>NC_057419.1:141430065-141581501 GCF_019320065.1 Cervus canadensis | reverse complement strand
TTTGTAAGGTTATAGTGTAGTGAAAATGAAAATTAAGGAGTAGTAGAGGAGTAATAGAGGACTTCAAAAGGAAATAAGAGAAAAAGAAAAATAGAAAATAGAAGAGAAAAAGGAAAAAAAAAACAAGAAAAAAAATTTTTTCCTAATTAAAAAAATCATAAAAATCTATGAAAATGAAAGTTAAGGAGTAATGGGGGAGTAATAGGGAATTTTAAAAGAAAATAAAAGAGAAAAAAGAAAAAAGAAAAAAAATTTTTTTCCTTTACTTAAAAAAAAAAAGTAAAAATATATCTAGGAATTTCTCTGGAGCTGTTGCGGTCAGTGTGGGTTCAGTTCAGTTTCAGATAGCTCCTTGTTCCAGCTTACACTTCTCGATATCTACAGGCCCCTTCCGGTGTAGTCGGTGTTATCTACAGGGATTTTAATCTGTTTCACCGGTCCCTTCTGAAGCGGTTCCCTTTGTTTATTTGGCTTCTGTCTGCCGGTCTCTTCAGTGCCTAATTTCCGCCCTGACACAGGAGGTCTCTTTTTCAGGTTGCTAGTTCCGTCGTGCTGCGGGGCGGGGCTGGCTCTGCTTTCCCCGTCTGCGCTGCTCAGGCTCCCGGCTGTTCTATATGGAGCGTGCCCTGCACTGCCCGCGGTTCCAGCCCTCGGGTGTTCCACAAAAGTGCAGAACAAAAAGCTGCGTCTGGTTTTTGTGCCTTCCCCGTCAGAGCGGTTCAGGCAGCCAGGAGCTTGATGGGCACTCTCTCCCCGGGTGTGGCGCGCCTTCTCCCCTCCGCAGTCCCAGTCTCAGTTTCCGCCCGCGCCAGTCCGGTGCGTGCACCTTCTGCCCTCCGCGTCCGCAGCCCCAGTCCCCACCTGCGCCGGTCGGGTGCCTGCGCCCTGTGTCTCGCCGCGACCCTCCCGGCGGATGTCGACCATCCAGAATCTCAGGATGTCTTTGATTAGAAACTGGAGGCCTGTTTGCAGTGCGGCAGGGGATGCGGTCCTTGGGGCCGAGCCTGCCCCTTCCCCTCCCCCCTCCCCCCTGCCTCCGGCGGGGCTGGGCCTGTCCGCAACCTGCGAGCTCTTCTCTGGACTTGCTCGGTCCCTTTGTTCTGCGAACATCCGGCAGTGTGTTCGGGCCGGTTAATTATCTCTCTCTTTTGCTATCCCACAGTTTAAGTTGGTAACTCACAAAAGCTCCCTCCGACTGTCCTCAGGGCACTCAGGCCCGGTCCTTACCCTAAGCAATGCCGCCCGCTCCTCTCTGTTCCGCCCCCACTTGCTGGTGGCGGATGCGGGCGTCTGGGGTACTTTTCTGCTGGGAGTTGCTTTCAGGCATGTAATCTGTGGGTTTTATTTATTGTTCCTCTCCCAGTCAGGTTGCCCTCCGAGATTCAAAACCTTCCCCCAGACCCGCCAGTGCGAGGGTTTCCTGGTGTTTGGAAACTTCCTCTATTAAGACTCCCTTCCTGGGACGGATCTCTGTCCTTAGCTCTTTTGTCTCTCTTTTTATCTTTTAGATTTTGTTCTACCTCCTTTCAAAGACAATGGGTTGCTTTTCTGGGCACCTGATGACCTCAGCTAGCGATCAGAAGTTGTTTTGTGAAGTTTGCTCTGCGTTCAATTATTCTTTTGATGAATTTGTAGGAGAGAAAGTGGTCTCCCCGTCCTATTCCTCTGCCATCTTGGCTCCTCCCTCATATTCCACTCTTCAAAGTCACCAGTGGCTTCTTGTGTTTGAGTCAAAGAACAATTTTATTTTTCCACTTATTTATTTATTCATTCTTTCTCTGCCTTGTGATGAAGAAAAGCAATAGAAAAATATTTCTATTATTATTCTCATTTTATGGATAAGGAAATTAAGGCTTAGGAAGGTTAAGAAATTTATCCAGGGTCTAGTGGATATCTAAGGTTTTGAACACCAGGATTTGAACCCAGGTCCATCTCCTGTTTTTCCTATACCTCACATAATACTGTCTCCCAGTCTCCTTTGCAGGTTCCTCTTCATCAATGGAGTGTTCCAGACTTCCATCCTCATACCTTAATATCTATGTATACTCACTCTCTTAGTGATCTATTTCAGTCTCATAACTGAAAATATTTGGTGTATTATCTATGTGGGAGCATGCATGCTTAGTCACTCAGTTGTGTCTGACTGTTTGTGACCCCATGGACTGTAGCCCGCCAGGCTCCTCTGTCCATGGAATTCTCCAGGCAAGAATACTGGAGTGGGTTGCCATGCCCTCCAAAGGATCTTCCCGACTCAGGGATCGAACCCATGTTTCTTACATCTCCTGCATTGGTAGGCTTGTTCTTTACCACTAGTGCCACCTGGGAAGCCCGAATTATCTACAAAGATGGCCAATAATTCCTTCCATTGTTGTACATGCACATTATTCTACCAATGAAAAAGTGAAATTGATTTCTCCTCCTCCTTATATCTAGGCCTGCCTTGTAGCTTGACCTGACCCATACAATGGGTGAAACTAGAATGTGGCAATTCTGGGCCTATAAAAGACCAGGTACCTTCTGCCAGCTCCCATGTATGAAACTTACACTATTTGAGAAAATGATAAGTTGTCACATGGGGAGAGAAAGGCCACGTAGAGGAGAACTAAGGTGCCCCGGCTGACAGTGAGCACCAAGGCCCGAGACGTGGATGTACCAGGGACAGCAGAGCTCCCAGATAATTGTAGCCATGGAGTCATGAGAAACCCACAGGATCATGAGAAATAATAATTCATCATTGCTTTAAGCTAGTAAATTTTGGGGTGTCTTTAAAACATGGCAATAGATAACAAAACAAATGCCATCAACATGTTGATGACTCGTAAATTTATATCTCCAGCTCTGACCTCTCTCCCCTGAACTTTAGATTCATGTTTCTAACTGTTCTCTGGGTGGCTAAGAGGCCTCTTACAGATCTAACACAGACTTTTTCTTTTTTAGTAATAGTTTTAATGAGATATAATTCATATACCATACAATCCACCCATTTAAAGTGTACAGTTCGATAGTTTTTACAATATTCATGGTAATGCAGCACAGACCTTTGATTCACACCTTACCACCCCAAACACCCTATGTTCTTTCTTGCTGATCTCATGGAGTATTTTTAAGCCCCAAGCCTAGGAATCATCGTGGGCTCCTCCCTTTACCTCTTACTCCTCATCAGATCCACCAGCATGTTCTGACAGTTTTATCTTTAAAATATATCACTAATCTAACTGCCTCCTTTCACTTCCAGCACTTCCATTCTAGTTAAACCATCTCTTTGTGTCTGCTGAATTGTCATAGCCTCCTAACTGGTCTGCCTAACTTCCCTCCCAACTGGTTATTCACTCATATGACCCTCAGTCAGTTCTCTACAAAGCAGAATGATGATTATGTTACTCTCCTGCCTGAAAACCTGTAACAATTCCCCTTCTCAGAATAAAATCCAAACTGCTTATCAAAGCCTACAAGGCCCTTGTTAATATCTCCTACCACTTCCCCCTTCCTCACTCTGCTCTAGACACATGGGTTTTCTTTTTGTTCCCTCAAACCACTGAACTCATTCCTGCCTCAGGACCTTTTTACTAACTATTCATTCCACTTGGAATGCTCTTTTTTTTTAATTTATTTTTTTATTGAAGGATAATGGCTTTACAGAATTTTTTTGTTTTCTGTCAAGCCTCAACATGAATCAGCCATAGGTGTACATATATCCCCTCCCTTTTGAATCTCCCTCCCATCTCCCACCCCATCCCACCCCTCTATATTGATACAGAGCCCTTGTTTGAGTTTCCTGAGACATACAGCAAATTCCCATTGGCTACCTATTTTACATATGATAATGTAAGTTTCCATGTTACTCTTCATACATCTCACCTTCTCCTCCCCTCTCCCCATGTCCATAAGTCTATGGAATGCTCTTTGCTGAGATTTTCACAGAGTTTTCTTCGTTAGGCCTCTGCTCAAATGTCACCATCTCAGTGGTGGTGGTTTAGTTGCCAAGTCATGTCTCTTTGTGACCCCATGGACTGCAGCCCACTAGGCTCCTGTATCCATGGAATTCTCAAGGCAAGAATACTGGAGTGGGTTGCCATTTCCTTTTCCAGTGGATCTTCCTGACTCAGGGATCAAACCCAAGTGTCCTGCATTGCAGGTGGATTCTTTACCAACTGAGCCACCAGGAAGCCCCACCACCTCAGAAAGGCCTTCTATGACCATGCCATTTGACATAGGAGCTCCCTTGTCCCTTTCAAGCAAAAGTCACTTTTTATGGCCTTACTCTGATTTTTAGTTTCTTTCTGGCACTAATCATTGCTAAGTGATATTGATATTGGTTTTATATTCTACATTTAGTTGTCTATGCATTTGTTATCTTATTTCCTCTATAGTGGCAGCTGTGTAAATGCTCTTCTCAGATTTTCTTCAAGAGAACCTCTTGCAGGAAGTATAGCTGACAGCCCCAGCTTACACCCCTATGGATACACCATTGCGTTGACACCAAATGCATGCTTTTCCCAGACTGCTCCTAACCAATGATTGAGTATGACAGGTACCCTATAGCTGTCCCAGACCTGAGTGATGCAGGACTCCTCTACTGAGTAACTTTGGCTTTGAGATTCTCCATTGACCTGGCTAAAGCTTTCTTAGAATGGTGCTACAGTCTGAGAGTCTTTCTACCCCAGCCTCCTTTCTCTCTTTCTTTCTACAAAGGACAGACCTGCATTAGGTCTGAAGACTCTCCCTGATTACTCCTGCTCCCTTCCTTTTATCCCTCAGAGGCATTTCCCCCATAAATATCTTGTACCTCTAACCCACCTTGGTATCTGCTCTTTGAAAGACCCAAACTCACCCACCTACCATGTGCCCACTGAAGGATCAGGGAGATAATAACAGGCCCACTGGACAAACAGAGGCCTGGAAGTTGGACAGAGCTACTGAAGGTAGGGACCTCAATGTCTAGAGGCAATAGTGTAATAAGGCAGCTGCAGTGGGTGCTATTTCATGTCAAAAAGTCAAATGGAACTACATATATGCAATATGTGTATGTGTATGTGTATGTGTTAGTCGCTCAGTTGTCTCTGACTCTTCGCAACCCCATGGACTGTAGCCTTCCAAGGCTTCTCTGTCCATGGAATTCTCCAGGTAAGAGTACTGGAATGGGTTTCCATTTCCTTCTCCAGGGGATCTTCCCAACCCAGGGATGGAACCCAAGTCTCCTACAATGCAGGCAGATTCTTTACCATCTGAGCCACCAAGTAGGTCCCATGCAATGCATATCAGGCCAGATACCAGATCAGACCAGCCATCCTACAGCAAACACCAGCAGAGACAAGCAGAAAGGGATGGCACTGAGAATTGGCTAGCCATCCTCCAGTTTCTTAAGAGGATATGTGCATTTTCTTCTGTACCACCAATATTTCACTAGGGTGGAGGGTTCCTGAAAAAAATTAAACTAGTTACAGTAAATAAAGAAGCCATATTTTTTGTATACCTATGTGTAGTATAGAAATAATTTACCTCACAGAAGAGAGGATCGCTTTAAACATCTTTAGTTTTAACTAAACCATTTTAATGCTCTTTCTCATCTTTCAGTCAATTATCAAGCCAGTGAATCAAAACATATGAGTTTAAAGATCTGGCTTTAGTCTTTTCTTTGCTTTTTACTAGCTTTATGGGCCAGGAAAACTTACTAGTTTCTCAAAACTTGTTTCCTCAACCATAAAATAGGGTAATCTATTTCCAATGCAGATCACATGATTATGGTAAGGACAAATAACATATTTAAAAATTCATAGTTCAGTTTATTTTGTTAATTTTATAAAATATTATGCAAATATAAGGTTATTTACAAAGACCCATTACAGCCTGAAAATGCTGATCTATTCTTAAAACTGTTTTTTTAATAGTCTGTGTACCTTTTATATAATGATGCCCTCTGCTGTTCTCTTATATATCTTTACTTCAGATCATGCAAGAGATATGGTGTAATTCATCATTCTATCCAAGATTATTATAGTGGGAATGATACATGAAGATCCATTAGTTTCATTTTAAAGATGAGAGCAAAGCACGGACATAATGGCAAAATGCCCGTGTGTGTGCTCAGTTGCTTTAGCCATGTCCAACTCTTTTGCAATTTCATGAACTCTATCCTGCCAGGCTCCTCTGGTCCATGGGATTTCCCAGGCAAGAATACTGGAGTGGGTTGCCATTTCCTCCTCCAGGGGATCTTCTTGACCCTGGAATCTAACCCAAGTCTCCTGCGTCTTCTGCACAGCAGGTGGATTCTTTACCCATTGAGCCACTTGGGAAGTCCAGCAAAGTGCCTACAATCAGTCAAACCAGAGCCAGAATCCAAGCTTCTAGACTCCAAGTTCAGTGCTTTTTAATCAGAATGGCAATATAGAAGTATAAAAACACTAGAGTTCAAAGTGAATGTCCAAGTAGACTTTATCGTTTTGCCCTCAACACTTTTTCTTCCTCTTAAATTCATTATCAACATTAAAAAGTTTTAAGTG
Source organism: Cervus canadensis (assembly GCF_019320065.1). NCBI lineage: Eukaryota > Metazoa > Chordata > Mammalia > Artiodactyla > Cervidae > Cervus > Cervus canadensis. The sequence continues at coordinate 141,575,001 of NC_057419.1, read as the reverse complement.
GCATCTACCCAGTCACCCAAGAGAGAAACCTCAAAGTCAGTTTTAATTCTGTCCTCTTCTTTACCTACCACGTTAAATATGTTATATAGTCTCATTAATTCTTCCTTCTAAATGTATTTCACCCTCTTCTCTATTTGGACCCACCTTGATTGAAGCCTTCATCTTTTTACCCTGTGTTATTTCAATAGCCTAAATGTTTTAACAGACTACAGATTTGCTTACCTCTCATTCATTCATTCATTCAATACAATTCTTGCTTAAATCCTTAACAATATTCCAGGAAGTATGCTAGATATGGAGCATTAAAAGAAAAACAGACATAGTCTGTGCTCTCAAGGAACCCCAAATCTAGTAGAGATAAATATGCACACAAATGTGGAATTCTATTTCCTTCAAAATATTAATAAAATCTACCCATTGAGGACACAAGGCTGAGTTTATTTTCTCCATGTAAGGGGGAGTACTAGCCCAGTAGAGACTCAGTAGCATCTATAAAGGGTAAAGGTTAAGTCAGGATACTCATGAGATTGTGCAGTCTTGTTTACAGTGGATCTTTCAATGAGGAGGGGCCTGGATCACAATGCAATAATTTAAGACTGGTGGACCTAGTAGGTGAGGATTTAGAGGAGAGGGGGTCAAAGAGTTTTGGGGTGTAAACTATTGGTTGATGATTTCTGTTGAGGAGTTGATGGTTCTCTTGGTAAGGTCCTGGTGGTGGTGGTGGTAGTGGTGGTGGTTTAGTTGCTCAGTCATGTCTGACTATTTGCGACCCCATGGACTGTAGCCCACCAGGCTTCTCTGTCCATGGAATTCTCCAGACAAGAACACTGGAGTGGGTAGTAGCCTTTCCCTTCTCCAGGGGGTCTTCCTGACCCAGGGATCAAACCTAGGTCTCCTGCATTGCAGGCAGATTCTTCACCAACTGAGTTACCAGGGAAGCCCAAGGTCCTGGTAATAAAGTTTATTAGCAACTTTCACCTTTCTAGGCAGGAATTTCCTGAAATAGTAAAGTTATGTTGATGAAGACAGTAGAATAGTAAAGGCAAAGGATGTAGACAATAAATTGTTGTGGTGGTAGATGGTTTCACTTCTCATAAAGAAGTACAACAAAGCATTGTAGATACATATATGGGATACTGAGGGAACATGGAGAAGGGAGTGCCCAATGAACCCCGGAGTTAGAGTGGCAAAGAATTAGAAAAGGTTTTACAGACTTTATTTCTTAAAAGGTGAAGAATATTCTATTTTTGGATATACCTCGTTTTATAAATTCATCCACCAGTTGATAGACATTTGGGTTGTTTCCACTTTTTTGGCTATTATGAATAATGCCACTAGGAACATTCATGTACACATTGTTTTGGTGAACATGTATGTTCATTTATCTTGGGTATATACATAGGTATAGAATTGTTGGGCCATATGATCACTCTATGTTTAAATTTTTGAGGAACTACCAAATTGTTTTTCAAAGAGGCTGCACCGTTTTTCATTTCTACCAGCAATGCATGTGTTCAAATTCCTCCTCATTCTCACCAACACTAGATACTTTCCATGTTTTTTTTTAAATTCTAGCCATCCTAGTGGTATAAACTGATATCTCATTATAGCTGTATTTCCCTAGTAACTAATGATGTTATGAGAAAACATCTTTTCATGTGCTTCTTGGCCATTTTTATATCTTCTTTGAAGAAATATCTTTTCAAATCTTTGGCCATTGTGTTTTTAATTTTTTCATTGTATTTTCTTTTAATTGTTATGTTGTAAAAGGTGATTACTGTGGATATTTGCTTGATTTGCAAATATTTTTCCCATATTGTGGGTTGTCTTTTCACTTTCTTGATGGTATCTTTTGAAACACAAAAGTTTACACTTTTTTATTGAGATAAAGTCACATACCATAAAATTAACCACTTTCAAGTGAATACAATTCAGTGACATTTAGTGCATTTAAAATGTTGTACAACCACCACCTTTATCTAGTTCCCAAACATTTTCATCATCACCCCCTAAAAGCCTCCTGTACCTATTAAGCAGTTGTTCCCCATTCCTCATTCCCCCTAGCCTCTGGCAACAACCAATCTATGTTGTGTCTCTATGGATTTACTGTGCTGACTATTTCATATAAATGGAATCATGCTGTATGTGACCTTTTGTGTCTGGCTTCTTTCACTTACTTAATGTGTTCCAGGATCTTGCACGTTGTAGCTTGTGTCAGTCCTTCATTTCTTTAAATGGCTGATTAAATTGGGGAGAGTGAGTCCTCCAACTTTGTTCTTCTTTTTCAAGATTACTTTGGCTATTTGGGTCCCCTTGCAATTCCATATTAATTTGAAGATTTGCTTTTCTATTTCAACAACAAAAAAAAAACATTAAAATTTTGATATAGACTGCATTGAATTTGTAGATTATTTTGGGTAGTATTGCCATCTTAACAATATTGTCTCCTAATCCACACAAATGAGATATCTTTCAGTTTTGTCAGGTCTTCTTCAATATCTTCCAGTGATGTTTTGTAGTTTTCAGAGTACAAGTCTTTTACCTCCTTGGTTAAATTTGTTCCTAAGCCTTTTATTCTTTGGATATTATTATAAATATAATTGTTTTTCCTAACTTCCTTTTTAGATTTTTTATTGCTGGTGTGTAGAAACTCAACTAATTTTTTTGTTGTTTTTGTACCCTGTAACTTCAGTGAAGGTATTTATTGTAGTGTGTGTGTGTGTGTGTGTATTCTCTTGAATGTTATAGATATACAAAACAATATATGTTAATGTTATCTGCAATAGAGATACTTTTACTTCTGTGTTTCCAATTTAGATGATTTTTATTGCCTAACTGATCTGGACTAAAGCTTTTAGTATAATCAGCATTTTAAATAGTAATAGTAAAAGCAGTTATCCTTGCCTCATTTCTGATCTTAGGGAAATATTTTCAGTCTTTCATCATTGAGTATAGTACTAACTGTGGATTTTTCATAAATGGTCATTATCATGCTAAAGAAGTTCCCTTCTATTCTTATTTTGTTGAAAGTTTTTATCAAGAGAAGGTGGTTGGAGTCCATCAATTACCTTTTCTACCCTAAGTAAAATCATGTGGTTTATTTCTCTCTTCTGTTAATACACTGTATTAATTACATTGATTAATTTTCTTATGTAAACCACCCTTGCATTCCTGGGATAAATCTCACTTATTGTGGTCCTTTTAATATGCTGATAGATTTGTTTGCAAGTATTTTGTTGAAATTGCTTGAATCTGTGTTCATATGGCATATTTGCCTGTAGTTCTCTCGTGATGCCTTTGCCTGGCTTTGATATCAGGGGAAAACTGTCCTTGTAGAATGAATTCAGAAGTAGAATGAATTCTACTTCTATTTTGGTGGGAGAGTTTGAGAAGGATTGGTGTTCATTCTACTTTAACTTGTTGGTAAAGTTCACCAGTGAAGCCATCTGGTCCTGGACTTTTCTTTGTTGAGACTTTTTTTTTTTAATTACTGATTCATCATTCCTAACTGTTATAGGTCTATACAGATTTTCCATTTATTCTTGAGTTGGTTTGGTAATTTGATTCTAAGAATTTGTTGTCATATAAAAGTTTTAAATTTTGATTAAGTCCAATTTTTTATTTTCCTTTGTTGCTTATGCTTTTATCATATCTACAAAACTGTAGCCTGACTCAAGGTAATGAAGATTTATTCCTATGTTTTCTTCTAAAACTTTTATAGTTTTAGCTCCTATATTTAGTTTGATGGTCCATTTTGAGTTAATTTTGTTTACGGTATGAGAGGAGGATTGAAGTTTGTTTATTTCTGCATAAATGGCCAGAAAAGCCTGGTGGGCTATAGTCCATTGTGTCACAAAGAGTCTGACACGACTGAATGACTCACTTCACTATGGATATCCAATAGTTCCTGTACCAGATAGGAAAGCAATAGGATTTTGACATCCATCAGTTTTGTGTTCATCAGTCCTCAAACTTTGTGTAGACTTTAGCATCAGGATGGGGGTATTGCATGGAGTGCTATTTTGGTGTCAGGTTGAAGATGCAGGGCGTACAGCATTCTGAGAAAGGTCTTGCTTGTTGGGCAATTCAGAACAAGGCAGGACATACTGACATCTCCCTCAGACCTTGGCCCCAAATGAGAGCGAAGAAGGCTGTTAATTGTCTTCATGGCAGGCATTTAGAATGCTTATAAAGCTCTCCAGTTGCCTGACACTTATCTAACATGCAACTTATGGGTTGGATTGAAGCTTTGGTTGCTCATGGCTCCAAACACAAATCTTTTCTTCTTTCCCATCTCATTCTCTCAGGGCTCTCCTCTTTCTGTTTCCCAAAGTGCCTGCAAGTAACCTGGGAGATCAACTAAGATGCTGTTGGTGGTGGTGGTAGCAATAGTAGTAGCAGCAGCAGATAATAAGAAGAGATGGGGAAAAATAGAGAAGATGGACTTGGCAGGAGGTAAGGAATAGAGAAACTAGAAAGCACCTAGGAACGAGCAAGAAGGGCATCCAGAAATCCGGCAGTGAGGCTTTAGCATTTGCAGAGATGAGGGGCAGAAGAACTTTAGTAGTGCAACAGGTGGCTACAAGACAACATTCAAGTTGGAGAAAAGTTAGGGGGGGTGTCAGTGGGCAAAGAAGAGAAAACACTCAGATGCTTTAATAGAGAGGAAACAAACAAGGAAATTCTCATTTCCTTCTAGAGGAAATTTAAGAAGTATGAATATAGTTGAGAAACATGGCTCACACTCTCTTGGTACTTAATCTCTATCTCTTAGGCCGGCGAGAAGACCAGAACCACTCTGATACCTTGGTTCAGTGTAAAGGCTGAAATATGTGTAATTTTCCCCTACCAGAGAACATTTGCAGGTTTTTAGGAACTGTGACAGGCTTCTGGAGAAGAGAACTGGGAAAAGCAGATGCATTTCAATTGCATTATTAAAATTGCACTCTGGGGGGCAGTGTGGTAGAGGTTAAAGATCCCAAGCTCTGTAAGGGACAGACATGAATCCAAATCTTGCTTCTGCTGCTTTACTCATTGTGCGGCTTTGGACAACTGACCTTACCTCTCTGAGCCTTGGTTTTTCTCCCTCCAAAATGCAGCTTCTAGGTACCTCCTAGAGTTCTTGTGAGAACTAAGTGAGAGAACGTCAGCAAAGCTCCTAGCACAGTGTCTGAGTCATGTACTACTAGGTGTTCAGTGTGAGCCAGTTCCTTCCTCATTCTCTTTTCACTGCATTCTAGGCACAAACTGGAATGGTCTCCTGTTGCTAAAGACTTTGACTCAGTAGCCGTACTTCTGATATTTCATTCCAAGGAAAGTCCCTCAAAGAACAGAAAACATTTTGTGGTCAAGCATGTTCACTGTGTTTGTTAATAGTAAAAAACAAAACAAACAAAAAACAAAGTAAAACAAATATCCCAACTGTCTAACAGTAAGAGAATGTATTTATTAAAAATAATATCCATGAATATTTTAACTACACAGTATTTACATTATAGTATTAATATAATGAAATTTGCATATATGATTCTATATAACTATTAAATATGTTGAAAAATATGCATAGGAAAAATACTAAAATGAAATACACCAAAATATTAATGATGGTTGCCTTTAGATGGAGAGTTAAGACTTTTAAAATATTTTCTATCATACACATAATTACTTTTTTATCAAAAAATAAAATTTAATTTAATTACAGAATAATTTTTAAAAGGCTCTTGAGGAATACTATACAGCAATGAGAACGATCTACAGCTACATGCAACAATATGGATGAATTTCATGAGCATAATGTTGAGCAAAAGAAGCCAGGTGCAAAAGAGTACACAGTGCATAATTCAGTTTATATAAAGTACAAAATCAAGCAAAGCTAAACAATACTATTAATAATCAGGACAGTGAGCAGGTAGTAACTTATGCATCTGGTTCCTTCTGCTTCATACATTTCCTTCTGTTCCTTACATTTGTGAAATTCATTATGTCTGTGTGTATGTGGGGGTGAAAGTGATTGAAAAGGGACATAAGGGAGCTTCTGGGATCTCACAATCTTCTCTTTCATGATCTGGGTGCTAGGTGTGCTCAGTTAGTCAAAATTTATCACCCTTGTGGATATTATACTTTAGTAGAAAATAAGATATAAAATGGATGGATGGATGGATATATAAGTAGGCAAGTGAATAGATAGAAAATGTACTGAGTGAAAGCAAATCATCATTGGTACACTATCTGAAGGCCAAAAAGAAACCCTTCTTTGCCACAAGATGGCAGCATTAGTTCCTTGGAAATCAAATTCCAAGGTGCTCTTTGAGAACCAAATATTTGGTGTAATATCTTCAAAGAGGAGGACTTATAGATTTTACAGTCCAACTTGCTCTAATTTTCCACATGAAAGTAAAAAGGCCATAGAAAGATGATTTGTCCCAAATCACACTGCTGATTAGAAGACCTAGGCTGAAAACCCAGGTTTCAAGGCTATCAGCTTGTATTGCCACACTGAAAATGCATAGTTTCAGCTCTGGTTCATTTCTACCATATTCTGGAATAAGATGTTTACCAAGAAGTGCCTCTCCTTTTATAACTCCAAAAAGCAGAAGTCTCAAATGGACTGGAAAATTCATGACTAGAACTGACAGTGTTGACAGGTTGCAGTGTGAAATTTCCTTATATGAATAATTTAAAACATCATATGGCTAAGACTGTGTGAGCTGGCTTAGGTTTCTACTTCCTTAGATGTGAAAGATAGACTAGATACCCTCTCTGTTTTTTTCCCCTCCTTCTCTTTGGTTCTTTGTTCTCCTCCCCTGCTTCCTTCCTTCATTACTGTCTTGTATCTCTGTTTGAAACACAGGAGCCCCCAATGCCTCTCAGAACCAAACATTCAAAATCAAGTGTAATGTCTTTCTTGAACAGACCAGACCTCAGCCCTGTGTTAGGATTTGTCACTGTTGCAAAGGACTTGCAACGGAGAGCCCATGTAGAAGATGAAAGTGTCAAACTAAGATGAAAGATTTCTGTCCATCTAAACTGGGCCTTTGGAGAGGTTCCTTGATGGGTAAGGACATCAACAGGCAGAGGAGGAAGACCCTCAGCAGATTCTACAGTATGCACAAAAATCTTTGATAATCTCTGATTGAAAGGTGGGCTTCATATATACGGGCCAGGTGGATTGAAAGAAGGAGGGTGGATTTGCACCCAAGAGAACCTTGTGCCGTGCCTGGAGACATTTTTGGTTGTCACACTGTGAGACGGGTACTACTGGATTCTAGTGAATGGAGGCCAGGGATGCTGCTAAACATCCTGCAATGCGCAGGAGATCCCCCACAGCAAATAATTACCCAGCCCCAAATGTCAACAGTGCCAAGGTTGAGAAACCCTGTGCTCTATAAAATTGGATCCCAGAGAAATAATGTCACAGAAGCCAGTTTTAAAAAAAACCAGACCCCCCCCCCAAAAAAAACCCCAAAACCACCAGAGAAACACAAATGAATCACTCAGTGTCTAACTCCAGGATGAGGACCCATAGGGAAGTGAGGACCTATAGAGAAACAGTGCAGTTCCATTTGGGTTAGCTCCTATTTTATAATATAATGTTGCTTTTTGATTTCTTCTGAGACCAGAAGCATTCAAGTTAGTTCTTAAAACACTGAGTGCACTAGGCAGTCACAGAATTCCTTCACCAAGGGCACTCCCCAAGGTCTACGTTTCAAGGTAAGGGAGTCAACCTTAGCCTGACATTTCCTTCTCTGCTCTCTTTCTAAACTCGTGACAAAGGAATTTGAATCTGAATCTCCTTTGAAAGAACTGCAAAACATTTCCTGGCATCACTCACATTTTATATATGACTAAGATCATTCCTGACACCTCTTAAGAAAAAATGATTGTCAGCCTGCCCTGCAGCCCACCGAGTCCATACTCCAGCTGCTCCCAGTCCCACCCCAGTCCTGCTTGTTGTCACCAACAAGCATAAAGGGCACAAGCAGAAAAGCTCAACAGAGTGAGGCCTCAGGTTACCAGAACTCCTTTTTTTTTTATGTCTGAGAGAAGTGTTCTGGTTTATTTATATTTCTGGGTAACCAAGGTATAAACAGAAAAGGCATTGTTTCAATTCTTGTGGCTAAAAATCTTTCTAATGTGTATGTCTTTCTTTAGGAAGTTAGGAAGTAAGAGAACCTGGAGGACAAGGTTTAAGCAGATATTTTCATGGCCTTAACCATTGTCTTGCTCATCAGTGACCACTATCCAGGCCTGAAGACGATAATTGGAATATTAGAACTTTAGAAGTAGTCCGATCCCTCATTTCACAAATGAGGGAACTGAATTGCAGAGAGGGAAGTGAACAGGGTGACAGAGCTGAAAAGACTTCGAACCAGCTTCAGTGTGAGCATATATTTTCTAAAATTGGGAAGGGAAATAATCTAACTTAAGTTGAAGGTCATCACTAGCATAAATAGAAGGCATAAGTTTCTGTTCTTCATCCACTTCTTCTGTACGTATCAGCCAGAACTCTACTGACAGAGTAAAGGATTGAAGCAATTTTCTGAATCATTTGGACTGAAGCCCCATTGCATAGCTATAGCCTTTAAATATATGTGGTGCGGCTGTAAAGCAATGTGACCAGTTTCCACAAACCACACAAGAAAACTGGGCACACTATTATATATTCATACTGCATGCTCTGGATTTTCCATGAATACAGGGAACAGGAAATCCAGAAATAACCCCCAAACTTGTTTTGGAGCCAATTTCTACCTCTACCTTCAACAGACTTTTTGCAAAATCCACTAAGGAGAAGCAGAATGAACTTAACCATACCATCACATTTCTTATCTTTTTTCTTATACATGTTTGTTTCATCTTCCCCTGGTGCTAATACCAAGGCACTTGGCAAAACCTTCAAAAGGAAGGGGGACTATAAGGAGATGGCAAATGAAAAATAAGCATGTAGTAAAAGATGAAAATGATAAAACAGTGATTATGATGCTGACACTTTAAGAGAAAGAGGATTTGTTAGCTTCTCCCTCTAATTTTGCCCAATAGCTTTGCTAACTCAAGGTGTGGTCCAAGGATGAGCAGCATTGACATTAACTGAAAGTTTATTACAAAAGCAGTCTCGGACCCTTATGGCATTTCCCAAGGTAAACAAGATCCCCACATGATTTGTGTGCAAATGAAAGTTTGTGAGGCATTGATGTCAAGCGTGGTGAGGATAACTCTGGATTAGGACTTGGAAAACCAGGTTTCTCTTTCTGCTTCTGTCACTTAGTGGCTTAAAAAATGTATCCAAATCACTTCTACTTTCTGAGCTTCAGTTTTCTCATGGTACAATGAGGGAATTGAACTAGAAGACCTCTGAGGGTCTTTATGCCTCCAAATTCTAGAATTCTAATGAACAGTGCACATCTGATTTGGATGCTTCTTCTAAAACACCTCTGCATTAACAGAGGTGCCTACTGTGGCTTCTCCAGCATGGTGATCTCAGGGTTATGTAACTTCTTAAGGGGCAACTGACTTCCCTCAGAAAGATTATCTTAAAAGAACCAGGTAGAAGCTGCCTGGTTTTTTAGGACTTACCATCAGAAGTAGTGTAATATCACTTCTGTCAGATTGTATTGGTTGAAGCCATTACAAGCCACCTTGACTCCTAGAGGGGAAGATAGACTCCACATCTTGATGGGAGGAGCTCCAATGGATTTTTGGTCATTTTTCAAAACCTCTACAGTACTCAGGAGATAAATAGCACTGAGGGAACACTGTTTAGTCAATCAGTGGAACTTTAGTCCAAAGGATTGGACTGTGTGTGCAGACAAGGACTCCCTTTTCCCACTCCTGCATGGAGCTCATACAGGAGATCGAGCTGAGCAGGATGCTGAGGAGGCTGTTTGGTCCCCCTCTCCATGGCCCTCACCATATCTCCCATCACTGGATCTTAGAACCTGGCCTAACAGGGGGAAGGGAGGGATGCCATAAGGAAAACTGTTCTGCCATTCCCTCTGTCTCTCATCACCCCTCTCTTTTCTATAAGATCTAAATGGGCTAAGCCACCCACTCTCTGTCTCTGTACCCTGGTCCTGCCCAAATTTCCAAGACCCTGGGAATGGTGTCTTATTGCTCCAGCCCTCTGGGATCAGAAAGAATAAAAAGAAAAAGCTATGCAGAAAAGAAGGGCTCCAAGAGAGCCAAAAGAAAGCAAGGGTTTGTTTGCCTTAAGCCAGTTCTATTTATAATTCCTATATTCCACCCCTAGCAGGGTGGTCTAATTGTGTGGCTCTGTGGACTCCAGAACTTCATTTTACTCTTGATCCACACCAGAGCTCTTACTCTGGCTGGGAGGAGGGAGTTTCAGTCCCTAATTTCTCTCTCTCCCAAGAGTTACAGTGTGTGCCACTTGGTTACTGTCAATCACTTATTCTGTGCCAGTCACTCTGCCACTTTACACTCATCCAGTTTAGGTCTCACAACAGCCCTGTGAGGTGTATAATATTATCCTTAAGTCATAGGTGACAAACACAAGGCTCAGTTGAGCTAAAATAACTTGTTGCAGCTCATACAGTTAGTATAAAGCAGAACTTAGATTGAAACCAAGGCAAGCTGATCCCAAAGTCTGCAAGTAGCAATCTCTCAGTGTTTCTGTCAACTGAGCAACAGGGACAGTAGCAGTTATCATAAAGCTATAAGAACAATATATTTATAGTCAATAAGACTATTGCTCAGGGTCTATGTGCAATTAATATATAAATAACCAGTATCAATAAATAACCAAGTGTTTAAGAAGGATTAAGTAGCAACAATAAAGGTAACTTTTTAAAAAAAGTATACAATGTGCCAAGAGCTAATGAACCATTTCACCTACATTAATTGTGAATTTTGCACAACATCTTGGGTGGTAGATACTGTTATTATCGTATTTTTTAATTCATTAAAAGGAGGCATAGAAAAGGTAAATAACTTGACAAAAATCATGGCAACTACAGTTGACATGGCAAAGATTTAAACACAGGCCACCTGACTCAAGAGTCTGCTCTTAACCATTATGCAGTATTGTCTCTCTTAAATGTATCTGCCCAAGAAAGTTGAAATCATAGGTGTTATTAATATTTCTAGGAAGACAAACATATGTAGCTTACCCAAGAGGTACATAGTATTAAAAATCTAACAGCAATTTTGGTTAAGGTCTTGCATCACCCCTGAACAAAGATTTGTTTTTGACTAGCTCAATAGCAGTACTTTGCACATAGGAGATGCTCAATAACCATTTCCATGATGGACTTATTTTACTCAGTCATTCTACTCTAGGATCCTTAAGACTGCACAGACCAGAAAGCTAAATAAAAACAAATGTTTCTGTTTATGCTCAAATTTGTTGAACATCATCAGTGCATGAGACCATGTGCTAAGCACTTGGGGGAACACAAGATATGAAATCTGACATCAAGAGCTTCCCCAAAGTTCCTGGTCTGGGGTAGAACTTTATATATAAAATAGATGTCATCTTACTATATTTCTTGTATCTTTGCATCACTACCTTTTTCCTCTAGAAAGATTATTTTTCTAAATCTGATTCCTTAATCCTGGAGCTCTTAGGCTGTCATCAGTCTTGTTGCAGACTCCTATCCCCACTACTTCTCTAGGTATGGTCCCTTACATAGAGATGTCTCTCTGCTTTACCGTATTTCACCCACTATGCCTGGAGAGTTGCAACTGCCAACCAGCTTATTAAAGGAGTGAGGGCAAAACCCCAATATGGCTGCATCTTGGCTTTTCTCTCATGTGGTCCCTTCAGCAAGTGCCAACCCATCAGCTTACCACATTAAGTACAAATACTTCTCTCTTATTTTTCTAGTCTACTCTCTATCTGCTCCCTTACCCACCACCAACCACCAGTCAACCAACTCTCCCTGCTCCTACGTAAAGATCTTCGGTCAGGCAGAGAGACCCCTGTCTGCAGGAATAATGCTACACTCATTCTCACCTCCTTGTGTTGATTCACTGAATTCTCTTTTCCTCCTGCTACCAGTAGTGTTTGTATCAGCCAATCCAACACTTGATGGAATTCTTGTAACAGACACCCATTATATCATGTATCAGTTTTGATTTCTCAACTATATAGTGCTACTTTGGTTTATACTAAGAATATATATTTGGTCTTCATTATACCTATTTTTGGAACAGAGTGCCTAAGTCAGGAAAATTATAAAGATGTCTTTCATTATATTAATAGGGTGACTTTCATTCCTACCAGGCAGTAATGAGCCCTCCTTCCACCATGATATCAGAGAGACCACCTGGAGGGCCTGGACTTCCATGCCCACGAGCAGTAGCAAAGAGTCCCTAACATTCTGTACTGGAGTGCTTTCGGAGGAAGCCTAGTGGAGAGTAATGAAACTATGCCTAGCATTATGTCAATTGAATGCAAGGAGAACCAGAAGTCCCACCCCCACACAGCAAAAATGAGGAGCACTTCCCTAACTTCGCTGTCAACACAGGCCAAATGGGAAACTTGGATTTCTATATCCACTAATGAGGTGGCCCTCTCTCCTTCCCCCAGTGTAATGGTGTCAAATAAAGTCAACTTAAACAGAAGTTTTAAATAAGATCCAGACTCAAAACATAATATGAAAATGTCCAGGTGTCAATTGAAAATTGCTCATCATGACAAGAACCAGGAATACATCAAACTGAGTGAAAAAGACAATCAATAGATGCCAACACAGAGAAGATAGATATGTTAGCATTATTTGACAAAGATTTTAAAGCAAGGACTTCCCTGGTGGCTCCAACGGTAAAGCATCTGCCTACAATTCGGGAGACCCAGGTTCAATCCCTGGGTCAGGAAGATCTCCTGGAGAAGGAAATGGCAACCCACTCCAGTATTCTTGCCTGGAAAGTCCCATGGATGGAGGAGCCAGGTAGGCTACAGTCCATGGGGTTGCAAGAGTCAGACACAACTGAGCGACTTCATTTTCTTTCACTTTTAAAGCAACCATTATAGAACCACTCCAAAACATAATTTTGAACACTGTTAACTCATTTTTAAAAAGGAAAACTTCAGCCAAGAAACAGTAAATCTCAGCAATAAATAGAAGATACAAAGAAGAACCAATTTTTTTTTAATTTGGGAATTGAAAAATAAAGTAACTGAAATAAAAAGTTCCATTGGATAGCTCAACAGCAGAGTGCAGTATATAGAAGAAAGATTCAGTGAACAGGGAAATAGTACAATAAAAATCACCATCTGAGCAACAAAGAGAAAAAAGACTGAAAAAAGAGCCAGAGGGTCATGTGGTACTACAGCAAAATATCTTACATTTGTGTCTTCAGACTCCCAGAAGCAAAGGAAAAAGAGATCAAGCCTTGAAAGGTACTTTAAAAAATAATGACTGAAACCTTCCTAAATTTAGCAAGAAGCATAAACCTACTGATTCAAGAAGTGAACCTCAGGCCAAAACCAGAGTAGTCTATGCCAAGATACATCATAATTAAAGTAATGAAAACTAGAGAAAGAAAAATCCTTGAAAGCAGTCAGAGAAAAAGAGTAGAAATCATACAAAATGTATTCTTTGACCACAAAGGAATCAAGCTAGAAATTAATAACATAAAGATAATAGGAAAAGCAACAAATACTTGGAAAGTAAACAACAGTATTCTAAATAATCCATGGGACCAAAAGAAATAAAAAAATATATAAAGAAATGAGTGAAAATGAAAAGACAATTTATCAAAATTTGTGGAACATAGATAGCTAAAGCAGTGCTGAGAGGGAAAGTTATAGCACTAAGGAAGGAAGGAAGGAAAGAACAAAGGAAAGAAAGGAAGGAAGAAAGAAAACTACAGACCAATATCCTTCATGAATATAGATGGAAAAACCCTTGAACTGTTAAGAACTCAGCAATATATAAAAGAATTATACATCATGAACTATGGAATGTATTCAAAGATAAACATATTAATAGCTATATAGGTAAAGATGAAAGTCAATAGTATTGCACTTTTTTTGCCTGAAACTACGTTTTTCCTTCTGTATGATTTAAAAAATCAGTAAATAAAGCAATAATTATAAATCAATATTATTGGGCATACAGTGAGTAAAGATATAAGGTATAACACTAACAACATTGAGTATGAAACTGTAAAGGAGTTTTTAATATAAAATAGTTTTTACACTATTGAAACTAAGTTGTTATTAATTCAAACCTGATTGTTATAAAGTTAAGATGGGGACTTCCCTGGTGGGCCAATGCAGGGAACATGGGTTCGATCCCTGCTCTGAGAAGATTTCACATGCTGTGGGCAATTAAGCCCATGGGCCATAACTACTGGGTCTGTACTCTAGATTTCTTGAGCCACAATTGCTGAGCCTATGTGCAGCAACTGCTGAAGCCCTCGTGCCTAGAGACTGTGCTCCACGACAAGAGAAGCCACTGCACTGTAAGTAGAGAAAGCCCATTTGCAGCAATGAAGACCCAGCACAGCCAAAAATAAGTGAATAAAATTTTTTAAAAATTAAAAAAAAAAAAGAAACTGGAGCGTAGACTTGCCCAAGGTCACGTAGCTAGTGAGTCAGGGAGGCAGAATTATAAAAAAATGTTAAGATGGTGATTGTAATCCCCAAGATAACCACTAAAAGAAACAACTTTAAAATATACATAAAAACAAACAAGAATGGAATCAAAACAGTATGCTAGAAAAATAAATGAATCACAAAAAGGCAGTAAAGGAGGCAATGAGGCACAAAAGTTATGGTAATATAGAAAACAAAGCAAAATGGCAGAAGCCTTTCCTTATCCGCAGATACTTCAAACGAAGGGATTAAACTCTAGAATGGATTTAAGAAACATGATCCAACTATATATTTCTACAAGAGACTCTATTGAAACACACAACCTGGATGAATCTCCAGAGGATTATGCTAAGAGAAAAAAAGCCAAACCCAAAGGTTACATACTATATGCTTCATTTATATAACATTCTTGAAATAACAAAATTGTAGAAATGGAGAACAGATTAATGATTGCCAGAGGCTGTGTGGGTGGATATATAAAGGAAGTGGATGAAGCTATAAATGAGCACCATGAGGGATTTTTTCCAGTGATGAAACTGTTCTGTTTTGTGACTGTATCAATGCCAATATCCTAGTGCTGATATTACACTATAGTTTTGCAAGATGTTAACTTTGGGGAAACTAGGTAATTGTTACATGAGACCTCTCAGCATTTTTTCTCACTACTGCATATGAATCTATAATTATCTCAAAATAAAAAATTAAATTTAAAAAGAATGCATAGAAAGAAGTAGATGGATGTATCTCCATTCTGGATGGAGATGTACTATATGTGAGTGACTATATTATTGCAGAATGTATTTTTCCTTTGGGCTTTAAACAACTTTTGAATTTGTCTAATATAAATTACATTATTTGTATATTAATTTGGGTTATTCGTGCAGATGTGTGGGGATCATCAAAGTGGTTTCTCCTTCCTCCTCCTTCTTCTCCCCCTTCCCACAAGACTCCCAGATTATTAGCCAACCTCCCCACCAGACTCTTATACCACCCCACCCCACCACATCCCTGTATCTGCCTTTAGATCTTGCAATTACATCATACAGTCTTTCCTGCACCTAGCTGGGATCAAAGCCTTACCTTAAGGCTAGGATCTGTAAATGGATTTCAGGTTTCAATCTAGGGAAAAGGACAGGGATAGAATTTGGAAGATTCAGAGAGGGAGCAGGAGGCCCTTTGCTACATCCTTGATAAAATACACAGTACATAAACTAGGGACTGAGAGAAAGACTCCTGGGATATGCTTGTGCATGGTTTTTTTTTTTTTTTTTTTTCTGTTTTTATTTTTTGCACTTGCCCACACAGCTTTACAAATGAATCCAGAAAATAGGCACTTGACTCCCTTTTCTCTTCTAGAAATGCTGATTCTTCTGAGGAATGAGTGCTTACCTCCCTCCTAAACAATAAATCAAAGCCCTGAAAATCATTTGCAAAGACACAAGTTTTGCCCTTGATTAATTTCTTATTTCACCTTGTTCTTACTTAAGGCTGAAAGCATGTGATGTGTTTCAGTTTTAAATGAGCCCTGCTGACTTGGATTCTTGAAGTATCTTGTTGTTGCTTTTGGGGAGGGGAGGGGAAGATTCCTGTTAATTTTTTTCCAGCATTTTATTAGGAAACTTTCAAAGACTCAGAAAAGGTGAGAGAATTTTTCAGTGAGCACTTGTATACCCACCATATAGATTCTAGAGTCTCCATTTTATTATACTTGCTTTATAACATACTTTCCATCTAGCCACCTTATTAATACACACATCAATCTGCTGTATTTATCATTTTGAGATCTCCTTTGATATCAAAGGAGGTTGAAGACTTCAGCACACTTCCCCCTAAACATTTCAGAATGCATGTTATTAGCTAGAGTTCAGTAATTTCCTAAGGTTCTTTTGTTCTTTTAATGTAAAACTTACATACAACAGAAGTGATATGTTGATATGTTAGTGATATGTTGGCTGAGTTTTGACATATATATACAAATATGTAATCCAAACTTCTGTCCAGATACCGAATAGCATCATCAGAAATCTCACTCCTACTCTTTCCCAGATAGTCCCTGCCCTCAGTGCCCTTCAGAGATAACCAGAATTCTTATATTTTTGTGCCAGTGCTTAGATCTGCCTCTCCTAGAACTTAATATAATAGAATCACAAAGTACGTACTCATTATAGAAGGCTTCTTTCACTCTACATAATGCATTTAAGTCATACTTGTTATGTATCAGTAGTTCTTTCCTTTTTATTACTAAGTAGTATTTCGTTGTTTGAGGACACCACATTTTATCCATTCTTCTGTTAATTGGCACCTGCCTTGTTTCTAGTCTTATGCTATTATGCATAAAGCTGCTATAATTGTATTTTTCTGTCTGTTACTAAATGTTTCTTATTTGAGGAAATACCCTAGGGTATTTCAGTTGCATGAATGGAGGTAGGGAAAGTGATGGTCTCTCACATGGTGGTTGGGAAAAGGGATATCCATGTCCCTTTCACACAGTGGCCTGGAAAAGGGACATCTATCCCTGGATGTGCTTCCTCTGAATTCATAAATTACTCTGTTTGAACAGGCCTGAACTTGACTTCCTTTGACTGTGTGATTTAACCCTCACAAACTCAAATCAGTTTTTCTCATTGTTTTGCAGGAAAAAGCCAATTCTGACTCGATGTTGGATCTTTTACCATTAACTTTTGCTTCCATTGCTTTTGCTCACTAAAAGGATACTATTTATACATAACAGCCTGCCTGGGGGAACCCTGCCCCTCTGTCTGAATATTAAACCAAAGTGCTTTTGTTCAGGGCCATGTCCACCTGTGAATGGCAGGAAGGAAGAAATTAACACATCCCTTCCCTGAGGCTTGCCACTCGAGGAGATATTTGCAAGATTAATGGCCTTTTTACTTTATTTCCTCACCTCTGTTCTATAAAAGAACCTGCCATCCAGACCTCCATAAGATGGTTATCTTGAGACTGGTCTGCCATTTTCTCAATCAACGGACTTTCCAAATGAAGTCATACTCCTTGCCTCAACACTTCATCTCCTGGATTTATTGGCCTGTAGTGTAGAGAGCAAAATGAGCTTGGACTCAGTAGTAATTGTCCACAGGCTCCACCCTAACACTGGCTTCCATTGTGTTTAATGTAGACAACTGCGACAGGTTCCTATTGGGTATTCCATTTCTGTTCTAGTCATCTGTTATCAAAAAGTCACTGTAATAATACTCATTTTTAAAACTTTAAATTAGCATAAAGTTGACTTGGGTTGTATACATTTCTATAAACTATAACACATTGTAGAAAAAACTTTGTCCTTTAATGGAAAATTATATATAATCAATAGCACACTCTTACAGGCTCTCTGATTCAGTCTGGTTCATTGTCTTTGAGCAGTTTTGAAAAGAGCAAAACTGCTTTCTAAATTGTAGGTCATTGATGGATATTCCAACTCTGTCGTATCCAAAAGTTTTGATTGACTTCCCTCCTTTTTGTGGAAAAAAACAGTTTTGCCTTTATTTGCAAGTCAATTCCTTCATTCTTTAAACATGTATTCATTTTTATATTTGTTTGAGAGCCATGATTTTACCTTTTTCTGAAAATTATGTTTCTCCCATTTTTAATTGGCATACAGTTTACATACCATAAAATTCATCCTTTTAAAGTATACAATACATTGTTTTGGTAAATTTTTAGTGCATTTACAAAATGCAGCCATCATCACTAATTCCTGAACAATTAGAATATCTTTGAGATTCATCCAAGTTGTTGCAAGGATCAAGAGTTCATTCCTTTCTGCTGCTGCTAAGTCGTTTCAGTCGTGTCCGACTCTGTGTGACTCCACAGATGGCAGCCCACCAGGCTCCCCCATCCCTGGGATTTCCCAGGCAAGAGTACTGGAGTGGGTTGCCATTTCCTTCTCCAATGCCTGAAAGTGAAAAGTGAAAGTGAAGTCGGTCAGTCGTATCTGACTCTTTGCGACCCCATGGACTGCAGCCTACCAGGCTCCTCCATCCATGGAATTTTCCAGACAAGAATATTGGAGTGGGGTGCCATTGCCTTCTCCATCATTCCTTTCTATCACTGAGCAATACTCCACTATATAAATATACAGTTCATTTATCTATCACTTAGTGAAGAACATTTGCATTGTTTCTGGGTTTTGGAGATTATGAATAGAGCTGCTATAAACATTCATGCATAGGTTTTTTTTTCATGTATTGCTATTAAGTATTGTATTTCCATTTTATTTTTACCATCCCAAATTATTTTTTATTGTTATTGTTGGATTTTGTAACCAAGGCTATTTAGACTTACACATAGATTCATTTATTTGTTCACTGTGGCAGATTATACTCTTCAAAGGTAGAGATACCATATCTCTCACCCTACATACTCTTTTGCAGTGTGATCTTACCACTCCCCCATCAATAGGTAGAGTCTAATATTTCTCCCCTTGAGTCTGGGATTAGCCTCAGTGACCTGTAGTAATCAACAAAATGTGGAGGAAGTAACACTCTATGACTTCCAAGGCTAGGTCAGAGAAAGCCACACAATTTCCACCTGGATCTCTTGGAACACTCACTGTCTGGACTCTCCCATGGAGAGGCCATTTGTAGGTGCTATAGCTAACTATAGTTTCCACTAAGCAATATCTGAGTCATCCCAGTTCACGTGCTAGTCATGTGGGTGAAGAAGCCCCTAGATGCTTCCAGTCCTCAGGCCTCTGAGTCATCCCTAGCCATTCAAGACTTTCCACTTGAGGCCCCAGACATCATGAAGTAGAGATAAACCACTCTTGCTGCATACACAGATTTTTATGTGAACAGAAGTTCTCATTTCTCTAGGGTAAATACCTAAGAGTGGGATGACTCAGTCATATGGTAAGTGAATGTTTAACTTTACAAGAAACTACCAAACTATTTTCTAGAGTGGCTGTACAGTTTCACATTCCCACTAGAAATATACAAGAGCTCCAGTTGCTTGAAATCTCATTGTGACTTTAATTTGCATTTTTCTAATGGAAAATGATGGACATTTCTTCATGTGCTTATTTGCATTTGTTGTTGTTCAGTCACTAAGTCACGTCCAACTCTTTGCAACTCCATGTACTGCAGCATGCCAGGCTTCCCTTCCTTAAGTGTCTCCTGGAGTTTGCTCAGTTCATGTCCACTGAGTCAGTGATGCTATCCAACCATCTCATCCTCTGTCGCTCCCTTCTCCTTTTGCCTTCAATCTTTCCCAGCATCAGGGTCTTTTCCAATGAGTCAGTTCTTTGCATCAGGTATCCGCAGTATTGGAGCTTCAGCCTCAGCATCAGTCCTTCCAATGAATATTCGGAGTTGATTTCCTTTAGGATTGACTGGTTTGATCTCCTTAGTGTCCAAGGGACTCTCAAGAGTCTTCTCCAGCACCACAGTTTGAAAACATCAACTCTTTGGTGCTCAGCCTTCTTTATTGTCCAGCTCTCATGCCTGTACATGACTACTAGAAAAACCATAGCTTTGACTATAAGGACCTTTGTTGACAAAGTGATGTTTCTGCTTTTTAATATGCTATTTGTTATAGCTTTCCTTCCAAGGGGCAAGGGTCTTAATTTCATGGCTGCAGTTGCTGTCTGCAGTGATTTTGGAGCCCAAGAAAATAAAATCTGCTACCACTTTCCCTTTTTCCCCATCTATTTGCCATTAATTGATGGGACTGGATGCCATGATCTTTGTTTTTTTAATGTTCAGTTTCAAGTCAGCTTTTTCACTCTCCTCTTTCACCTTCATCCAGAGGCTCTTCAGTTCCTCTTCACTTTCTGCCATTAGAGTGGAATTATCTGCTTTTCTGCACATCCTTCAGTAAAATGTTCAAGAATTTTGCCATTTTTAATTGAGTGACTTTAAAAAAAATAAAATTTAATAATAGCCCATATCTCCCCTTCCCCTCAACATGACACTTATCTCTCAGTTTATTTTCCATTCAGTTTTTCTTTTTGATGTGTATTCACTGAGTTTTGAAAAATGCATGTGCCTCTGGAAACCAAATCCCTATGAAGTGATACAACATAGTCATCACTTTAGAGAGTTCCCTCATTTTCTTTCCAGTTATTCCCTGTTCCTAATTCCCCTCCTAATAATGAGTGTTCTAATATTTTTCCACCATGGATTTTGCCTGATATAAATGAAATCTTATTCTTTTGTGTAAGATGTCTTTTTTTTAAGCTTTGACTGAAAAAATAATTTTTATTTATTTATTTATTTTTGGCTGTGCTGGGTCTTCATTACTACATGGGCTTTTCTCTAGTTGTGGTGTGCAGGCCTCTTACTGCAGTGGCTTCTCTTGTGGAGCACGGGCTCTAGGGCGAGTCACTTCAGTAGTTGCAGCTCTCAGGCTCTAGAGCACAGTTTCAGTAGTTGTGGTGAACAGGCTTAGTTGCTTCATGGCATGTGGGATCTTCCCAGATCAGGTATCAAATCTATGTCTCCTGCATTGGCAGGCAGATTCTTTACCACTGAGCCATCAGTGAAGCCCAAGACTTTAATTTAATGTATTTTTGAAATTCATCTATGTTGCTTGTATCAGTAGTTCCTTCCTTTTTATTGCTGAGTAGTATTTCATTTTGCAAATAGATCACAGTTAGCTAGTCCACTATTTCCTTGATGCACATCTGGTCTGTTTCAGTTTGGGCTAATAAAGCTTCTCTGAACAATCATATATGAGTTTTTTTGGATATATGTTTTTATTTATCTTGAATAAATACTGAATAATTGAATGGCTGGATCATAAGATATGTATATAGAAGTTTATAAGTAGCTGTCATATCTTTTTCCAAATGTGAAGAAATACTTCTTCTGTCCAAGATGCCTTAGGCATCTCTGACTCATGGGTTTCCCAGGAATAGAAGTGCCCTTTGTTGTGGAAATTGTGGAGGTGGAATGATTCCCACCCCCTTCCTGGATCAGAATTGATTCAAGGATATAAGTGCCTCTTCTAGCAGCTCTGCTCTCACAGCTGTCAGCCTTGGTCAGGGGGAGGCAGGGAGGTTTAATTATAATGCTTCTGACAGTTTCTGAGCACAGAGCCCAGTGCCTGCTGCACCAACAGCTGAGCTCAGCCAGAAGCTGCCATGCTGAAAACTCACCTCTCAGTATCAGGCTGTTCATCAGTAGGCCTGCCTAATGGTCCAAGAATTTCACATCTCCACATGCTCATTGCTCGTCAGGTGCAGGTTTCAGGCACATTCCAGCTCCAGAGGCTTGCATCAGTTTCCTCATATTACCACTGAGTTAGTTGCAGCTCATGATACAGTCCAGCAGAGCCCAATCCTCCAAAGAATGAAATCTTTAAACACACTCCATGTTCTCAGAGTCCATAACATTTGCACATACATCTACTGACAGGCTCTGCTCATGTCCCTCTGGGATCCATTTTATGACTTCTGACTTCTTTTTTCTGTGGCTGATAAGGAGAGCAAGGTCACCAAGATGCTTTGGGAGGGAAGGCACTCTTGTTTGAAATGCTCTTTACTTCCTCCCATAGCACTTCAGCAGTGCCTCTTTTATGACACTGAACACATTCTTACCTGTGTTGTCGCTGTTTGAGGTCATTTGTTTACTTAATACCCACCTAGTTCTAGAAAGTATTTTAAGTGATTTGTAAGAATAAATTGAATGCAAATAGATACTGTAAATTAAAAGTGGAATGAAAGACAAATGAGGGTGGGGACATAAAATGAATTCAGGAATGCTATTTTTGTATACTTTTTAGCCCTCCTTATGAATGTGAGTGCCCTAATGTTTTATTCATCTTTGTATTTCTAACAAGGCTTGATCCATTTTTTTTAAAAAAATAGTTTTATCGAGATATTTACATACCATAAAATCCACCCATTTATTTGTAAACTTCAATGTTTTTAGTATATTCACAGTTGTGCAATCATCATAATCCATTTTAGAATTTTCATCACCCCATAAAGAAACCCCAAACTCATTACCAGTAAATCCCATTTTCCCCTATTCCTACTCCTGGCAACCATTAATCTGTCTCTAAGGATTTGCCTATTCTGGGTATTTTATATAAATGGACAAATACAATATAGGTCCTTTTGTGTCTTTATTCACTTGTCATAATATTTTCATAGTTCATCCATGTTGTTTCATGTATCAGTATTTATCTTCTTCTTATGGCTGCATAATATTCCATCACATAGATGTAGCACATTTTGTTTATCCATTCATCTGTTGATGGGCATTTATTATATTTCCACATTTTGGCTATTATGAATAATGCTGCTGTGAACATTTGTGTGCAAGTTTTTCTGTGCACATATGTTTTCATTTCTATTGAGTATATACCTAGGAGTTGAATTGCTGGATCATATGGTAACTCTGTGTTTAGTCATTTGAGGAATTGCCAGACTGTTTTCCATGTTGGCTACACCATTTTATATTCCCATCAGCAGGGCATAATGATTCCAATTTCTCTACATTCTTTTTTAAAAATTTTTATTGACATATAGTTGATTTGCAATGTGTTAGTTTCAGGTGTATGGCAAAGTGCTTTAGTTACATACATATATATTCTTTTTCAGATTCTTTTCCATTATAGGTTATTAATTTCTCTACATTCTTGCCAACATTTTTCATTATCTGCCTTTATGATTCTTCTCTCCTAGTGGGTATGAAGTAGTATCTCATTTGTTGTTTTTTTTTAATAATGCTTGTTTATTTATTCATTTATGTGGCTGCACCAAGTCTTAGTTGCAGCATGCAGGATCTTCAATTTTTGTTGTGGCACGTGGGATTCTTTGGTTGTGGCATGCGGGATCTAGTTCCCTGACCTGGGATTGAACTGGGGCTCCCTGCCTTGGGAGTATGGAGTCTTAGCCACTTGACCACCAGGGAAGTCCTATATCTCATTTGTTTTTGATTTGCATTTCCCTAAAAACTAATGATGTTAAGCATCTTTTTCATGTGATTATTGGCCTTTTGTGTATCTTACTTGGAGATATGTCTCTCATAGCCTTTTCTATTTTTACTGGATTATTTGTTTCTTAATTTTTGAGTTGCTAGAGTTCTTTGTATATTCTACATACAAATTCCTTGTCAGCTATATGATTTGCCAAATATTTCCTCCTGTTTTGTGGGTTGTCTTTTCACATTCTTGATGGTATCATTTGAAGCACAAGTATTTTTAATTTTGATGAGATCCAGTGTATTTTTTTGTCATTTCTGCTTTTGATGTTGTGTGTAAGAAGGTCTGACTTAACCCAAGGTCAGGGAGATTTACCAGCTCTTTCTTATACAGATATGCACATGTTTATTTACAACAAGAGCTACCATTTGTTGAACACTTGCTTTGAGCTTGATATTATGCCAAGCACTGTCAAGAGGGTATTTATGTCAATAACAGCAACAATAGCTAACTTTATTGAGTTCGTATATGAATGATCTTATTTAATCCTCACAACAAATCTATGAGGTAAATATGATTATATCTGTTTTACAGATAGAGAAACTGAAGATCAAAAACATTATCTGCACGTGATGCTTAGAAATGCCATAGCCATCTTCTGAGGCACTGATGTCAAACTGTGAGCAACATAAGGGAAATATGGAAAGAACAAGCTATTGATACATAATGAGTTAAAACCAAATAGCATCAACCACAACATTAATAGCTGACATTTATTGAGCACTTGACAAGAGTTATCTCATTTAACGGTCACAATAGTTCTTTGAGGAAAAAATATATGATGACAATTCCACTATGAGGTTCAGAAATGTTAAATACTTTAGCAAATCTTATTGGTAACTTCCACTTTTTCCTCACTAATAGAACTCCAGGGTCTTTTTTTAACCTTCCTTTGTGTAGCCATGATGGTGGTGGAGGGCACTGAACTCTTTCTTATCCAGAGGAAGTGAATTATAATTAATTGAAGCCAATCAGTGGTCTCATTCCCCTTGTCAGTAGTAAGTTTCTACATGGAAATGGGATTAATCCTGGAGATGGGACCTGAAGGGATGTCTGCTGAGGAGCTTCTAAGAGAAATTTTTCACTGAGAATAAAAAGCAAGGGATCTTCCACTTCATCTTTGTCTTCTTGTCATGTCACCCCTCATCGTATAGCACAGAGCCTGGTGCATTAAAGAAACTCAGTAAAAATTCTGTGGAATTAAACTCTTGAGTATTCTATTGTAGGTCCGTTTTTTTTCTTATTTCACTTTGATCCATACAAGGATATTTTAGTCCATAAATTATCCCAGAGACTGGCTATAGATGAGCAAGTTTTCTAGTTGTTTCCTGGGACTTAAATTAGGCCAGTGACCACAGGCACCATCACTCATCTAAACTTCTGGAAAAACTACGTAAGGATTCAGAATCCCTTTGTTGATGTATCCCTTTGCTGATGTTTTGCTCAGTTCAAGCAAAATTTATAGGTAACACCTTTCACTGACCTTATACTTGTCAAATTTTTTCCCGGATGGAGATAGGTTATACCTCATATTTTAAAATTAATTTTAGTCACTTATATAATTAAATATGTATTATTTATGTAATACATAAATGATTAACCTTTATTTCTTTAACATCATTACTTTACATGAATTATTTTTCTGTTTGCTTCAGTATATTCTGTAATAATTCTTTCCAAGGGTTTCTGGGGGTGGTAAGTTTTCTGGGTTCTTATATGTTCAAAACACCTTTATTCCTCCCTCCCACTTGTATAATAGTTTGTCTGGGCATTAAATCCTAGGTTCAACATTATTTTCACTCAGTGGTTTGAAGACATGGCTCCATTGCTGTCCTGCAATCTGATGTGGCTAATGGAAAGTCTGATGTCAAACCTATCCTTGTTCATTGTGGATGGTCTTTATTTTCTCTTTGAAAAATTTCAGTATTTTCATGTTATCCTCTGTGTGCTAAGATTTCTCTGTGGTGTGTCCAGGTTTAGAATACTTTTTAAAAAATTACTGTTCTCTTTTTCAAAAGAGGTTATCATCGTTGGCACTTACAGGGTCCTTACAATCTGAGGATTTGTGACTTCAATTCTAGGGAGTTGTTTGTTTATTTGCTTTGCCATTTAATCTGCAAATATTGATTCCCATGCATTCTCTCCATTTTTACTCAGTGGAACTCCCTTTAGACAAATGCAGAAATTTCTTGATTTGTTTATATTTCATGCCTCTCACTTTTTCTTTACTACTTTTTTTTTTTTTTTTTGCAAATTCCCATTGGCTATTTATTTTACATATGGTAATGTAAGTTTCCATGTTACTCTTTCCATTTATCTCACCCTCTTCCCCCCTTTTCCTCATGTCTATAAGTCTATTCTTTATGTCTCTTTCTCCATTACTGCCCTGTAAATAAATTCTTCAGCAGCATTTTTCTAGATTCTGTATATATGCATTAGAATACAATATTTATCTTTCTCTTTCTGACTTACTTCACTCTGTATAATAGGTTCTAGGTTCACCCACCTCATTAGAACTGACTCAAATGCATTCCTTTTTATAGCTGAGTAATATTCCATTGTGTATATGTACCACAACTTCTTTATCCATTCATCTGTCAATGGACATCTAGGTTGCTTCCATGTTCTAGCTTTTGTAAATAGTGCTGCAATGAACAATGGGTTACATGTGTCTTTTTCAATTTTGGTTTCCTCAGGGTATATGCCTTGGAGTGGGATTGCTGGGTCATATGGTGCTTTTATTTTTAGTTTTTTAATGAATCTCCATACCATCTTCCATAGTGGTTGTATCAATTTACATTTCCACAAACAGAGCAAAAGTATTCCCTTTTCTCCACACCCTCTCCAGCATTTATTGTTTGTAGACTTTTTGATGAGGGCCATTCTGACTGGTGTGAGGTGATATCTCACTGTAGTTTTGATTTGCATTTCTCTAATAATGAGTGATGTTGAGCATCTTTCCATGTGTTTGTTGGCCATCTGTATGTCTTCTTTGGAGAAATGTCTGTTTAGGTCTTTTTCCCACTTTTTGATTGGATTGTTTGTTTTTCTGACATTGAATTGTATGAACTGCTTGTATATTTTGGAAATTAATCCTTTGTCAGTTGTTTCATTTGCTGTTATTTGCTCCCATTCTAGGGGTTGTCTTTTCACCTTTCTTATAACTTCCTTCCCAACCCAGGGATCAAACCCAAATCTTCTGAAAATCTCCTGAACTGTAGGTGAATTCTTTCCCATTGAGCCAGCAGGGAAACCATAAAACAGGTGCTGAAGGGCTCTTAATAGTCACAAATTTGACAGGGCTTTAAATGACACCTGCCCTCAAGAAATGTCTTGGGGTACATCATCAGGAAAGAATACCAAACAGGGCCAAGTTTCAAGAAGTCAGTTTCAAGAGGTAAATTGTACTCACAAGGTATAAAATAATAAAAGTACATGGAAAGATACTCCACATCAATAATTATTAAATCAATGTGAATCAAAACTATAATAAGGTATCACCTCACAAGGGTCACAATGGCCATCATTGAAAAGATCTACAAAGAATAAAGATAAAATAAATAAATAAAATAAAAACCTGCACAGAATGTATGGAAAACAAAATCCTACAATCTCGGTGGGAATGTAAATAGTGAAGCCACTATGGAAAACAGCATGGAGGTTCCAAGAAATACAAGACATAGAGGTATCACATGATCCTGCAATCCCATTCATGGGCTTAGGTCTAGAGAAAATCACTCTTCAAAATGACACATGTGTAACAGAAATAAAAACAAAAGTAAACAAATGGGACCTGATTAAAATCTTTACTACTTTTCATCCTCCTATCCTTTAATATTATGCTCTGGGTAAATGCCTCAGTCCAATTTTCTAGATCTTTGATTTAATTTCTATTTGCGTCCATGACAAATCTTAGTTTGGTCCATTTATTAGCTTTACCTATGTTATTTATTTTTAAAAAGCTCTTATTTTTCATATTTACCTATTATTATTCATAATTACTTGTTCTTTCATAGATGTAATATCTTTTCTTTATCATTCTGAGGTTATTATTTTATACTGATGTTCTGAGGACTCTACTTATCTAATGAAAGTCCTGTCATTTGTTGAGCACATTATCTCTATTTAATGGCATTGCTTTATTTAAATGTTAGGTGATTCTCTTATTATATGCTTCTCTCACTAAGATGTGTCCAATTCTTTGTGACCTCATGGACTGTAGCCAGTTAGGCTCCTCTGTCCATGAGATTCTCCAGGCAAGAATACTGGAGTGCGTTGCCATTTCCTTCTCCAGGGAATCTTTCCAACCCAGGGATCGAACTCACGTTTCTTGCATTCTGTAGTTGAGATTTTTCTTAGACTGTCTGTTCCTTCCATTTATATAACCTGTTTTAGAGAATAGAGGGAAAATATCTATCTGCTGTTTTCGATCAAAGTGGGTGTTGTGGAGAACATGACATAATAAGGGTGCCTTGATGAATCTGTGTACCTCTCTATTTCTCATTAATACTCTCATTTATTTTGCCATTGCCTATCACCCATGATACTAGACTATCCCACTGTCCTAACTCCCATACTCATTGCTTTCACTTGAAGACAAATCTCTCTGTTACTGCTTGCTGGTCCATCTGGTTAGAAAAGTGATGGAGAGGAGTTTTCTGGCTTTTCTTCCTGGTATACTGAGTAGTTGCCTCTAAGACCACTCTTTTGCCGTAGGTTTTATCATTTGACATGGAGAACTCCTGGGGTACTTTTACTACCTATAAGAATACTCTCCACTGCTCTCCTATGTATGTCCTGAACTGTGGCTTCCTTCTTTAACCAAAACATCTTCTAAGGTGTTCCTCAGTTTTTGGCCCACCAAGAATGATTTCAAGCATGACTATGTATTGAGTTGTTTT
This sequence comes from Cervus canadensis, assembly GCF_019320065.1. NCBI lineage: Eukaryota > Metazoa > Chordata > Mammalia > Artiodactyla > Cervidae > Cervus > Cervus canadensis. The sequence goes on along the minus strand of NC_057419.1, from coordinate 141,546,594 downwards.
TCTGTTGTGTCAGGTAGAATAGAGCAAGTGAAGAAACTGTAAATAGCAGTGGTTCAAGGAAGATATGAGATTATTTCTTTATCCCTGTTTTATAAATAGACTCCACCAACTTGCTCAATGTCACATAACTAATAAACTGTGGAACTGGGGTCTGAACCCAGATGTGACTCCAAAGTCTACCTTGTTAGGTTCTTTCCTCTATACCAGTGGTGCTCAACTTCGGCTGTATATTAGAATCACCAAGGTAGTTTTAAAATGTACTAATGCTTCAAAACTACACCAGATCAATTAAATCATAGTGAAGAGTATTTTGTAAAACTTTCTAACATACTTCTTTTTTTGCATAAATACGCTATATATTCCTCTGCCAAATATTTTCCTGATTACCTGATTGCTAACACACTGCTTAAGTTTTACTTGCCTGTGTACTTTTGGCAAAAACCACTATGATATTGTAAAGTAATTAGCCTCCAACTAATAAAAATAAATGGGAAAAAAAAGAAAAGAAAATCAGTAGAAAAAAATAAATAAATAAATACCATCCTAAAAAAAAAGAAAGAAAATTATTTTGAAGAAATATGGAAAATTACCTTAGTTCATATTTGATTCAAATTTTTAAAAAACCATTAAGAAATACAGCAAGGCATGCAAAATTATACAGACTCTGAAAAATCAATCTATGTAATCAATCATGTTAACAGACTACAGAAGAAAAATCACACAATCAAATTGATGGATGTAGAAAACCCATCTGACAAATTCAACACCCATTCATGACTTAATAAAAAGAAACACCACAGAAAACTCTAGGAATACACAAACTTACTCAGCTTGATACAGTACATCTACCAAAAAACAAACAAAATCTCATAGCTAATATCACATTTAACAATAAAGACTAAATGTTTTCCAGCTAAGATCACTAACAAGTCAAGAATGCCCATTCTCACCACTGCTATTCAATATAGAACTAGAAGCTTTGCTTAAAGCAAAATGTAGAAATAAATGGCATTCCGATTGGAAAGGAATAAAGCCATCTCTGTTTGCAGATGGGGCTTTCCGGGTGGCTCAGTGGTAAAGAACCCGCCTGCCAATTCAGGAAACACAGGTTCGATCCTTGGATCGGGAAGATCCCCTGGAGAAGGAAATGGCAATCTGCTCCAGTATTGTTGCCTGGGAAATCCCCTGGAGAGAGAAGCCTGGCGGGCTACAGTCCATGGGGTCGCAAAAGGGTCAGGCATGACTGAGCGACTAAAACAACAGCAACAATCTGCTGATGACATGATGATCGATGTAGACAATCCCAGGATAAGTATAAAAAACTTTTGAAACTAGTAAGTGAATTCAGCATGGTTGCCAAATACAAGATCAATTGTATTTCTAGGTAGTAACAATGAACATGTGGAAAACAAAACTTTAAATACAATATTATTTACAATGTTTAAAAAAAGAAATATTTAGGTGTAAATCCATCAAAACACATATAGGACATGTATGCTGAAAATTACTAAACACTGAGGAAAGAAATTAAAGATCTGAATAAGTAAAGAGACTTACCACATACATGGATTAGAAGATTCAATATAGTAAACATGTCAGTTTTCTTCACATTGGTATATAGGCTTACTGCAAACCCTATCAAAAATTATCAGCAAGAATTTTCATAGATATAAGCAAGATTATTTTAAAATTTGTATGGAAATGTAAATGACTTAGAGTGGCCAAAACAATTTTGAAAAAGAATAGAATAGGAAATCAGTCTACCTGATTTCAAGACTTTTTTTTATAGCTACAGTAATCAAGACTGTTTGATATTGGAGGATGGATAGATACATAAATCCATGGGCTAGAATAGAGAACACAGAAATAAACTTACAAAAATATACTCAGTTCACTTTCAACAAAGGTGGAAAAGTAATTCAATGGAGGATCTTCTCAACAAATGGTGCTGGAACAATTGCATATCCATAGACAAAAAATATTAACTATAATCTAAACCTCATACCTGACACAAAAAATTAACTCAATGTGCATATTGATATGCACATATCATATAAATATAAATATAATAAATATATTTAATATTATTACTATATTTATATAATATATATTATGTATAAATAATATATATAATATATAATATTAAATATATATAAATATATTAAATAAATATAATAAATATAAATATATAGATATAAATATAAAATGCACATCTTTAAACTTTTAGAATATGACTTAGGAGAAAACTTCAGGACCTAGGCTTCATGAAGAGACATAATACCAAAAGCACAAACCATAAAAACCATGAACAAATTTAAAAAATTTTTTTTTAATTTTGCTTAACAGAGAATGAAAAGACAAGCTGACTAAGAGAAAGCATTTGCAAACCCACATATGTGACAAAGGACTCAGATCTAGATTATATAATAAACTCTCAAAACTCAACGTTAAAAAAAGCAAGCAATTCAATTAGAAAAAGGGCAAAAGGCACAAAGGATTATATCACTGAAGAAGCAAATAAGTATGTGAAAAGATGTTCAACACCATTATATATTGCTGCTGCTGCTGCTAAGTCGCTTCAGTCATGTCTGACTCTGTGTGACCCCACAGACGGCAGCCCACGAGGCTCCACCGTCCCTGGGATTCTCCAGGCAAGAACACTGGAGTGGGTTGCCATTTCCTTCTCCAGTGTATGAAAGTGAAAAGTGAAAGTGAAGTCGCTCAGTCGTGTCCAACTCTTCGCGACCCCAGGGACTGCAGCCTACCGGGCTCCTCCATCCATGGGATTTTCCAGGCAAGAGTACTGGAGTGGGGTGCCATTGCCTTCTCCACCATTATATATTCAGTTCAGTTCAGTCGCTCAGTCGTGTCTGACTCTTTGCGACCCCATGAATCGCAGCACGCCAGGCCTCCCTGTCCATCACCAGCTCCCGGAGTTTACTCAAACTCATGCCCATGGAGTCGGTGATGTCATCCAGCCATCTCATCCTCTGTCATCCCCTTCTCCCGCCCCCAATCCCTCCCAGCATCAGGGTCTTTTCCAGTGAGTCAACTCTTCGCATGAGGTGGCCGAAGTACTGGAGTTTCAGCTTCAGCATCAGTGTATATTAGGGGAATGCAAATTTAAAACACAACGTGATATCATTACACATCTGTTAGAATAGCTAAAATAAAAATACCAAATGCTGGTGAAAATGCAGAAAAACTGCATCTCTCATATATTGCTGGTGGGTATATAAAATACTAAACCACTCTGGAAAACAGTCTGGCAGTTTCTTATATTAATAAGAAATTAACTGGGCTTCCCTTGTGGCTCAGCTAGTGAAGAATCCGCCTGCAGTGTGGGAGACCAGGGTTCGATCCCTCGGTTGGGAAGATCCCCTGGAGAAAGGAAAGGCTACCCACTCCACTGTTTTGGCCTGGAGAATTCTATGGATTGTATAATCCACGGGGTCACTAAGAATCAGACACGACTGAGCGACTTAAACTTTCACACTTTATATTAATAAAATGAAGCATATAATTTTCAAATGACACAGCAGTTATACTTCTGGGCATTTAGTTTCCAGATAATAAGATCTTATGGCTGCAAAGAAACCTGTGCATCACTGCTTACACTTAGCATTCACTTATTCTATTTCACTGTATGTAGCATTCCGTGTATGAATAACCGCTAATCAAATTAGTAAGCTGATGATAGGCATCTGGGTTGTTTTCACTTTTCAACATTTCAATAATGCTTTTTTGAATATCTTTGTACCTCTCTCCTTGAACACATGTGTGAGAATTTCCCTAGGATGGATATCTAGAAATGGAAACTCTGGATTATAGGTTGATATATATTATCTGACTATACTAGCTACTACCAAAAACGTTTCTCAAAAATTGTACTAATTTATGTTTATTCCAACATAAATGAGAATTCCAGGTGCTTTATGTCTTTGCCTATACTTTGTTAGTGGCTTCCTTGGTTGCTCAGTCGGTGAAGAGTCCACCTGCAATGCGGGAGACCTGGGTTCAATCCCGGGGTTAGGAAGATCCCCTGCAGAAGGAAATGGCAACCCACTCCAGTATTCTTGTCTGGAGAATTCCGTGAACAGAGGAGCCTGGTCAGCTATAGTCCATGGGGTCACAAAGAGTTGGACATGACTAAGTGACTAAATTTCACCTTCACTTTTTCACTTTAAAAATTTCCATCAATCTAATGGTTGTTAAAGATGCAATTTCTATTTTAACTTGGATTTCCCTAGTTATGTGTATGGTTTACCTGTTCATTGGCCACTGGGGTTTCCTGTTTTGTGAATGACCTGTGCATATCTTTATTTTTTTCTACTGAAGTTTTACCTTTTCTAATTGATATGATATAAAATATAAAATCAGGACATTAATCCTATGTCAGTTACATAAGATTCATACATATCTTTTTCTCAGTCTGTTACTTATGTTTTAATGTTTTAATGCCATCTTTTGCTTTCAGAAGCTTTAATTTTCATATAATCAAATTTACCAATATTTTCCTATAATCAAATTTACCAATATTTTCCTATAAGATTTCTGCTTTTTGCATATTGGTTAACAAAATCTGTCTGTCACAAGGAACTAAAGATAATCTCCAACATTTTATTCTAATAATTTTCAAGCCCTGTTCTTTATATTCACATCTTTAAAACATCTGGAGTTCATTTTTACGTATGGCATGAAGTGGGGATCTAATTTAATTTTTTTCCATACAAAAGTTAATTGTCCCAATATCATCTATTGAATACTCTTTGCTTTCTTTACTCTGTCCAATTAAACAAATACCCAAACTTACTTTGTGCTAATCATTGTTCTAGGCACTTTGCTTAAGTATTAAAAATAAACAAAATATTACTATTAACATTATAAATTATATTTCATTAAAGCTGTTAGAATATGCTTGCCCTGTGGAGCTTATATTCTACTTTGGGTAGATCTATAATAAACATAATAAATAGGTATATTACATACTATGTCAGAAGATGATAAGAAAAAACAGAGCAGGGTAAAGGAAGTTGGAGTGCTGGGTTGGGAGGAAGGTTGTCACTTTAAACTGGATGATCTGGGTTGGTCTTGTTGAGAAGTTGATATTTGGGAGTTGATATTTCACTTGAAAGTTGATATTTCACTTTAAAGAAGTGAAAGAGGTGTCATGTGAATATTTGGGGCATAATAAAAGATATTTAACTGATATTTGTGAATTTCACAAAAGTTCCTGTTGAAGTTTCTACTGGAGCTTTTCACACACATTTTATATATATATATATGATTTTCAAGCCATATATATATATATATATTACTTTGGGGAGTATTGACACCCTTACATCATTGCATCTTGCCATTCATGAGCATGGTCTAGCTCTATATTTATTCATAGCTTCTGTTATGTTCTTTAATAGTATTATGATTATCTCAATAAAGATCTTACACATATTTGTTGGCTTTATTACTATGTACTTCATAATTTTTGGTCCCTATAAAATGTTTGTATATATTTCCAACCTCACTTCCTGCTTGCCCATCCCACTCTACCCTAAATGGGTGTTTCTGATAGGTAATTGTGTTTCTGATAGGCAATGTAAACTAATGATTGTGTGTGTGTGTGTGTGTGTGTGTGATGGATGATGGTCTTATTTCCTGACCCTGATCCTAAAGCTGAGTTTGATTAACCCAGACCACAGCCCTTCTCCTTCATGATTTTTGCAAGATACATATTCTTGTCCTGTCTTCTCAGTGAATCTTCAAGTTCTTCAGGGGCAGTGGACTGATGTTTTCTACTCTGCAGCTTTCACGTGGCACATTGAACTTACTCAAAAGGTCTTACTGGGATATTTCCCACAATGGGGTTGCTGCACTTTTTCTTCATTCTCTTCACTCCAGTGAACCCTCAGTCATGACTCTCCCTTGATCTTCAGAGTTGTCTTCCATACAGAAAGATGCACTTTCCCCCTGGACTCGTGCCTGAGACATTCTTTTCTGCCAGTGTTCCTTCTCCTCTGAGGAAGTGAGACAAAAAGTTTTGATTGGTAGCTGAGAATTCTTTGAGAAGAATTATGTTGGTGAAATAATCTAGTCCTGTCTTTGTAAAAGGTTTTCCCATAGAACATAAGTCTATTGAATGCTCTGGGAGAAAAAAAAAAAAGATCCTGAATTAAAAAAAAAAAAAGGCAGGATGCCCTTAATACTAAACTGCCTTCTTGGAGCCTGTGTGTGTGCTCAGTTATGTCCAACTCTTTGAGACCCTATGGACTGTAGCCCGTTGGGCTCCTCAGTCCATGGGATTCTCCAGGCAAGAATACTGGAGTGGGTTGCCATGCCCTCCTCCAGGGGATCTTCCCAACCCAGGGATCGAACTTGCATTTCCTGCACTGGCAGGCAGAGTCTTTGCTGCTGAGCCATTGGGGAAGCTCCCTTCTTGGAGACTTGTACCATATTTTAAGTATATTAAAGGCCCTGAGATGTTTATGATAAAGAAAACAAATTTCATTTAGCCCACCACTTTTCAAACATATATGACCAAGGAACCTTTTTTCTGTTCTTAAAGAACACCTATTAACATCCACATACCTCACACTGGGAAACACTGATCTCATTTACTCTTTGCTCTCTGGTATACATAAAGCAAACAAAGTCATCTATCCTAGACTGTCTTCTAAAGACATTTTTTTCTTCCACACTAGTGTTTAAAAGTTTAGACCATGAGGAAATTTTCTCTAAGATCTATTCCAAATCCTTTATGTTTGTTTTAGTATCCCATCCATTCTTATATCTTCACAAGAAATAAAATTATTTTGAATTCTGATGCAAAATCAATTGTTGTGTATTTACAGAATGCTTACTATGTGAAATAAAACAATTTTTAAGACATTGGCCTTGCTGGACAAGGAAGTTACAGCCATTGGTTAGAATTTCCATATTTTTCTGCTTCTATTCCTTGATATTTTTCTGCCCTTGACCTGAATAACCCTGTGTTTCCAAGAGGTGGCCACAATGTAAGGCAGAAACAGATGGAAGAAAACAGGGATGCTGTCCTGTACTTATTTAGAAACCAGGAGAACAGCAGCAAAGTGTTAGGAGGACTTGACTGGGCAGGTGTCACACTTGATGTTGACCACCCAACTAAGATAGATTGCTTAGGCTTTGCTGAGCTAGCACCTTCCAGAGAAGAAAAATTATATTTTTTTATCCCACTTTAAGGCAGCTTACAGTAAAACACGTGCATAGCAAGAGCTTAATTATAAGTCATCTAACATTGTATCTAGAAAGGAGGGTTAATTACACTAAGAATCAGACAGAAGATCAATCCTGAGCACACGATTATCTCTGAGCCTCCTGGAAGCCTAGCAGAAATGGAACAATGATAATTCAAGGCCGCTGCATATTAATGCATGTAGCCTCAGTTGAAGATGGTAACCCACCCCCACTGGAGTTTCTCACTTTTCTATTCTTGTCTTATAGTCAGCCTGATTTCTTGAATTCAATATGGATGTTTCCTGGCTTTGTATAACATATTTGATATAAAGAAGCCAATTAGTAACAAATAGGCAGTTTGAAGAGAGAGCTATTAATACTTATCTTGTAGCCATCGGACTAGGCTCACTTCACACAGAAAGGTCTCTGGGTTAGACTGGAACTCTGAAACTCTCTGTAGATCTCATTAACAAAACTATTCCACCAAGCTAAAAGGTCTTTGAGATCCATCTTCAACTTCATCCTCCATGAAATTCTGGAATGATTTTCCCTTGTCTTGTCCCTTTTCTACTGCTTCTTAGTCTACTCCACTAACCTCATTTCAAAACAACTAGCTGTTGGGTGCATGAACTAAAATGCCATAAAGAATTCACATATTTGATTGTTATTCTGTCAAGAAGGTTAAATGAAGAGAGCTACAATTTCTAAGAAGGTTGGTTCGTCTGCCTGAATCTGGCCCCCAGGCAGATTAGACCAACGTTTTGGCCAAGTGAAATTGCCAATTGCCTAAAAGAAAAGACTAGCACGTTGCTCATTAGGGCATTCTGAACTTGCCTGTGCAATCTTTTTGCTACCCTGCAATTTCCAGTTGGTTATAAATGAAACCTTTCTAGCTGTTAATGCAGCCTGTGAATTGAAAAAAAAAAGCATGTAATTAATCAAAGGAGGTTGGGGGGATTCACTAAGCCTGAGTAAAGGGGAGAAGCTGGACAAGGCACTAGGACCTAGAAGGCATCTATCCACCCTGGCAGGAATTTCTTGCTTGGAGCTCAGACAACAAAGGCATAGAGAGATTGGTTTTCTTTCTCTCAGCATCTCCACCCAACCAGCAGAAAACCGGTGAGTGGGGCTTTAGAGTGATTTTCAGGGAGAATGTAAGAGATGTCAAACGGAAAAAGCACAAGGCAAAGTGCGCGCTCTCTCCCTCTCTCTCAGTGTGTCCTCTCTCTCTTTCTTTCTCTTCTCTCCTCTTTTTTGCCTTATTCTATTGGATTTTTTCCCTAAGCCTCTACCTGGGATTTTCCATTGGAAAAGTGAGTTTGATGTTCTTTTGTTTTCACTGTGATATTGATTTTAGAATAATACCACCCCAGATTCTAAAGCAAAGCCCAGTGTTGCTGGCATGCCTGGGGAAATGCTTGCTACTTGTTTTGAGGAGGTGGGGTCTCTTACACTGCAGGTTGTCTGACAGAGACAATGCTGAGCTCAGCACAGGTCATGGTGACATTGGAAGAAAAGAGGGACCGAGCCTGGCAAACCTGCTAGGCACCAGTCCTGCTTTATTGCCTGTCCTCCTGGTCCCCTGCAAATATCTCAATGTGGCAGTGTGTAGCAGCTGAGCCCGGCATGCTTTGTGAGTCCTTTTATCCCCATCTGTGCAATGCATGTTAATAGTTTGTTTCCTAGGCTGTCACTACCTTTGCTAGCATTTGGGGCTTCTTTTGTATTTGGTTTCATATTGCGATTTCCTTTCTTTCTTTCATTCTTTCAGCAGAAAGGGGGAAAGTAAATCTGACAGATGACCATCTTTTGCCTCAGCTAACACACCTAGGCAATAGACAAATTTGGGGTGTGCTGCCTGCTGTGAGGGTGAAATGCCCCTTCATTTAGTGTAGAAACCCAGAACAATGGAAGGTGTGCTTGCTTCTAAAGGTCCCATATGCTGTTCAGGGACTCATTTGGGAATCTTTACACAATTAAAATATTCCATTAAGAGGCGGGGCTGCATCGTTGATGGGGGGTAGAGCACCTAGAGAAAGCGGGGAGGCTGGGGGGGGGGTGGGAGGAAGGATTTTGTGGCCAAATGGTCCAGGGCTAAACCAGAACAAATAACTTGTTAAATAACTGATTTTTGTAATCCTTTTTTTTTTTCCAGCTTATTTCTTATGAATGTCGGATAGCTGCACCAGCTTGGTGGGGAAGGGGTTTGATGAATAGCACAAAGACTGGCTGTTCCCTAGAGGCTGTGGCTTTAAAGGAGAATCCTACTTTATTCTAGGGGGAGGGGATGCACACATTAAAGTAGGAAAGGGGGCTTCGAATAAAATTAAAACACTACCCTTATAATTATTTCACTGAAATGCAAAGATCACTTCCTGAGCTAGAGATGCTAACCTTGGCTAGGTCCTTCTGTTCCCTTCAAGGGGAATTTTGTCAGGCTATGGATTCATTTACAACCGTTAGTCATGTGGGCATGTGTGAGGAAACAGATGCCAGTTTTAATGTATTTACCCCGAAGTTACAATTTGATAAGAGCCACTGTCAGTAGTCCCAGGATTTTAAGCGATTTCAAAATCCCTCCCTCTCCTGTCTTTGGAACAGTGCCCAAAGTGCCTCCCTCCGCATCTCTCGCCCCCACCCCCACAACCACCAGCACCCCTCCAGCCCCTCCCTTTTCTCTATTAAGATCAATATTCCTGCAAGTCAGGGGCAAGCAGCAGATGGGTCACGGGCTTTTTTCAACCAGTTCTTTTCACAAGCAGCAGATTGCAGATCTGGATCTGGCTAACATTTGAATTCCTTTCTTTTTTCCCCCTCCTCGCCCCTTTTCTTTGCTTCCTTTCATCCCCCTCCGCCTCCCCGCTTTTCTCCAACACTCAGGTCTCTGAGGTTCCACCAAAATATGGAACTTGATTTTGGACATTTTGACGAAAGAGATAAGACATCCAGGAACATGAGAGGCTCGCGGATGAACGGGCTACCTAGCCCCACTCACAGCGCCCATTGTAGCTTCTACCGAACCCGAACCTTGCAGGCACTGAGCAACGAGAAGAAAGCCAAGAAGGTACGTTTCTACCGCAATGGGGACCGCTACTTCAAGGGGATTGTGTACGCTGTGTCCTCTGACCGTTTTCGCAGCTTCGACGCCTTGCTGGCTGACCTGACACGATCTCTGTCTGACAACATCAACCTGCCTCAGGGAGTGCGCTACATTTACACCATTGATGGATCCCGGAAAATTGGAAGCATGGATGAACTGGAGGAAGGTAATTCGAGGAGTGGGTGGTGGCCCTTAGTGGGAGGGGTTATTGTTAGTTATGCTTACATTTCTTGGCTTTGATTAAAAGAAATTGGGAACTATGTTTGTTAAAACATGAGGGTGATGCTGAGACTTCTGATTCTGCAGGCATAATCAGAATCATTAGCCATTACCCTCCGTGGGCTTCATTCTCGGCTGGGGTTGAAGTGTGACTGACTACGAGGATGCATTGTGTTGATCTCCCAGGGTATACAAAGAAAAATCTGAATTATATCATTTACTCTAGAATCTGTTCATTGTCAACTCTAAAGAGCACTATTGAGGCAGACCATAAAATCCTTGGGGGTGTAAAATGAGGAAGGAGGTTTGGTTGGGTTAAGAGAGAGAAAACATTGTATACTTATATCCTTTGAACTGCTGAGAGACTCTTTGTGAATGGCAACTCATGGAAACGTGCACCCTAAAAGCTGGACTTCCTGAACATATTCACAAAGGATTATACTTTTAGGTAAGTGGTCACTGCTCAGCTGTTGCTTCTAAAAAGCCCACTTCAGGGTGTGTCCCTCAGGCTGAGGTCATTGAGAGAAATACCAAAGAAAGCTGTAGGTATGTCTGGTATTTTAATAAACACTATTCCTATTAGACTAGGAACTGTCTCACTATACCTAAATCTGTATTTAAACAGATTTCTAGATTTTGGTTCTGCAATTGAATTTTATGACAAGATTGCTGAAAATCCTGACAACCTGTGCACCCAACTCAAAAATAGGGAAAACTCCAGCTCTTGCCAAAACTTGCTCAGCCATGAAGTCTTTTTCATGATCATGTAGATAAATAGATCTGGGGACATGTTCTTAATATTTCACTTTATCAAATCAAGTATATTGAGGATGCCTCCCCACCCCACTTTTTCATGGGTGTAATATGTGTAATTGGTTTAACCTGACAATACTTTAAAGGATAGCTTCAGGAGTCCTTCAAGAGTCCTTGTGATAATGAAAACGTTCCCCCCCCCAAACTTCTTCCCATTCTCCAACCCTCCCTCCTCATTCTTTCCATTCCCCTGAGCAAAGATGAGTTTAGAACAGGCAGATCTCTAGAGAAGCCAAATTCTGAAACAGCTGGCCGGGAAGGAGAAACAGCACATTAAAGGACTTGATAGGCAGTGCCCCGCCTCTGATTCACTGCTTCTAGGTTTCTTGTATTCCTAAACAAAGGAGCATGAGGACTTCTCTTGTACAAGAGCACATTCTCGCAAGGAGCTGATGTTTCTCAAGTCACGTCAAGTGATTTGGGGCCAGTTACTTCTAAAAGCCAGTGCCCATATGGCTGCCAGATCTGGGTCTCAGGGCTCAAGTCTGAGGTTTTCCTCCAAGAGGACCTTCAGAAACAAGGCTGATGGGGCTTGATTATTTGACCAGGTGCTGGAGGGCCAGGAAGAGGTTAATCCTAGGCTTCTGAACATTGAAAGATTGGCCATCCTAGCAAATATCGTAAAAGAAAGGAGAGTCGGGGCAAACTTGAAGGACTAGAAGCTGGATCCAGGGAGCTGTCCAACAGAGTAATCGATAGGGCGTGTGTCTTTTGTCACTGTAAAATCCACATCTCAGTCAACCGGGGTTGGGGGGGGGGTGTTTTCTCTGTAATAATTTTCATAAGCAAAGCACCTGAATCACCAGTATGTCCACATTTCTTCTAGCTGCTATCTTTTAAATACCACCATAGATGCTCAGGCAGAATTCTGAATCAAGTGCCATTGTATTTGGAGCAAGGCTTACAGTGTTCTTGTGTCTGATGTGATATCATGCACAGGTTTCTCTCTTCCCCCAATACATTTTTTAACATGTCTTGCTCAAAGAGTGGCCCTTGGTATTGATTTTCCTTCCTAGATTTCTGTGTGCGTGTATGTGTGTGTGTGTGTGTGTATGCACACGTGCATACATATATGTGTATTGTGGTGTGCATTGTGATAATCTTAGCTGAATATATATAATAAATACAATTTTGAAGACTGCATCTTTCTTTTCTCCTGATCCTTTTGAGTTCTGCTAGATTGGACTCCTCTCATTTACCACTCTTGGGTGCAGTAGTAGTACTTCCTGGTGAATTTCTGGTGAGTGTGCAAGAGTTTGAATTTATTCAGTGTGACTAAGGCTCATTTGCATTTATTCACATGTCACTTACAGTCACAGTCTGCTGTGGCCCTCAATGCCCTCTCAGTCCTGAGTACTGCGATTCAGTCAAGGAAATTCTAGGGTATTCCTGGGATAGCACTGAGAAGTGACCAATTTTCCATCACCATTGTGCCAGATGGGAAAAGGCACAGATATGAAGAGGATAAAGAAAAGGGGTCTCTGGGACTTCCCCAGTGGTCCAGTGGTTGGTACTTTGTGCTTCCATTGCAGGGACCAGAGGTTCAATCCCTGGTGGGGGAACTAAGATCCCACATGCTGCATGGTACAACCAAAAAAAAGGTGGGGCAGCAGTTGTTTTCACTCCTATTTTTTTTGTCCTTTTGCAACTACTCATGTAGTAATGGAGGATAAAAGTCTTTTACTTTGTTCACCTTTGGAAAAGGTTGAATGAATGATTAAAACAAATAGTTTACACATTGCTTTACAAGAGACTTCAAATTGAAAAGTTTGGAAAGATTCCTGGGGGAAGAGTCAGATTCATTGGGTTCTTGTCTTAGAGGGAGAAGATTATAACAGGAAAATAAATATTTAGAATCAGATTTGGTTCAAATCCAAGCTCTGCCACCTGCTAGCTTGTGTGAACTTGGGGAAACCATTTAGGCCCCCCGAGTCTCAGCTGTTCATCTATAAAGTGGGTGTAACTGCTTTGAGGGTTAAATGAGACAATGAATATAAATTGTTTAGTATTCTGCCTGGCACATTAGCAGTACTTAATAAAGGGTTGTAGTTTAGTCACTCAGTCGTGTCTGACTCTTTGTGAACCCATGGACTATAGCCTGCCAGGCTCCTCTGTCCGTGGGATTCTCTGGGCAAGAATACTGGTTTGCCATTTCCTTCTCCAGCGGATCTTCCTGACCCAGGGATCAAAACCAGCTCTCCTGCCTTGGCAGGCGGGTTCTTTACCACTAGTGCCACCTGAAAATTCCAATAATGGTAGATGTTACTATAGAGTTGGCATAAAAGTTTTAGTTTTTCTTAAGATGGTACTGAAAAACTCGAACGATCTTTTTGGCCAGCCCAATATTTGAGCCATCCTAGTTTATAGCTGGTTAAGCTACATGACTATAGATTTCTTCTTAGCGTCACTGTGACTAACCCAGATTTATTAGGGCTTAGTTTGCATACTGTAAAATTCACCAACTGAATTAAATGATTTTTAGAAAATTTACCAAGTGGTGAAACCATCATCATAATCTAATTTTATCCCATTTTCATCATCTCCAAAAGAAACACTGTACCAATTAGTAGTCACTGCCCACATGCCCTATTCTCTTCAGCCCTAGATGACTGCTTATCTGCCTATGTCTCTACAGATCTGCTGAGTCTGGATATTTTATAGAAATTGAAATCATATACTATGTGGTCTTTTATGACTGGCTTCTTTCACTTAGAAAATGTTTTCAAAAAATAAAAAAAAAAAAAAAAAAAAAAAAAAAAAGAAAATGTTTTCAAGGTTTGTATGGACAGAGAAGCCTGGTGGGCTATAGTCCATGGGGTTGCAACAAGTTGGACAGGACTGAGAGACTAACACTTAACTAACTTATACTATGTATCAATACTTCACTCCTTTTTTTAAAATGTTACTTTTTTGGATGCACTGGGTGACATGTGGGATCTAATTCCTTGACCAGGGATTGAACCCAAGCCTTCTGCCTTGAAAGCACAGAATCTTAACCACTAGACTGTTAGGGAAGTCTCCATTCTTTTTTTTTAAAGAATAATATTTTATTATATGTATAGAACACACTTTGTTATATCTATTGTAATATTCTTATCTGTAAAATGAGACTAGTAACACCTGCCTTCTGTATCTATTAGAGTGATTGTGAGGATAAAATTAGATAATAGATATGGAAACACATTGACAAGGTAAAGCCGCAGCTCCAAGAGACTATTATTGTTCATGATATAATAGTAATAATAATAATGCTAGTGAGAGGTTGGAATAGCCAGTGGCTCCCAAACCTGCCTGCTTTTCAGAATCTTTTAGGGCTTTGGGAAAATATCAATTCCTGGGCCACACCTAGGAATTGACTCAGAATCTCCAGCGTGTGTTTTTACAGATTTCCCCAAGTGAACTGTACAAGCAGTTGAACTTGGGAAAGTACTAGAATAAATGATCCTGATGGTCCCCTTTAGCTACCTACAATAATGGGTATTCCTGGGAATACAGAAATCTTTTTGTTTTTTGACTTGTTTATCTTAAAGAAATAATGGAGCATAGAACATACTATGTTTCCAAATGGGCACATTATGAAATATTTAGCCTAAATAAAATGAAATGGAAACCAATTGGTTAATAATCACTATGGCCTTGTGGCACTCCTTTGTCTAATGCCTCTCTAGTCTAACTGTCTGCCGCTAGATACTGGAAGTAGTAAGGGGACCATTTTGGACCAAAGTGAGGTTATTGATGTCAATAATAACTGTTTTCCCACAGTTCCTTGGTTACATGAAAGGTCTTCATGAAGCCATACAGAATGTGGCCATATATGTATGAGCTGCGTTACCAGTGGATCAATGAATGAAATCCAAGAGTGGCTTCTTTTTTTGTTTAGTCTTTCATTAGAGAATTGTTCTTCCCTCATGTATTGTCTAATTCCTTCCCCACTTCCTTGTCTGTAAGTACCCAGATCAATCTTCATGGTATCATCTTGAGCATTATTATGCAGACCTTGGGACAAAATATTTAAATTGGTACAGTCTTGTTGAAAGATCTGTATGGTGACACTAGCTATGATCCACTTTCTTTGCCATAGCTCATTTGTTCCAATGAGATGAAACCACTTTCTCACTAATTTATCTTCTAACTACTAAAGCAAGCACATTGCTGAAGAGAAGGATTTTAAGATACCTGGGAGAGTGATACATCACTAATAGATCTGATAATACAATAAAGTGCCATTTAATATTTTCCTTCTGGAGGGAGGAAGCCCAGGAAAAGAGGAGAAAGCCCAGACAGATGTGCTTTTTGCACTGAGAAACTATAGACATATTTAATGTTTTTGGAAATGGAGTCCTCCTGAAAGTGAAGAGAGATAGACATTAGATCATCTTGAGGCCACAGCTTGTTTCCTTCCTGTCCTTTCAGCTTTGCTTCCATGATTTCATTTCCTTACCCCCTCGCCCTGAAGCAGATTGTCGATTCCAGCAAATTGTCACCTTGCTTGGCTCTGAAGCCTGCTTTCCTTTTCAACTTCCAGCGGGTGGGAAATGGCTCCTGGAAGCTGTGGCAGGAGTAGAACCCAGCTGTGTAAAGGTGCAACACACCTCCCCCTCCCCGGCTCCAAGTGCCAGGCAGCAGGACCTGCAAGAAGCATCGAGCTCTGGCAGCACACGTTGCAGATGCTCACAAAATCAGAACAAGGAAACCTTAATCAAGAGAAGCAGCTCATTTGTTATCTTTCTGGAAGAGGAGAGTCCTTAGTTGGGGGCACCTATTTCTTTAACAGGCCATTACCATAACAACTCTGTCTCCCAAAGCCTGTTTGGGATGGAGAAAAGAAGAAAATTCCTTCTTATAGACCTTTAGGGCTGGAAGGAACTGAAATGTCACCTAGCACAATACCTTCCATTATAGACAGAAAAGCTGTGACTCAGATATTAAATGATTTGCCTGAGGTCAACACAACTTGTAAATGCCTGACTGGAATTTGAATCTAGGTCTGTCTGACTACCCCTCCACCATCACAAACATCCTGCCCTCTGTTGGGGGATGCTGATAATGGGTGAGGGTATGCATTATGGGATCAGGAGTCCTATGTAAAATCTGTACCTTCCCCTGAATTTTGTTGTGAACCTAAAACCGCTCTAGAAAAAGATAATGTTTAAAAATATTCTGCCTTCAGTGTGCACCAGCAGTGGCAGCAAGTGGCTTTGCTTGGTGTTAGCCATAAAGTTATCACATTTGGCATTGAAGCAATCAGAGGCCTCCTCTCAAGCAGCAGGAAATATTATCTTTGAAGCATGAGTCCCATGCAGTGCTCATATTCTATATGGATTATGGCACAGTTCCAAGATGCCTGCCCTTGCTGCTGCTTCTTTTCTTTCCTTCAGCTTCTACTCCTCCTCTTTTCATCTCCTTTCTCTAATCTCTTTCTTCCTCCTCTCTCTCTTTGTTCTTCTAGTTTTCTCTCTATTCCTTCAGATTAGGGCCTTAATAATAGTGATGGCTGGCATTTACCAAGTGCTCACTATGTACCAGGCTGTGGGCTCAGCTTGAGCCTCAGAACAACCTTCAGAAGTAGATATTGTTATCATCATCCCCACTTTGCAGACAAATAACTGAAGTGAAGGGGGGTTAGGTAATTTGCCCAAGGGTGCACAACAAGAAAATATTGGGGAACCCCATTCTGACTGACATCACATCAGCTGCTCTTTTTCCATTACTTCATATTGGGGCCAAAAGGAAAGAGAGTGGAGAGACTAAAATGTACTGTTGGAAAGTGTTCAACATAGATTTGGCTGAGAGCTGGGCCCTCGGAAAAGTTCTTGGGTGCCATATGATACTATAGCTGTCTGCCATCATGTTCATTTTCATCTGGGGTGGTTAATCATACTCATAGTTCAGAGGCTTAAGAGGTTTAAGAGATGGAAGCAAAAAAAAAGTCTAGAGTCCTAATAGGGCTACACAGCTGACTCTCCAGAGGAGACTGTAGATGAGTGAAATCATAAATATATAGCCTCATACATTTGCACACCACCAGTTGTCTGACAGAGTTTTAAAGTACATGACAAATTATGGAAAACATCTGACTCAAAGGCACTGACCTCTTGGAAGGTGCCCGTGCATCTGGTAGAGTGGTAAGGCAAGAGACCATTTCTAGTGTGTGGGGAATATTGGCTGTAAATATATGGAGGAATTGAAAGAGTCCCTTCATCCTTTAAGTCAAAAACTAAAGCCCACACCCTCTAATCACTTTGGTTGGATTGAATTGGCCAGTGGGAGCCAGAGAAATTAGGGTTTCTTTTGGCTGAGGTCTTTGACTTCCCCATCCTGGCTGTGCATGCAGGCACAGAGTGTAGGAGGGGGCCTGTGCTCACCTACAAACCCAGGTCTTGGTCTTTTTGTCAAGACAGAACACTAGCAGCTCCTGGGACTCAGAACAGGGTTGGAAGTTTACCTTCCCCCTCCACGCTCACATCTAAATGTCCTCAAAGGTACCCTAGAGAATCTGACTGAATCTTCTCTCAGCACTAACTGAGAAATTTATTAATTAACATGACTTAAAGTCTTTGGTGCTACAGCACAACAATCAATATTTGCACAAGGAGTGAATTATCAGCCTGGCTGAATGTCTGCTCGGTTCTCCTGCTGAGACCAAAGGAAGAAGAGCCATCAGATTATAATTGTTTTTAATGCTTTCTTTGCACCGGCTTGGGTTGATTTATTTATTTATTAAACATTTTTACTGATGAGTTAAACCTGATTAAATCACACTGGTTTTCTGCAGCTTGACCTCTGGATGAACTTTTGTATACCCTGAGACTAATGTGTTCTACTGGACAAATTCAACCTTTTCCAATAGTCTCTCCCCCTCCAGGCTGAGCCTACCTCTTTTCTTCTTTTCTCCAGCTTCTAGGCCCAGGTGTCTAATCCCTTCCTCTTGCCCCTGGCCTCTGCCTTTCTTCCGCTGAATTAGTCATTTCCCCTGTGCATGCATGCTCAGTCACTTCAGTCGTGTCTGAGTCTTTGCAACCCCATGGACCATAGCCTGCCAGGTTCGTCTGTCCATGGGATTCTCCAGGCAAGAATACTGGAGTAGGTTGTCATGTCCTCCTCCAGGAGGTCTTCCTGACCCAGGGATCGAACCCACATCTGCATTGCAGGCAATTTTTTTTACCACTGAGCCACTGGGGAAGCCTAGTCATTTCCTCTAGCCCATGGTAAATGTGAAAACTGCACTAGACCCCTTCAATCCATAAATCAGGCTGTATAACATATTTTCACATCTCCACCTCATTACTTGTGGCAGCCAAGGATGAGCACTGGTGAAGACGGCCCTGAACACATAGAGCTAGCATGTAGCATTCGGTAAGATGGAAAGATGGGGAGTGGGTAGTGAAAACAGGGGAAACCATTCTCAAGCAGGAACTAGATTTGCAAACACAAGAAATAGTGTGAAATATGTGTGTGTGTGTGTGTGTGTGTCCAGGTTGTTAGTTAGGTAGTTTTTCTACCTGCCTGTGGGGATGATCAGTAGAAGACGCAGTCATACACATACATGCATACATTCACTACATTCACTACACACACACATACACACACACACACACACACACACATTTCACATTTTAGTATTCTGCTGCTTAACCATATACTCTGTCCAAAGTACAGTCTGCCTTCTTGGCCAGTTTGCACTGTATGCCCAATATGAAAGGTTACTTTGGTCACTTTAACTTGGAATAAAAATGTATTAATTTTGAAAGTTCTCCCCAGTTCATAATATAACAAAGGCATGGGACTGTGAGTCCAGAAATAGGATGGGAACATTAAGAAATAGAGACATATTAATGGAAACTTACAATACCATATGTAAAATAGATAGCCAATTGGAATTTGCTATACAACTCAGGGAACTCAAACAAGGGCTCTGTAACAACCTATAGGGGTGGGATGGGGAGAGAGATGGGAGGGAGGTTCAGGAGGGAGGGGACACATGTATACCTATGGCTGATTCATGTTGATGTTTGGCAGAAGCAAACAAGATTCTGTAAAGCAATTATCCTTCAATTAAAAAATAAATTAATTTTAAAAATAGAGACATGTTAAAAAACACTCCAGTAATGCCCCTAGACATTAACGCATATCCTAGAAGTTAATAGACATTTCAATTCCAGTAAAACAATGTCAAACTTGAGAACCCCACTTGGTAGATTATACTTAGATATGTTCATTGTCCTTGGGACCCTTAGCTTTATAGGATTTTTCACTAAGTATTCCATTATAATGAAGACTACTTTGCTGATTACTTGCCCTTGAATTTGAATGAACCAAACTGTTAGAGAGCCTAATTAGGAATGGCACATGAAGTTTGTTATTATCATCATTTCTCCAAAAGTCCTACTCCAAGGTCAGTGTGTATTAGTCTTGTTAGAATAGTCCATATACCTGCTATTAATCACCATGTATTTCTTCCCTTAGGGGAAAGCTATGTTTGCTCCTCAGACAACTTCTTTAAGAAGGTGGAGTACACCAAGAATGTCAATCCTAACTGGTCTGTCAATGTGAAGACATCTGCCAATATGAAAGCCCCTCAGTCCCTGGCCAGCAGCAACAGTGCCCAGGCCAGAGAGAACAAGGACTTCGTGCGCCCCAAGCTGGTGACCATCATCCGCAGTGGGGTGAAGCCTCGGAAGGCTGTGCGTGTTCTTCTGAACAAGAAGACAGCCCACTCTTTTGAGCAAGTCCTCACTGATATCACTGAAGCCATCAAACTGGAGACTGGGGTTGTCAAGAAACTCTACACTCTGGATGGAAAGCAGGTAGGTACTTTTTCCCCCAAATTACTCTTCATCTGTTCTGAATCCTTAGCTGACCATCTTAAACCTCAAACATCATTTTTGATTGGGTGACCCTTCCTCCACCTCTCATTATCCCTACCTGATATGTCTCATTTGGAGGAAATGTCCATTCAGCAGACAATGCAATGGAACAGGAATCTGAAGCTTTGAAATGCAATCTGCTTCTGACTTACCAAGTAGAATGGTCACTTATTAGTTTCCTTATCCGCTAAGAAAAGATGTGTTGTTGGAGAAGGAAATGGCAACCCACTCCAGTATTCTTGCCTGGAAAAGTCCATGGACAGAGGAGTCTGGCGGGCTGAAGTCCATGGGATTACATGACTGAGCATGTGTGCACAAGGGTGGAGGGAAATGGGTTGGTAGCAATAAAGTGGTAGAACTAAAAAAAAAAAAAAAAAAAAGAAGTGTTGGAACCTAGGTCCTACACACTCTTTTGAATATGAATTTAGCTATTGCATGAGGGAACCTTGATTGTTCAATGTATGTGACTGGAAATGAGATTTGTGCACTCATTTCCTCTCTGATATTCCTAAATTGGTATTCAACATCCATTCTGATGAAAAGAAGTTGAAGTGACCACTGTATTCTATAAAAGAAGTCATATATGGGGGAAACACTGAAGTCCCTGGTTTGTTGTCTTTGCCTCACACAAGACTACATTTTTTTTCTCTTTTCCATGTGACATAGCTGTCTTAATTTGGCTCCACTGATGGTTTCTGTGAGAAAGGGACTATTTCAGGATCCTAAAATTAGCCCAAGAAAGATGCTGACATCTGTTCCTCTCCAAATCAGGTTCTGCATGTCATTGGTTATGTTATAAAGTACCACCTATATTAATATCTGGGAAAGAATGCAGCCAGGCGTCTCCATCTGACAGATGCACCATTCTCTTGAGCATGGGGAGCTGTAAATATATGACAAAAAATGTTCCAAGGAAAGTGGAACAGTGGCTGGTTCCTTTGCCTCTAAAGAGAATCCTGGTCCATCATCAGACAAGACAAGTGTGGATTATTATCAGTCCATATTTTCCACCTCTTAAAATACCTTTGGTGCTTGAACTATATAGATTCTAAAAAAAAATTAATTCACTATATCAGAATCATGAGTGTTCAAATGCAGAGCTATGTCTCCTTCTATCATTTCTATTATATACTCTGCACTACAAGATTTTAAATTGCTGGGAAAACGCAAATTCATGTACATGGTGATTTGGATAAATGTGTGCCTTCTATCTATTCCCCACCATTTTGTGATCTGAGAGAAACCTGGAGGTATTGGTTGTATGTGATTTGTGTTGGTTGTACCAAAGCAATGGGTTTGTCTGCAATGGGAAAAGTTCCAACTCCGAAGTATCTGTCTAAAGAGTATCTGTTTTTTGAGGACCAAGTATATATTGAACAGGAGCTGTCCAGGAATAGGAATACTCATCAGAAACCTCACCTCAGAGAAGTAAGGCCTAGGAATTTTATGATCAGTGGATCTTAGAGTTGAGGGTGACCTCAGAAGCCATGATATTTAATCTCCCTTCCATGGCAAGGATATAATCGACAACCATTTCAATTTCATAAAAGCCTATTTCACTGTTGAACAGCTGGAGTTTTTAGAAAGATTTTTCTAACATTAGGCATAATTCCATTTCCCTGTACCTTCAGCCTCTTGAAGAAGTACAGGACAAATACAAACCAGGAACATCAGACTGGGATTTAGAAGGCATAGTTTCTAATCTGGTATTGCTGCTGCTGCTGCTGCTAAGTCTCTTCAGTCGGGTCCGACTCTGTGCGACCCCATAGATGGCAGCCCACCAGGCTCCCCTGTCCCTGGGATTCTCCAGGCAAGAACTCTGGAGTGGGTTGCCATTTCCTTCTCCAATGCATGAAAGTGAAAAGTGAAAGTGAAGTCGCTCAGCCGTGTCCAACTCTTAGCGACCCCATGGACTGCAGCCCACCAGGCTCCTCCATCCATGGGATTTTCCAGGCAAGAGCACTGGAGTGGGGTGCCATTGCCTTCTCTGCACTTATCCTGTAACCTTGGGCTAATCACGTAACTATTCTGAGGCTCGCGCTTCTCTGCACAAAGGAGCTAATCACACCTGCCCTTTCCATGCTCACAGGATTCTCATGAAGAGCAAATGAAATCATGGATATGAAAGCACTCTGGAAATAAAAACACGATATAAATATGTGTGCATACAATTCATCATGAAGTGAAATAAAATATGTAAATTGTCAGACAATTTAAATACATATTAATAAGTGTTAGCCCTCTTTCTTCAACTTTACCTTTCTATCATTCTTACCACAAATCTCCAGCATTATATGGGATGTGCATTCTGTCGGCTGTGCATTCCTTGCCATTCTGGGATTGTTCCTAATAATAATAATAATAATTATAAAGGACACCTCCACCTCCTAGGTAAGCAAGCTCCAGTCCAGTGATGGTGGATTTTCATCCTATAGCAAGCTTTCCAACTCCTTTCAAGCATGGGTTCCCATTTCTTTGGGGAACACTTTACAAAATGTCAAGGTATGATATGGTGTGTGTACAGACACGTCAGGGAGGAGTGCGCAAGGGAGCAGAACAATGCCTTGGCAGACATCACTGACTCTGCACTTACTGTTTGTTCTCTTTAAACTTTCTCCCTCTCCCTACTCTAACCCCTGGGGGTCATCTTTTAAGGTCTGGTCCCAGTCTCATGTTATTTCTGTAAACTTCTCTGTCTCCATCATGCAAAGTTAAAGTAATTTTAATCTTTTCTTTAAATGCTCACCTCCTGATACACAGTGGATGCTCTATAAATGTTTGTTGATTGAATGGGTTGTTTGTGCTCAGTCTTTCAGTCATGTCTGACTCTGCAACCCCATGGACAGTAGCCCACCAGGCCCCTCTGTCCATGGAATTTCCCAGGCAAGAATACTAGAGTGGGTTGCCATTTCCTTTTCCAGGGGATCTTCCCAACCCAGGGATCAAACCCACGTCTCTTGGGTCTCCTGCATTGGCAGGTGAGATTTTACCACTAGCGCCAGACTACACTTAGGTCTATCAGAAGACATAGCGGTCTTCCAAAGGGGTTCATATTCCACCTGGGAAGCGCCTATTACTTACTTGGAAGTCACTGAGGTCAGACTTTTAAAGAAGATTTTTCCCAAAGTGTATTCTGAGGACTGAACCCATTTCCCCACTCCCAGAAGCTCTTCATGAAAGGGTTTTGTGGTCAAATAAGATTGTGAAATGCTGCACATTATGTACCTTTCTTAGAGACTCACATTGCCCATTGGCACATTAAATGTTCTGAGAAGTCCTACAGAAAGGAAATCCATTTAATTTAGACCCAGTATTTCCCAATCTGAAGCTTCCCTTGTAGCTTAGTCAGTAAGGAATCTGCCTGCAATGCAGGAGACGTGGATTGGGAGATCCCCTGGAGAAGGAAATGGCAACCCACTCCAGTGTTCTTGCTTGGAGAATTCCATGAACAGAGGAGCCCAGCAGTCTACAGTCCATGGAGTTGCAAGAGTTGGACATGACTTAGCAATCAAACCACCACATTTCTCAATCTTATTTAACCACAAACATATGTCATGGAATAACACAGATGTACGCGCACACACACACATGAGAGAGAGCATGCTATGAAATACTGTTTATAGAATATGCTGAATGATTAAGAACTAACTTCTTTTATCTCACTGGTAAGATTGTCATACATGGGATAACCCGTAAATCAATCATTGTTATATGGTTACAGCAAGGACATTAAAGTAGAGAATTTAGGGGTATGAGGACAAAACCTACTAATTACAAAATAGGTACTGAGTATACTGAAAGTGGGAGCCAAATTCAAAATTTTGGAGCCCAGCCTATTTCCCAATTCTAGTGATGACAGCCCTCATGTCATTTTGATTACTAGTAGGTATTCTTACTACTTGGGAATATGATCTTCCTCTGTGCATGCTGAAGGCACACATGTTGCAATGACTTGTACTTGCTTGGCTGAGATTCCATGCCTGTCTTTGGCTAAAAGTGGCACCAGGCAGAAATGACGAAGTATGGTCCAGGCCATTTGTTATGGAATGTTTTTATCATGAAGTCAAGACCATCACCTGGTTTCAGTATTGCTCTAACTGGATCCCAAATGGACCAAATCAAGTCGTTTTCTCCCCCTTTGTTTAAATAAAGATCAGTTAAAACAACCCAGTTGATTATACCCGATTTATTGTTGCTTCTGTTCTCATGTGTACCATTTGACTGGCTTCTGATGATTGACAAGCAATCTGGACATGGCTCTCATCTCTTTCTCTCTGTTTTTACTTTGTTTGGATGTGCTTTTGGAGCCTTTTGTCTTTTTAGGGCTTATGTTTTGCTGATGTAGAAGACCAGTTTCCTTTGAGATATTTGTGGTCTGTGTAGACAGCGAAGCTGAAGTGAAAAAAGTCCAGGTGTTAGTCGCTTAGTCATGTCTGATTCTTTGCGACCCCATGGACTGTAGCTTGCGAGGCTCCTCTGTCCATGGAATTCTCCAGGCAAGAATACTGGAGTGCATAACCATTCCCTTCTCCAGGGGATCTTCCTAACCCAGGGATGGAACACAGGCCTTCTGCATTGCAGGTGGATTCTTTACTGTCTGAGCCACCAGGGAAGCTCAGATAGGGAAGCTAACCATCACTAATAGGATGAGGTCCCAATTTATTCCTCACTTCAATAATAAATTGCTAATAGAATAAGGAGTAGTTGGTAGGGCCCTGGCTACTCCCAGGGGCTATATGGATTTCTAGGCAGTCAGGGCTTCCCTGATGGCTCAGACAGTACAGAATCCACCTGAAATGCAGGAGACCTGGGTTCGGTCCCTCTGTTGGGACGATCCCCTGGAGAAGGGAATGTCTACCCACTCCAGTATTCTGGCCTAGAGAATTCCATGGACAGAGGAGCCTGGCAGGTTACAGTTCATGGGGTCACAAAGAACTGGACATGACTGAGCAACATTCACTTCACTTCACCTCAGTTCACTTCAGGGAAAACAGGATGAAGGGTTGGATGGTGATACATATTAGTTCACTCTCAGGTGAGGTTGTTCTTTTGATTCCTGGAGTGGTTGCAATGTGTTGACAAAATTATCCAACTATTAATTTCTGTAATCAAGCCACATGTTGACCTTTATGGTTAAATGTCATTGACGCACAAAAACTAGAACCCAAATTTCTGGTTCATTTTGTAGTAGTGGCTCAGTAGATAAAGGGTCTAGCCTTAAAGTCATTTACATTAAACACAGGGCATGATGATTCTGTTAGAGATTCAGAGCTTTAATAATAGACTTTTAGCTGCAGCTGTTTCTCACACCATCCATTTTCATGTTATACTTACTGGCATCTCTAGGCTCAGTTTTGTCTACATCCAGGTTCTGTATAGTCACAGATTCCCTATGGCCTCAACATGCCTGCCTAAGGGATAAATATGGCCTTTAGTATTTGTGTTAGCTTTGTTAGGCCAATTTTTAAAATTAGATGAATTTATTTTCTGTTTCTGTCTATATCTTTCTAGTACCAACTACTTGAACCAGGAATTTTAGGTCTCAGAATAGCAGAAAATAGGTTTAAATGATTCCCAGATTACCCAGAGCCTTGGAAGCTAGAACAGGAATTTTAAGAAATGTTTTGAATAATAAGATGGTAGAATAGGAAAATGAGAGCATGAAGGGTATTTGAACTGCTGTTAAGTATTCCAGGAAAGACTTGCCCCTTCCATCTTGCTGTGCTAAATAACTGGGTGCTGGAAGCACAAAGGTAATTGCAGGCAACACAGGAAGACTAGTTGGATTTAACCTTGGAAATGTTGAGCGCATTTCCCAAGGTGGATATATCTTTATTTTGCTTGTGTAGGCGTTTCTTCTCCATGCTCCCCCCTCTCCCCCGCATCTCAGCCCCTCCAGCCACATCTGGTCTTAGTTATACTCCTTGGCCTTCAGGTCTCCCATAGCCAACCTCTCTCCCCTCCTAGTGCTATGTCCTGTCAATCAACGTTGGGCTCAATAGAAAAGGCCACATGGACATAAATTATGGCCCAGAAGGGAGGTCATTTATCATTGACCTTCACTTAACAAAACCAAGGCTGGAAAGGTAATGTTTGTATTACCAAAAGTTCCCTCTCCTCAACCTTCCACAAATTGGATTCCTGGAGACAGGTTTTGAGAGGATTGGCTTGAGCATGAAACAGAAAAGAGCAGAGAAGTGGAGCCAGGCTGGGCCCTTTGAAAGGAGATGGTTTGCAAACTACTTTGCCATATGTAGTATAGACTTCAAGCTGTCTCATACCAAGGTAGATTTTGTACTTTAAAAGCAGGCTTAAGGGGATTCCTTGGCAGTCCAGTGGTTAGGATTTGGCACTTTCACGGCCGGGGCCCAGGTTCAATCCCTGGTCAAGGGACTAAGATACCACAAACCACTTGGTATAGCCCCCTTTCCTTTCAAAAAAGAGGTCTTATGATGGAAGTGGCCGAACATCAAATATACTGTTCTTCTGGAAAGAAAGGACCAAGTATAGTCTGGTGATTGGTCATTTCTTCAGTAATTAATCATCTTCAGTTCAGTTCAGTCACTCAGTCGTGTCAGACTCTGTGACCCTGTGGACTGCAGCACGCCAGGCCTCCCTGTCCATCACCAACTCCTGGAGATAACTCAAACTCATGTCCATTGAGTCAGTGATGCCATCCAACCATCTCATCCTCTGTCGGCCCCTACTCCTTTCGCTTTCAATCTTTCCCAACATCAGGGTCTTTTCAAATGAGTCAGCTCTTCGTATCAGGTGGCCAAAGTATTGGAGTTTCAGCTTCAGCATCAGTCCTACCAGTGAATATTAAGGACTGATTTCTGTTAGGATGGACTGGTTGGATTTCCTTGCAGTCCAAGGGACTCTCAAGAGTCTTCTCAAACACCACACTTCAAAAGCATCAATTCTTCGGCACTCAGCTTTCTTTATAGTCCAACTCTCACATCCATACATGACTACTGGAAAAGCCACAGCCTTGACCAGACGGACCTTTGTTGGCAAAGTAATGTCTCTGCTTTTTAATATGCTGTCTAGGTTGGTCATAACTTTCCTTCCAAGGAGTAAGCGTCTTTTAATTTCATGACTGCAGTCACCATCTGCAGTGATTTTGGAGCCCAGAAAAATTAAGTCTGCCACTGTTTCCACTGTTTCTCCATCTATTTGCCATGAAGTGATGGGGCCAGATGCCATGATCTTAGTTTTCTGAATGTTGAGCTTTAAGCCAACTTTTTCACTCTCCTCTTTCACTTTCATCATGAGGCTCTTTAGTTCTTCTTCACTTTCTGCCATAAGGGTGGTGTCATCTGCATATCTGAGGTTATTGATATTTCTCCTGGCAATCTTGAGTCCAGCTTGTGCTTCCTCCAGCCCAGCATTTCTCATGATGTACTCTGCATATAAGTTAAATAAGCAAGGTGACAATATACAGCCTTGACATATTCCTTTTCCTGTTTGGAACAAATCTGTTGTTCCATGTCCAGTTCTAAATGTTACTCCTTGACCTGCATACAGAAATCTCAAGAGGCGGGTCAGGTGGTCTGGTATTCCCATCCCTTTCAGAATTTTCCACAGTTTATTGTGATCCACACAGTCAAAGGCTTTGGCATAGTCAATAAAGCAGAAATAGATGTTTTTCTGGAACTCTCTTGCCTTTTCGATGATCCAGCGGATACTGGCAATTTGATCTCTGGTTCCTCTGCCCTTTTTAAAACCAGCTTGAACATCTGGAAGTTCACGGTTCACGTATTGTTGAAGCCTGGCTTGGAGAATTTTAAGCATTACTTTGCTAGCATGTGAGATGAGTGCAATTGTGCAGTAGTTTGAGCATTCTTTGGCATTGCCTTTCTTTGGGATTGGAATGAAAACTGACCTTCTCTAATCCTGTGGCCACTGCTGAATTTTCCAAATTTGCTGGCATTATTGAGTGCAGCACTTTCACAGCATCATCTTTTAGGATTTGAAATAGCTCAACTAGAATTCCATCACCTCCACTAGCTTTGTTTATAGTGATGCTTCCTAAGGTCCACTTGACTTCACATTCCAGGATGTCTGGCTCTGGGTGAGTGAGCACACCATCGTGATTATCTGGGCTGTGAAGATCTTTTTTGTACAGTTCTTCTGTGTATTCTTGCCACCTCTTCTTAATATCTTCTGCTTCTGTCAGGTCCATACCATTTCTGTCCTTTATTGAGCCCATCTTTGCGTGAAATGTTCCCTTGGTATCTTTAATTTTCTTGAAGAGATCTCTAGTCTTTCCCATTCTGTTGTTTTCCTCTATTTCTTTGCAGTGATCATTGAGGAAGGTTTTCTTATCTCTGTTTGCTATTCTTTGGAACTCTGCATTAAAATGGGTATATCTTTCCTTTCCTCCTTTGCTTTTTGCTTCTCTTCTTTTCACAGCTATTTGTAAGGCCTCCTCAGACAGCCATTTTGCCTTTTGCATTTCTTTTTCTTGGGGATGGTCTTGCTCCCTGTCTCCTGTACAGTGTCATGCACCTCCATCCAGAGTTCATCAGGCACTCTGTCTATCAGATCTAATTTATCATCTTGGAGTTTTATTGTTGATGAAGTGCTGTAGGCTCTGAGCAGTGATGGAGCTGGGGCTTGGTCATTTCAATCAAAAGCTTTGACACAGCATTCCAGTCTCTCACACTGACTTGTCTATCAATATCCAACATTCAGCAGATGGAAAGAGCCTGAAACTGTGATTCAAAGACTTGAGTTCTAGTCTTCACTCTATTTTCCACTAGTTTTATGTTTTGGGAGCCAATCAAATCTCTTTTCTGGACCTCAGTTTTTGAGATAAGTACATGACCTACAAGAGTATTTCTAGCTCCATGTGTTGCTTCTGTTTAGGTATTTTTCACCAAGGGGCTACTCTTCTCAAAGCCCTCCACCTCTCTATGCTCCTAGTCTCTCCAACCTGATGTAGTAATCATCTTGGTGGATATGTTATTTTCTAGGATGGTTCCTAAAGGGATTTACACAGTTCTTATATTCAGATCTTTCGATGTCTGTGAAGACATAAACAGAGAATACTTTCAAACGTAATTTTGATTTGACTTCCTTTTCTTATGGATGTGTGTGATATGAGAGGGTGGAGGAATCACTAAACAAAACGAGATAAAAGCCAGCTTGCTAATTGTTGCAAGCATTTGACAGTGCCATTATTAAGGCATCTTCAACACAGTGGTGCTATTTTCAGTGCAGAAAAGGAATATTGCCAATGGGAGAGGTTAGCATCAGAGCTATTTCTTAAGTAATCAGGAGAATCATTAAGTCGGAGTTTATCAGGGAGTTGATTCCATGAACAACCTTTAAAGTAACTGGCTTCTTGTTTTTAGTTCTTTATTTTCATCTTTCCCATTATTGCCATTCCCTCAAAGTGAAAGAAAGTTCATTGTCTCCAAATGCAGTTTTTAAAATAGCTTTACTGAGATATAAACCTTTGTGTGTGCTTAGTCGCTCAGCTGTGTCTGACTCTTTGCAACCCCATGGCCTATAGCCCGCCAAGCTCCTCTGTCCATGGGATTCTCCAGGCAAGAATACTGGAGTGGGTTGCCATGCCCTCCTCCAGGGGGTCTTCCCAACCCAGGGACCGAACCCAGGTCTCCTGCATATAAACCTCATACCATACAATTCACCCAATTCAAGTGTACAATCCAATAGCTTTTTTTTCCATTAATTTTATTTATTTATTTTTCCATTTATTTTTATTAGTTGGAGGCTAATTACTTTACAATATTGTAGTGGTTTTTGTCATACATTCACATGAATCAGCCATGGATTTACATGTATTCCCCATCCCGATCCCCCTTCCCACCTCCCTCTCCACCCGATTCCTCTGGGTCTTCCCAGTGCACCAGGCCCGAGCACTTGTCTCATGCATCCAGCCTGGGCTGGTGATCTGTTTCACCCTAGATAATATACATGTTTCAATGCTGTTCTCTCGAAACATCCCACCCTCGCCTTCTCCCACAGAGTCCAAAAGTCTGTTCTGTACTTTCCAATAGCTTTTAGTATATTCAGAGAGTTGTGCATCCATCACCAGGATCAATTTTAGAAAATTTTTATCATCATGAAAATAAACTCTACACCCTTTAGACATCATGGTCCAATCCCCCAACCACTTACCTACTTTCTGTCTCTACAGATTTGCTCATTCTGGACTTTTAATATGAATGAAATCATGCCACATGTGATCTGTTGTGGCTGGCTTCTTTACTTAGCATGTTTTCAAGGTTCATCATGTTGTATCATAGCACTATTTCATTCCTCTTTATGGCTGGAT
This sequence comes from Cervus canadensis, assembly GCF_019320065.1. NCBI lineage: Eukaryota > Metazoa > Chordata > Mammalia > Artiodactyla > Cervidae > Cervus > Cervus canadensis. The sequence continues at coordinate 141,516,080 of NC_057419.1, read as the reverse complement.
AATATTATATTATTATAAGAGGATATACTATATTTTATTTATTTATTATTGAATGAAAATTTGAGTTGTTTCAAACTTTTGTTATTTTGAATAAAGCTGCTATGAACATTCATGCTCAGATTTTTACGTGGACTTATGTCTTTATTTATCTTGGATAAATACTTAGGAATAGTATTGATGGGTTGCATAGTATGTGTATGTTTAAAATTTTAAGAAACTGCCAGACTATTTTCTAAAATGGCTGCACCATTTTACATCCCTACTAGCAATGTGTGAGATTTTCTTCACATCTTGCCAACCATTGTTATTGTCTATCTTTTTATGAGTCACTCTCGTGGATATAAAATGATATCTCATTGTGTTTTTTTTTATTTGCTCGTCCCTAATAACTAGTGGTATCAAATATATTTTCACATGCTTATTGGACATTTATGTATCTTCTTTGTTAAAATGTCTATTTAGATCTTTGCCATTTAACAATTAAATTATTTCCTTATTGTTAAGTTATAAGAATTTTTTATATATTCTGGATATGTCTTATATCACATATGTAATTTCCAAATATTTTCTCCAAGTCTGTAGTATGTGTTTCCATCTTTTTAATGGCTGTCTTAATTTTTCAAGAGTGATTTTTTTTATTTTGCTGAAATCCAGTTTATTAATTTTTGTGTATCATGTGACTTTAGGGTCAAAGTTTTTTTCCTTCCTTCTTTTCTTCATTCCTCCCTCCCTCTCCCTCTTTCTTTCTGTCTGGTCTTTCTTTTCTTGCAAATGTATATCCAACATTTCCAGCACCATTTGTTGAAAAGATAAGACAGATTTTTTTTTTAATGTGAGTTTAATCCAAGAGTTAGAAATAGCAGTGACCCATATATCTGGCAAGTACCTTGACTTCAAAAGTTAGCAGCCAAATTCTGTGAAGTTTTCTCTTCCAAGAACTTTGGATGTGAACTAACAGCACAGAAGTTTCTCTTGTATAGATGTCCTGGAACAGTAACTCAATCCAAAGCTATAACAGTGAGGTTGGCTAAGCCTCATTAAGTAGGAAAAACATAAGAGGGCTCAAGAGAACTTAAAAGGACCTATTGTTCCTTGGCAGTGCCCCCCATGCTCTAGACTTTTGGTGTTCTCATCTCACACCCATCCAAACTTGCTTGTCCCACGTCATATCCCTTCAGGGTGGTGTTACACAGGATTGGGCCTGGGGAGTAGGGAGATGCCAAGAATTGCTTGGACTACTTTTTGGGGGAAAAGCTTAATTAAGATATAATTCACATACCATATATTTCACCCGTTCAAAATATACAATTCAATGATTTTTTAGTGTATTCATAGACATGTTGCAGGCATTACCATAGTCAATTTTTAAACATTTCATCACCTCAAAAAGAAATTGTGTTAACTTTTAGCTACCTCTCCTCTACCTCCTATTTCTCCTAGCCCTAGGCAAGCATTAATCTACTTTCTATGTCTATAGATTTGCCTTGCCTTCTCTGGACATTTTATGCAGATGAATCATGTAGTCTTTTGTGACTGGTTCTGTTCACTTAACATAATGTTTTAGGCTCATCTATGTTGTAGTATATATTTGGATTTCATTTCTTTGTATGGATGAATCATATTCCATTATATGATTATACCACATTTTATGTACCCCTTCATTGGTTGATGGACATTTGAGTTGTTTCCATCTTTTGACTATTATTACTAATGTTGCTGTGAGCATATGTGTGTAAGTTTTTGAGTGACCATATATTTTTATTTCTCTTGAAGATATACTTAGTAATAGAATTCTTGGGTGCTGGGGTTTTTCCTCTTGTTTAAGCACCAATTCATGTTCCTAAAGCATGTACCCAAAAGACTACTCCAAGCAAACAAATTGACAGTCTTTTTTTTTTTTTTTCTGTATAGAGATTTGGCCCAGAGTTCTTGCCTAAAGAAACACTAGAAAGAAACATGAGGGTCCCTTTAACAAATTTCCTTAAAGCTAGAGCAAATACAAAGAAGTCATTTCTGTCTTCTTTTTATCTTAGTCCCACCCTGACCTTTCTAACTCTCGAGCATCAAGGAATCTTTCTAAACAGAAGGAACTTCTAGTACAAAGAATTACAGGCTCTTCCCTAACCACCAAAGCTTCTTTTAAAAAAGTATACCAAAAGGGATCTCCAGAACCCCAGTCCATCTATTCTTCCTAGATTTAGGATACTTTTATTTTATTTTATTTTTTTATTTTTTTTTGAACTTTTTAAAAAATATTTATTTATTTAGCTGTTCCAGGTCTTAATCATGGCAAGCAGGATCCTTTGTTGTGATGTGTGGTATCTAGCTCCCTGACCAGGGATCAAACCCTAGCTCCCTGCGTTAGAATGGAGTCTTAGCTACTAGACCACCCAGAGGAAGTCCTAAGAACCTGGGTTTTTTGTTGTTGTTGTTGTTTTATTAGCTGGAGGCTAATTACTTTACAATATTGTAGTGGTTTTTGTCATACATTCACATGAATCAGCCATGGATTTACATGTATTCCCCATCCCGATCCCCCCTCCCACCTCCCTCTCTACCCGATCCCTCTGGGTCTTCCCAGTGCACCAGGCCGGAGCACTTGTCTCATGCATCCAACCTGGGCTGGTGATCTGTTTCACCATAGATAATATACATGTTTCAATGCTGTTTAGAATACTTTCATTCTTGATATCACAGATTCTACCCTCTCCAGGTCTTGTGATATTAGCTCTTAAGGGGGAAAAAAAAGAAGTTTGGATGTAGAGAGCCACCGTAATCCTGTATACATTTTTAGCTCAGTGGTCTTTATCTGAAGCAATTTTGCCCCTAAGGGGGCATTTGGCATTATCTAGGGCTTCCTTTGTGGCTTAAATGGTAAAGAATCTGCCTGCAATGCAGGAGACGCAGGAGACATGGGTTTGATCCCTGGGTTGGGAAGATCCCCTGGAGGAGGAAATGGCAACCTACTCCAGTATTCTTGCCTGGAGAATCCCACAGACAGAGGAGCCTGGTAGGCTACAGTCCATGGGGTCACAAAGAGTCAGGCATAACTGAGCAACTAACATTTTCATTTTCACTTTCAGAGACATTGTTGGTTGTCACAAATGAGGGTGAGATGCTACTGAAATCTAGTTGGAAGAGGCCAGGGATGCTGCTTAACATCCTACCATGCATAGAACTTCCCTGCATATAGACTCCTCTGGTGGCTCAGACGGTAAAGCGTCTATCTACAATGTGGGAGACAGAGGAGTCTGGTAGGCTACAGTGAATGGGGTCGCAAAGAGTCGGACACGACTGAGTGACTTCACTTCACTTATGCACAGAACAACTCCCCACAGCAGAGAATTATCTGACCCAAAATGGCAGGAGGGCTATGATTGAGAAACTGTGTTACAGGAAATAGTGCAAGGCAAAAATGGCAGAAGATGAATCTGAGAAGAAGTCAAGGGAAAAATTCAGGAATAACCTTGTAAAAACTACATTAAGGAGCTTGGATATTATCCTGTAGGGAAAGAAACCACTAAAGGATTTTAAGCAAAGGAACAGTGTGATCAGATTTGCAGTTTGGGTTAGTCACTCTGTTGTTCTGGACTTGAAGAAGACAAAACCAGTAGAGAGACCAAGTAGAAGATTGTGTGGTAGTATAAGAAAGAAAATGGAAGAATCTAAGCCCAGGCAGTGGTATTGGACATTGTTATTTAGTCACTAAGTTGTGTCTGACTTTTGTGACCCTATGGACTGTAGCCCACAGGCTCCTCTGTCAGTAGGATTTCCCAAGCAGGAATACTGAAGTGGATTGCCATTTCCTCCTCCAGGGGATCTTCCCAACCCAGGAATCAAACCCACATCTCCTATATCTCCTGCATTGGCAGGCACATTCTCTACTGAGCCACATAAATTACTACAAATGTAGCAGCTTAGAGCACCAGCCACTTATTATTTCACAGTTCTATAAATCAGAGCTAAAGCAGCCTTGACTGGGTTCCCTGTTTAGGATCATGCAAAACTAAAATCACAGTGTCATATGGGCAAGGCTCTTACTGGGAGGCTCTGAGTATGAATCTGGGCTTCCCTGGTGGTTCAGTGGTACAGAATCTGCCTGCACTGCAGGAACCACAGGAGACACAAGTTCGATCCCTGGGTCAGGAAGATCCCCTGGAGAAGGAAGTGGCAATCCCCTCCAGTATTCTTGCCTGGAGAATCCCATGGACAGAGGAGCCTGGCGGACTATAGTCCATGGGGTCACAAAGAGTCGGACATGACTGAAGTGATTCGGCACGCATGAGGATGACCCTAGGTCCAAGCTCATCCAGATTTTTGGCAGAATTGAGTTCCTTGGAACTGTAGGTCTGAGGTCCTCACTTCCTTGCTGATTGTCAGCTGGGAGCCATTTTCAGCTTCTGGAGGCTAGCAACATCCTTCTCACATGGCTCTCTCCATCTTCAAGCCAACACAGTTACATCAAATCCTTCTCAGGCTTAGAATCTCTCTAATTTTCCCTTCCGCCAGCAGTCAGAGTAAACTCTTGCTTTTGAAAGGCTCACATGATTAGATTGTTGCTACCTGTGTAATCTCCCCCTTGATGAGCCCAAAGTCAACTGATTATTAACCCTAATTATATCTGAAAAGTCCCTTTGTGCCATATAACATAACATAATCATAAAAATAACATATCATGTTTCCATGTTCCTGCCATATTCAAAGGGAGGAGATTATACAAGGGCAAGTATCATTCTTATAATTTTGCCTGTCATAGGTGAGGAAGGAGGAGGATTCAGGTGACTCTGAGGTTTATAGGTAGATTGTAGAGCCATTCACTAGACTAGGGAAATCCAGGGCAAGAAACAGAGCTTAGATGTACTGAATTTGGGATGCCTTGCTACATCTGAGTGGAATCTCCAGAATATAGTGGTATATATGGGTCTGGCATCTGGAGAGAAGTCTGGGCTGGAAATACGTAGATTTGGGAATAATCTGCAAACAATGGTGATTAAAATCAGGCAAGTAGAGAAGTTGTTCCAGGAAAAGACCATGGGAGGATATTTGCATTAAGGGGGTGAGTAGGAGGAGGAGCCCAGGAATTGATAAAGAGGACTGTGGATAACTAGATGATGTGTCCAGAGAGGCTAAGAGAATAGTTTTGAGATAGGAGTGTGTCAAATATGACAGAAAATGTCTATTTCAAATGACAATTTAGGTTATTAAACCAGTCAAATTCAGGTCATTCAAACAGTCATTATGGCTGGAAATAGGAGGCAAAATTTTCCAATTGATCAGAGGGCAGAGTCTGGCTCAGGAAGGTCCTCAGAGGCATGTAGGCAGATGGAGTCATGAGTGGGTCAGGCTATGGGATTTGATGCTTTTTGGCAGTTCCCCATGCTCCAGATCTATCAGAACTTGCTTATCCAATGTTTCATTTTCCCAGGGCTTTCCTTGCTGTCAGCTCCTATGTTATATGTTGTTACCAAAATGCCCTTCTGGTATAACTTATGTCATGTGTGCATTTTAATATGCAGAGCTAGCCATTTGTCTATTGTGCCCTGTCCTGCCTTATAACTTTAAACTGTATCCCCAGATAAGTCAGACTTTTTTCAGAGCCTCCATCTCAGCTTACAGATTCAATTGGTAAAGAAATCATTCCTTACTATAATGTTAGCTCCTATCAGTTTAGAGAACTTTTCCCAAAGTGTGTTATATGTAATACTAGTCTGATCAGAAGTTCTTTGATCAAATAAGTTTAGTCACATTGCACAGTGTATTCCCCTCTTGAAAAAAGACTCCAATAAGCCCTCTATAGAGAAACCTGCTTGATTTTGTTTAGACCAGTGTTCCCCAAACTTGTTTGAACACCAAACTTATTATTAAAAAATAAATAAAAAACTATGACCATATAGTAGAATGCACTTTGGGAATCATTGGCCTCTGCCTTGGGTATTTATTTGCATTTTAATTAGAGAAGCTTAAAAAGAAAAAAAAAAACAACTTCAAGGCCCAAAGGAGTAATTAAATAGAGAGAAAACAGGCACCATTACATTTTGACAGGGGTGATAAACTGGAGCATGGGAGCCTTTGTAGATAGAGTATCAACAATCACCACGAAGGCAACACCTTTTTACCCACGTTCAGTGTAGGGCTTGAGCACACTTATCTCTGATATAGACTTGAGAGGGAAAAGAAGAAATTGACCAAAAAGGGAGATATGTCTAGATGTTTCAAGAGTCCCCCAGAGTTGTAAGAAATTAGGAGAATCCTTTTGGTCACAGGAATTCAAGTTCAGCTTCGCTAACAAGAGTGATAAAAAGTCAGCAACGTCAATTCCATTGCCAGGTTTAGAACCTTCACAGTAGATTTAGTCCTGTATAAAGCAGTACTCCTTCCACTAGCCCATGCTGCAGAGTAAGGAATCAGAGACAGGTTCACTAATGAGACTTAACTGCCATAAGTGGTGCTTGCCATTTATGTAGGCTGCATACTTCCTATTGCACCAAGTCCGGGCTTCTCCAACTGGCAACAATTTGGCAGACCCTAGGGGTCTGAACAGCTCATCCAGCATGATAATATCCCTTAAAAGAGGTTTGGGGCCAGAGACCAGTACCTCCTGAAGTCTCTTTATGTCTGCTTATGCATGCCTGTGCCCTGTTTCTTTTAAGTACGGGCTGTCTCATCTGATGAAGTCGTATATAAATATTTATACGTCAGGACATCTCTGGTCTTACTCACCAGAGACATTACAGCCTTGATAAAAAGCTTCCCTCTGGCAGCCTTCGCCGCCACAGTTTATTTAACAGGGCAGTTGAGAGGTGAACTTCCTCTTGCTGTTTGCAGAGAGGATGGGGCCTTGCCTTGCTTGAAGTTTCAAGTGTTTGGCCTGTCACCACTGGGGACTGATGTCTGTGCTTTCCCAGGGACTCCTCTGATTAAGAGAAGTGTGGGTTCTCCAGTGGGCCATCCTACCCTTTAGGTTTCAGATCTCCAGTATTAGTTGATAAACTTACAGATGCATGATGACTGGTGGGCCCTTGGCAACTTTTGTCTCACTGGACCCCTTTCTCCACTTAAAAAATACTTGCCACTACATTGGTATGAATATATTAATATTATATATTTAAATATTTTGTATAATCTAAAATTTTTTTCTGTAAAAGAAATTAAATAATGCTTGTTCATGTGTGCTAAGTCGCTTCAGTTGTGTCCGACTCTTTGTGAGCCTGTGGACTATAGCCTGCCAGGCTTCTCTGTCCATGGGATTCTCCAAGCAAGAATACTGGAGTGGGTAGCCATTTTTTCCTCCAGGGGATCTTTCTGACTCCAGGATCAAACCCACAACTTCTGTGGCTCCTGCATTGCAGGCAGATTCCTTTATCACAGAGCCACCAGGGAAACAGGGGTTCATAAACATATGGTTGAGCCCTAGGCACTGTGCCTAGTGTACCTAATGGATTGTTGTTGTTATTTATTTGCTAAGTCATATCCGACTCTTTTGTGAGCCTGTGGACTATAGCCCACCAGGCTCCTCTGTCCATAGGATTTCCCAGGCAAGATTACTGGAGTGGGTTGCCATTTCCTTCTCCAGGGGATCTTTCCGACCCAGGGATCAAACCCACGTCTCCTGCGTTGGCAGGTGATTCTTTATCACTGAGCCACCAGGGAAGCCCACCTAATGGATAATCAGCCCTATATACAATGGGCTGTTTCCTCGGCTGGCACTGTGAGCTCACACGAGCTAAGCAGTGACTAACGACTCTATGACTGAGGATTCCATCCCAGAGAGCAGTAGCTTCTTCGGCCTCCCAATGAATAACTAAGTACCAAGCAGAACTCTTCTCCTAGTTCAGTTCTAACATATTTTACCCACTGTTACAAAGCATGATAAAATGTCGTCCTTAGTCAGCATTTTCTCTGGCCTGGTGGATTAAGTGTTGGGAATAGGAATCTGCTTCTTCAGCATCTTCACAGAGAGACTTCTGAGATTGATGAATGGCATCCTTCATTTCCAGGCTGGAACTGCTTCTGTCATTTAGCCTGCAGCACTGCAGAAGGCAGCTGAGTGAAAGGGGGTGTGGAAGTTGATTAACAATGAGATAGATTACTGCAGCTCATCTGGAGAAAATAGGCTTGGGGCTGGCTTTAATCCATGTCTGTTTTTAGTGGTAATCGATATAGACACCTCTTTTTCAACCCCAACCATAGTCTTCCGTAGCAATAGCCTGGAATGGGGTTCAGAATGCTACCACTGCTGTCACAGCTGGCTGCTGAAGAGTTTATTAATGAGCCCCACCTGAAAACTGATGGTGGCTGGAACTGGGTAGAACTGATATATAAGATGAGAACTGGGAGGTGTCCCCCACCCATGGGGTATACTTTACATAGCCACCCTTGCTTTTGGATTTTCCTCCAACTGGGACTAGGCTGGGACTCACACGCTAGAGGAAATAAATAGTTGTTGCTGAGCAGGCTAAAAACTCCTAGCCCCCACTTGGCTTAATAGCCCTGGCTCTGGTTCAGTTCACTGAGTGGTATGGCGTTTGGCTACTCCGCGGGGACCTTGCCGAGACCTTGAGTTCAGATTAAGCAATCTCTCTCCCTCCCTTCTTGTAAAGCAAAAATTCTGTTTAAATCAATATGTTTCCATCCCCCGAGCTGAATGTGGCTTTCAAGGATGACAGCATCAACTCCATACTGCCCTTGGCCTTGTCAAGTCCTGACCTGAAATAGAACAGAATGGTGTGGGGTAGCTGGGTTTGTATATGTTAACACGTACAGCATAAATGCAAAGATACAGACCCTGGGAATCTTCACACAAAAGGCAAAACTGGTGGGGATACAAAACAAAAGTAATCAGAGTGAAATAGAATTAGAAAGAAGTGAAGTTGATCAGCGTTTGCAGTCTCTAGGAAACTTCCCTTTGGAAAACAAAGGAGAATGTGATTTTCCATTACTCACAATATAATAGGTCAAGGGCCTGCAAACTATAGGTTTAAAAATAAAAAAGAAGAAAAATATACGATGGAGACTGGTTGGGATCATAAAGCCCAATATATCTATTGTATGGCCTGGTGTTAGCCAGGAGTCTTCAGAGAAACAGAACCAATAAGATACAGTCTAGTTAGGAAGACATGTTCCATACCTAGAATAAAGCCTTAAATCCTGTAGAATAAAATACAAACACTTGTTGAGGGCATGGCCTTGTCTTGTTCATAGATATATCCTCAGGACCTAGAACAGTATCTAGACCATGGTACACACTTAATATATTTGTTGAATGAATGACAGAGTAGAGAATGACTTAGTGAGTAGGTAGGTAGGTTTGGTCACTCAGTCATGTCTGACTCTTGCAACCCTGTGGACTGTAGCATGCCAGGCTCCTCTGTCCATCACCAACCCCCAGAGCTTGCTCAAACTCATGTCCACTGAGTCGGTAATGCCATCCAACCATCTCATCATCTGTTGTCCCCTTCTCCTCCTGCCTTCAATCTTTGCCATCATCAGGGTCTTTTCCAAGGAGTCAGTTCTTCACATCAGGTGGCCAAAGTATTGGAGTTTCAGCTTCAACATCAGTCCTTCCAATGATGGCAAACATTGCCCTAAAAAGTCACAGGTTTTCAAGAAGAAGCATAAGCATAGTGTAAATGTAGGAGTTCATAGATCCGTAGCAGGGAGAGCTGTTTAGCCTAGTTCTAGCTTACTTCCAGCTTATATTATCTGTTTGGGGCACATCATCCCTAGAGGCAGAGGAAGAGATTTGGAATCAGATTTTAGCATGATATCAGGCCCTTTTTTCTTAGAAGGGCCTTCACTTGCTCCAGGTTTGGGAGCCTTCAGGTTGCACTGAGCTTGAAGATGCTTCACTTTGCAGAGGGTGGAAAGTCAGGGTAATTTCCTTTCAAGATACATTTTCCCATTCCTATCCTTTCTTTATTCTATCATATCCACTCTTTGTAATTCATCCTTCTATACCAGAGTGTGAGGTCGGGTGTTAAGTGCATTTTCTACTTTCCCTGTTTAGCTCCTGTTGTTGAGTTATATTGAGTTATATTCTGTTGTTGAGTTATATTATTTGTCTGAGATACTATTGGTTGAATGATTTCCTAGGGAAAAAAACGATTCAAATGTAAGATAAATTTTTATGCAGTCCCACTGCCCACCTCTTTTGTGAAACTTTCTTGACTGTTTCAATTCACATATCCTATTTCAATATAAATCATACTGAGAATGTCAGGGAGTTAATCATTCATTGTTTTGTAATTTTTTAAAGGTGTGATAAGTCTATCTCCCCCACAGATCCCACCTTGCACTTACTTTACCCTTCAGCATACCTCAGTGTTTAGAATATTGCTTTTACAAAAATCAGTGCTTAGGCCATTTATCTGGGCAACTACCAGTTGCTAAAGGTGTTCCAGTACCTCTGTAAAATGTTTCTCTGCTGGACTCTTTTACCACCCAGGGAAGCTTCTGGGAGAATAAGATGTGGGGGTGGGGATGGGGAAAGTGAGGGAGTTGTGATAAAAATATATTGGGATATCACTAGTACAGAGCAACGTTTCCCCAAGTGGCTGTGCATCAGAGTCACCCAGATACCTCCTCTCCAGGGAGGGGCTTGAGAATCTGTATTCTTAAATGATTCTGTTCCCTCAAATGATTCTGATGTGCAGCCGGCACTGACCTCATTGTTCTCTAGTGCTTGTCCAACTTGAACTTATATGCAAGATTTTGCACTTCTGATAAGTTCCCAGGTGGTGCTGATGCTGCTGGTCAGAAGAACAAACAAGGCTGTCAGGTAGTGTTTCTCAGCGTGTGGTTCCTGGATCAGCAATGTCAGAATCATCTGGGAACTTGTTAGAAAACACATTCTCAGTTCCCACTCTAGATCTACTGAACCCAAAACTCTGGGGTGAGGCCCAGCAATCTGAGTTCCAACCATCTTTGTGGGTGAGTCTGATCTTCACCAAAGTCTGAGAACTGCTACTGTAAATAATACTAGTAGTAAGGTACAAGGTGGGGGGGGGGCGCTTCCCAGGTGGCGCTAGTGGTAAAGAACTCACCTACCAATGCAGGAGACAGAAGAGATGAGGGTTCGATCCCTGGATTGGGAAGATCCCCTGGAGGAGGGCACAGCAACCCACTTCAGTATTCCTGCCTGGAGAATCCCATGGACAGAGGAGCTTGGCAGGCTACAGTCCCTAGGGTCACACAGATTAGGACACAACTGAAGCAACTTAGCATGCATGCATCCAAGGTACAAGGGAGTGACACAATGTGTTTGGAAAACTTGAGTTCACATGTCAGCTCTGTCCCTACTCTTCCTGGAACTATAAAATGGGGATAGAAATAATAACATGAATTCAACAAACACTGATTTTGCCAGGCATTCCATTGGATGTTGGGAATATATTAAGATGAGTAAGATAAATCCTCTGCCCTTGAAGAATTCCATTGCCTTGCCTAATGAATAAGGTTTTGTGTGTCTTAAATTAGATAGTGTATGTGAAAGTGCTCTGCAAACTATCATGTATATTGCAAATTTATAGTTCTGAGCAAATCCTGCCCCTTTTTCTTACATCTTGCATTATGAAGTAGTTCACCTAAGTCTTTAAGCTTTAGTAGATATTCCACTCATAAAAGATGAAAGATGGTCTTCAGTTTGTTGATGTGGTGTATCCCACTGATTGACTTGCGGATAATGAAAAATCCAAAGATGAAAGATGTGAGTTGAATAGTAATAAAAACATTTTACGTGTGTCCGGTGCCTCATACTTTAGAGGATCTTTCACTGCTGATATCTGTTTTAATCATCACAACAACTCTGTGAGATAGTGTACAAGGATTATCAGGTGGATTATCTCTGATAGATATTGAATTAAAGCATACAGTGACTGTCAGAGAGACATAGCTAAACTCCTCTGTTTTGAATTTATATATATCAGAAGCCTTATCAACTGCTGGCAGGCAGTTGGATTACATGCACATTTCAAGAATCAAAGGCTACATGAGGAAAACAGAATAATATTCTTGCATCATCAAAAACCCTTTGGAGTGGATTATAAATAAGAACTTTATATCTTTTTTTCATACAAGCTGAAACTGCAGGCCTCTTCTTCCTTGTTGAATTTTGTTTTTTTGACACAGAGCCTGATTTCAGAGTAAGTGGGTATTGAGGACTTTCAGCTTTGGACAAGCACAGTTACTGGGACTTACATCTCAACACAGACATTTTTTATTGCAAGTAAATGCTAGAGAATGAAATATTTTGCTTGAACAGACAAAACTGAAGGATAAGATAAGCTTGTTTTCTAAAGAGGACGGTTTTGAAATGTTCTGGACAGAGTTGTTTTCTTCATGTAACAGAACAAATGGCCCCCTGCTTGAGTCTTGAGAACAATTCTACAGTCTTCCATGCCAGCTTCCCTACCCACCGCCACAAGGACCTTTCACCATATCATTACACACAGGTAATTCTCCACCACCCAAGTTATGCTTCCAGTTCTGGGGTTTCCTGTGCCATGGACTGTGCTTCACTGGTACTTTCATTCAACACTGTCTTCTGTCCAATACTTTGCACCAAATTTTGGAATCTCCAGATATCTTTTGATTTAGGAAACAAATGCTACACAAATATTTCAAACCTAATTAATTCATCTATAATAAATATACAGATAAAACATAAGGACACAAAATTGGCATAGTAAAATCTTATTGTTAATAAAGAGTTTGGAAAAGGGGAAAAAGGGGAAGAGGACTTATTTTCCAAGCAGAAACTTAATGGAATTATTTCAACAGCATCATTTATGCCATTTTAATTTTTGTAAATTAAGAAACAAAGGAAGAGAGTGTGGTCCGGTGAAAGCATCTTTGACTGGGAGTCAGAAAACCTTGGTTTCAGAAGCAGTTCTGTCTTTAGACTGTGGTTCCAGCTGTAAGTCAGACACTTAACCTATCAGGACATCATTTCCCACCTCTATGAAATGGAAAAAGTATGCTTACTCAAAACTACAGGTGTTAAAAGATATTTTTCAAAAAGGGGTAAAGTCAGGACTCTTGCACAGATAAAGAAATGAACACGTGTTAACTATTTGACTTATTTAATGTATAATCAGTGAAGGAGCCAGATATTATAAACCAGTTCAAAAGAGAAAAATGGCATAATATTAAGATGACATTCTTAAACTGATCTACAGATTCAATAAAATCCCTATCAAAATCCTGTGCTGTGTTTAGTCACTCAGTCATGTCCAACTCTTTGTGATCCCATGGACTCCTCTGTCCGTGGGATTTCCCAGGCAAGATTACTGGAGTGGATTGCCACTTCCTTCTCCAGGAGATCAAACCCAGGTCTCGTGCATTGCAGACAGATTCTTTACCATCTGAGTCACCAGGGAAGCCCTAGCTGACTTCTTTGCAGAAATTAATAATCTAATACTAGAATTGATTTGGAAATTCAATGGATTCAGAGCAGCCAACAATCTTGAAAAAGAATAACAAAATGAAAGGACTTACATTTCCTAATTTCAAAGCTTACCACAAGGTTACATTAATCAAAACAATGTGGTACTGGCATAAAGACTGACATGTAGATCAACAGAGTAGAACAGAGAGTCTAGACATTAACCCTCACACTTAACGTCAATTACTGTCAAAAAGAGCACCAGGACAATTCAATGAGGAAAGAATACTCTTTCCAACAAATGATGCTTGGACAACTGGATGGATATGCATCCATGCAAAACATAAACATATAAAAAGTTAGACCCCACCTGATACCATATACAAAAAATTCACCAAAATGAATCAAAGGCCTAAATATAAGAGTAAAAAATATAAAACTTTTTGTAAAAAACATATATAAATCTTGAATTTAGATTAGGCAATGGTTTCTTAGATATGACACTAAGAATATAAGCAACCAAAGAAAAGTTTGACTTTATCACAATTAAGAACCTGTGCTATAAATGATACCATCAAAGTGGAAAGATAATTGATAAAATGGGAAAAATATTTGGAAATAATATATTTGATTAGGGACTTGCACCTAGAATATATAGAGAGAACTCTCACAAATCAATGGTAAAAACAAAACAAAACAAAAGGCAAATACTCTGCTTAAAATGTGCTAAGGGTTTGACTAGGCATTTCTCCCGATAAGATATACAAATGGCCAATAAGCCTATGAAAAGATGCTCAACATTGTTAACCATCAGGGAAATGCAAATTAAAACCATAGTGAGATACCACTTCATACCCATTAGGATGGCAATAATCAAAATGACAGATAATAAAAAGTATTGGCAAGGATATGGAGAAATTAGAACCCTCAAAAGCTGCTTGTGGGAATGTAAAATGACACATCCACTTTGGAAATGATCTGGAAACATAGAGTTATCATATGACCCAGCAATTCTACTCTTAGGGGAATACCCCCAGATAAATGAAAATATATATTTACAGAAAACTTGGACACAAATGTTCATAGCAGCATTATTCATAATAGCCAAAAGGCGGAAACAACTCAGATGCCCATCAATGAATGAAAAGATAAACAAAATATGCTGTATCCTTGAAGTGGAATATTATTCAGTCATAAAAAGAAATGAAGTACTTATACATACCAAAACATGAATTAACTGTGAAAATATTATGGTAAGTTCAGGAAGCTAGGCACAAAACTACATGATTCCATTTTTGTAAAATGTCCATAATAGGCAAATCCATATTTACAGAATATAGGTAAGTGGTTGCCTAGGGTTGGAAGTTTGGGGAGAAATGAGAAGTGCCTGCTAATAGGTATGGGGTTTCTTTTGGGGGGTAATGAGAATATTCCAAAATTGATGTGATGGTATTTGCACAACTCTGTGAATATACTAAAAACCAGTGAATTGTATCCTTTAAATGGGTGAGTTATATGGTATGTAAATTTTCTTTTTTTAAAGCTGTCAGTTTAAAAAATAAGTTTCTATTATTACAATATTCAAATTCAATAATATAGTTCATGTATGAATTACAATGTACTTTTATAAACTAAAATATTATATATTATAACATGCAATGCTCACTCTTTTAAATTTGAAGCACAGTAGCTCCTAGTGGTCACACAGAATGACAGAGTTGAAGTAAAAATATTAGAGGGCCTGGAGGTCACAGATGGGAGAAGTCAAGAAAGCTTTTCTTTTGCTTGTGAAGAAGTAAACCATTATCATGTGACAGTGCCCGTCGAGCACATGGCTTTTAGGAGCTGAGAGTGGCCCCTGGCTGACAAGTCAGCAAGAAAATCAGGACGTCAGTCTTATAATTGCAAGCAACTGTTCTAATGACAACCTGAGTGAGCCTGGAAGAGAACCCAGAACCCAGCTGAGAGCTGCAATACAGAAGATACCTTGATTGCAGCCTTGTGCAGTTCTTGAGCAGAGGTCCCAGTTAAGCTGTGCAGGGACTCCAGATCCTTGGGAAAATGTGAGATAATGAGTAGGTGTTGTTTAAAGCTGCTAAATTTATTATACAGCAATGGAAAGCTACTACATGAACATCTATGGGAGTTAGCATGTGGGGTCTCTGTTTGCATCTGAATTTCTGCATTTGCTGTTGCTAAAGGACTGTGAGCTGAATAACCAAAGAACAATGTAACCAGCAGGATGTCTTCGAATGGGCAGTGCAGTCAACAGAGATAAAATGGATGCTTAGAGACAAACAACTGGGCATGTATTAGGGGCAAACTAGTGAAGCCTCCAAACTAGAGCCTCCTAAAGAGGCTCTCCATGCCTAGAGACAGAAACTAAGTTGGAAGATGGTTATCTGTTAGGGGAGATTGTTGGGTGGTGTGAAGAATACTGTTTGAACACATAAAATTTTTTGAAAAACCTTTATGTCAAAGACACCACTAACCAATATTTTGTTGTTCATAGTCTTGATCCACGTGGGGAACTTGTTAAAAATGCAGATTTCCTGAACCCCACCCAAATCTACTAAATCAGATTTGCTAGAAGATGGCACTCAACTCTGCATTTTAAGATGCTGACCAGGTGACTCACATAAGTGCTAATATTTGAAAGCCATTGAACTAGTAATCCTTCACCTTCTGCAGTTAGAAAAAATAAAGATGGAGGTCCCCTCTATTTTTAATTTAAAAAGAAAGGGAAAGAAGGACAGAGGGTGAGAGGGGAGAGAGAGAGGAGGAGGAGAATGAAGGAGGACAAGGAAGGAGAACGAAATGCCTAACTATTAAAAATGTGCGTTGCCAAAGAGTAAGAGCCATGTGTACCACACAGAATATTTGACATCTCTGGGAAGCATCTTCATTCCCATTTCTCCCTCAACCCTACCAGGGTGAACTGCTAGAGCAGGTGGAGGTGACAGGAAGCTGAGCTCAAGCAGCCTGGTTGGCAACTGAATCACAGCAGGGAGGGTCTTCGTTTCCTGCTTGTCCTCTCTTACTGGCATATAGTATTAGACCCTAAGACAAAGCTCAGATTGAAGCAGTCCCCACCCCACCCTTCTTCTCCTTGCTTCTTTTCTGTAAGTCATGCTTTCAGTGTTTGGAGTCTGGCAGCTGCAAGGCATGGTTGCTAGGTAACAATTTCCCAGCACAAAGAACCCTCAGCTGGGAAGGTCAGGTCTGTCAGTGTGAAACAGCTGTACAGAATTTTTATTTGTCTTCCTCTTGTTTTGGTTAATCACAGGGCATGAAACCAGAATCAAACTTTTCATAGAAATGAAAAATGCTGGAGGATACCAGTTCAGCTGCTGCTGCTTTTTTCTTTCTTTTTTTTTTTTTTTTTGCTGTTCATCAAATCACAGCCTTTCTACTGTGTCTCAATAGAGCCCCAATAAGCTTGGCAGGCAGCAGGTGGAGGCAGGAGGTGGCAGGGTCAGGTGTTTCTTAGCCTCTTAGCGTCTGGGTTGGGGAGGACATAGTTGAACCATGAGCTGAGAAGGTAACTCCCTTTTTCAAACTGCCCAGCAGTTTCATATTTCAGGATTCAGGTTGCCAGAGTAAATACAGAACACCCAGTTACAATCTGAGTTAAGGATAAACAATGAAAAACTCAAATATAACTGTCTTTTTATTTGCTATATCTGGAATCCTACCTAGGATGCAATCAATTTGGTGTGAATTTTTCATTGGGTTGATACCAAAAGAGTAATAGAAGTAGAGAGAGCCATTCTGATGCTGTTATGGAGGGTCAAGCCTCACACCCGGCTTGGCACTGCTTTGACAAGTATGCTAGAAACTGAAGCAAAGAGAAGGCTGAATCCATTTCTCTTGTGATCAACTTCCTTTATAGTTTTCCCTTAGATGCTACTATAGTGACTAAATATGATTGTCATACTCTGAAATAAAAACACATGATTGATAATCAGGAGGCCCAGGATGTAGGACTCAGTAGATGGACTGTAACCAGCTGTGTGACCAAGTCACTGCTCTTTTAGGGCTTCTGTTGCCTTTCCTATGCTCTGAAAGAGGTTGGACTAGAACATGGTTTTCATAGTGTGCTCCTCCTCAATCAGCAGCATCAGCACCACTTGGGAATTTGTAGAAGTGCAGATTACCAGATTACATGATACCTTCTGAATCAGAAACTCTAGGGGTGGGGCCCTCAATCTGGTTTAACAAGCCCTCTGGGTGATTTTGATACAAGCTCACATTTGAGCACCACTGAGCTAGAGAATGTATAAGGGTCCTTTCAGCTCTCACTTTCATTGGTTTAGTTTACTGTTTGGCAAGACCCAGTGGTCAGCTGATTATTTGAAATGGCATGTTCTCATTCCCACCCTCTGTAGGGGTTTATTCCAAATTAGTTTGTCTGGGCTGTATTTCATAGTACAGAAATCTCTATAGCCTCTCTTCATTCATTCCCTTTTCTTCTTAGGCAGGGACTTCTAAGGACCATTTTGCCGAAAGACCAGTGTCAAGGTGAAGGTTTCTGGAAGGGTCTGCAAGGCTACCAACTGCTGTTTGCACACTCCATCTCATCACTAGATTAAAGGCTCTGTCTGTGGGAGTGTTGATATGCAGGAATAACTAGCTAAGGACACATTTCAATCCACTTGGTTCTTTGAGCCACAGCTGCCTTCAATTCTGATTTTTCCTTAAAACTCTGTTCTCTAAAGCCCTCTGCTGTTTCATTCCTGGTTCTTCCTATAGAACAGTATCAAACCCACTCCACTATCTTTATAAATACCTGGTTGCTAAGGGAGGCAAGCAGAATAAAGAGGAGGAACTCAGGGAGCTAAAACGTGTCCCATACCGTTTCGCACAGTTAACATCTAGTGGTGTTGTCCATGGTGCTGAATATTGTTGTCAATCCTAACTTTGGAAATCTTTGTGGCAAGTGTAGGCAAAGTATTGGATTGTTGTAATAGTCTGTCCTTTGTTTCATTTCCCAATAGAGACAACCTAATGAATTTGATAATCACATCATGCCACTTAGTCAAGATGATCAAAGCAATTATATTGTTTTATAGGCCAATGCCTTTCCCTGGTGCTTTTCCAGTGAGTAGCAGAGAAAGGTGTTACTAGCTTGGGTAACTATATTTTTTCTGACAGAAAGGACTCTATGTAAAGTGTGTGTTTACTTAAGAGCAACAGATCATTTTCCAGGTGCTGCACTGTAAATATAAATGAGTGGGGGGACCCTAAGATATGAAGTTAGCAATCAAGAGTAGGACTCACAAATCATTTTAACCATCAATCAACTTGAAGGGTAAGGAAACTCAAGAATGCTGCCTTAGTGCTGCATAGGCTATTCACATAAAGCTTCTTAAATCTACTCTGGGCTATGCTTGAGTGGGTGGATAGTGGGAATCACATAATGACTGTAGAGGGGATTAGCCTAACCCTAACACTCTTTCCAGACCTGCCCAATGGGCCTTGGTTTCTTTGCCTCCTTTGGAGTTCTCCTTATGGCATAGGCTCTACTTTATTAACTTTAAGAGAGAACTCCTTTGTGTCCATAGTGGTGATATATCCCACATAGGTATCTACTCTCAAATTTCAGTGTAATTTTATGGACTCTAAAATCAGGGATCAAAGTAGGAAAAGGACAGATGCAAGGAGCTCATGGCTGTTACTCTAATGAGCCTGAGTTTGTTTAGGAGAGAATAAGGCAGGATGTATCCAATTCCAAGTCTCTTTAAAGTGTTACAGTCAATTACATATTGTCACCCTAAAAAAGTTACTAAGCCTCTTTGAGCCTTAGTTTTATCATCTGTAAAATGGGTACAATGATACTAGGTAGTATTTATTGAGTAATTATAATATCCCAGACACTATTCCTACTTCAGAAGTCTCTTGTGATAATTAAACATAGCTGTCATAGAGTCCATGGTGCATAGTAGGCACTCAAAACTGGCATCTATTAATATTATTATTGATTTTTAAAATTTACTTTACTTCTGAGGGTCCTGGATTCAATTGGGCCATGCCTGGTAGTTTGGACTCTCTTTTCAGCCAGGAGCTGATGCTGCCTAACATTAGCTCTTAGCAAGTCTGAGATATTTGTCCCAGAAACCACAATTTTTCCTAGAAACAAGAGTAAATACAACTAATTTTTCCTATTTTTGGCTCAGCACACACCATTGTTGTGTACTAATAACCTTGAAAGAGGACTAGAGCACTCCCTAAGATGTGTAACTCCTTGGATTGAAAGAGTATTCACACAGGCAAAATCTCCTAAAGGACTGAGTCAGTTTTGTTCATCAAAATTCGCACAAATATTTTTTTCCTCTTCTGTGGAATCAGGAGAGCTTTCCAGATAGTTCAGTGGTAAAGAATCTGCCTACTAATGCAGGAGACACAGGAGACATGGGTTCGAGCCCTAGGTTGGGGAGATCCCCTCGAGAAGGAAATGGCAACCCACTCCAGTATTCTTGCCTGGGAAATCCCATGGACGGAGGAGCCTGGCAGGCTGCAGTCTTTGGGGTCACAAAGAGTTGGACACAAATGAGTGACTAAGCATGCAGCACATGGAATTAGGAACCAGGGAAGGTATTTCTGGTGTCTTGAACTTGATCCCTGTGTTCCTACAGCACTATACTTAAATAGAATGCTCAGCCGCTTTGGGTCTAGAAGGATAATAGGATACTGGCTAGAAAGGCCAGCCTTGGTGTGTTTTGGCCGCAAGTTCAATAACTTGTATCAAATACATAGTAATGATTCTCTGGGGACATTAACTCCGTGGGTGTTGCGATAATGGAACACTGACCTTCCTAACAGAGAACCTCACTTCATTGCATTGTTATCAGCTTTCCTCTATTGGAAAGAACCTCTTAATTGCTGACTTCATCATAGCCCCAGGCACTTGTTTAGCTAAATTGCCAGCTATTTCCCTTCCCTGGTGGAAGGGTCCTTCATAGCCATCGCAATCACATGATTAAAAGAAGCCTGGCAATCAGATTCCAAAGGAGCACTGAGCCTGAAGTCTTAGTACCCCTTCTCATCTTGTTCCCACTCCCTTTGCTGCCTGCCTACTGAACAGAGCTTCCAAAGCTTTGAAATCGATTTAATAGCCATTCATAGGATTTCTGATGGTGATAAAAGAAGTTCTGTTCTGTTTTCAGCTGTCACTGTGCTTCCTCTTAAGCCTCAGCTACAGAGTTTACTACTAGACACCCATCTGCTCCCTGCCCAGAGCATGCCACTCTCTTCCCTTTGCCAACCAACCAGTATCATCCAGCCTGTTAGAAAGGAGTGGCCCAATAAGGGAGACTGAGGAGTAAGATGGCTCTGTGTGATGCTGCCTTACTTTGGAAGACAATGGGCTCTGGTTGCACATAAAAGCCACCTTGAATAGGGTGGGGATAAATGTCCAATTTAGTGGGATTCTCATTAGGAGGAAGAGCATGGTGTAGCTTGAGTGAGCCCTGCCTGTTCTCTGGTACCGTGGAGATGTTAATCACGCAGCTCCTGGCAAGTCTGTCAGAGCTGAAGTGGATGATGTCACTGATATTCCAGCAAGCTCTTTGTCTGAGTGACTGCAACACTTAGACAGCTGCAGAACAGAGTGCCAGGGAGCTGAATGTGTTAATGGGAAAAAAGTGCTTCCCCTAGTTCTTTCTTCCAGAGGGATGTTTTCACAAGGACCTTTGTGTGCTGTTCAGTACAGTGGCTGGTCTTATTGCTGATGATTCTCAGAGTCACCACGGAAAGGACATTATTAGGAACACAATAGATACAGATGAGCATGCCAAGGTGTGGACCAGCAACGTTGGGCTGCTGAGAAGCTTTTTCTGTGCTTGGGTCAAAGGTTCCATTCCTTCATTTGGACTCTGTAACTGAACACAATATAAACAACTGGTAAATCTATATGATACAATGTGCAATACAATATACAGCACTTTTGAGCTCTTACTATGTGTGTCAGGCATAGAGGCAGAAGTGTACTAGTTAATAGTGTGGGAGTCTGATCCTTGAAATCAAAGCACTTTGGGATTATATTCTGGCTCTTCCAAGTATTAGCTGTGTAATTCTGGGCAAGGTACTTCCCCATTATAAGCCTCTTTTCCTATCTGTCATGGGGATCCTAACAGTAGGGAGGATTAGATGAGATAATCCATGCAATTAGTTCAGTGCCTAGCCAATTGTAAGCATGTTAACTTAATTAACATTAACTTTATTGCTAATTTATTTATGTTATCTCATTTAGGTCTTCCAATCAACATGGTGTGATAGCTACTATTATGATCCCTATTTTATAGGTGAGGAAACGGGTTCATACAGGTTAACTTGCCTAAAATCTCACAAATAGCAATTGGTTGAGCCGGGCTTGCCCTCAAGCTAGCTGACTCCAGCACTATTAGCTAATAAGCTCTACTGACGCAATTACAAAAGGCTGGGGAGCTGGAATTTGTGTCTCTCCTTAAGGGGTTCTCCACCTGAGCTACAAATTGAAATCATCTGGAAAAAATCAGACTAGAACACTGATGGCCCCTCAGGTGTGGGGGTGAGTGTTCACTTGGAAGATTCATGATTTTTTTTTATATCTTGATAAGAGTTTGTACTATACAGGTACATGCATTTGTCAAAACTCATCAAATGGTACATTTACAATTTGTACATTTCACTGAATGAAACAAATATTGAACTCTAATTAATTATATGCTTACAGAAGTATTTAAGGGTGAAGTGTCTACAGCCTATTTTGAAACATATCCAGAAATAAGAGAGGTTGATAGAGGGAAAGGTATATGTTAAAACAATATAGCAAATGCTGATTACAGGATCTAGGTGACATATGTTTGAATATGTTCATAGTAAAATGTTGGAAAAATAGATTAGAATCACTTGGGGAGCTTTTTAAAAATGCTGATGAATAGGATCCCCTCAGAATTTCAGAATTACGTTAGTCTGGAGTAGGGAGCCCAGGTGTAGGTTTTAAAAAAAATTCTCAAGGTGAAACTCAAGGGCCTTTAAAACAAACACAATGTGCTCTGGACTCTCAAAGCCAACTCACAATAAGTGTCCCTGGGTTCAAAACTGAAAGTGTCCTGATAACATCAGTCAGTGATAGCCCATCCCTCCTTCTCACTTGTATATCCCCACTCTGTACCCTCTACCCCTAACCTCAAACATTTCCTGTAGCTGAAAGCAGCACTGGGAAGAACTGTAATGAAGAGCATCAGGTAAATTATAGGTAGAAGCCACCTCCCTCTCCCACCCACTCCGATCCACTAGCTCTTTGCCCCAGGTTCTGCCCTGATGCAAAGAGCTGACTCATTGTAAAAGATCTTGATGCTGGGAAAGACTGAGGGCAGAAGGAGAAGGGGACGACAGAGGATGAGATGGTTGGATGGCATCATTGACTCGATGGACATGAGTTTGAGCAAGCTCCGGGAGTTGGGGATGGACAGAGGAGCCTGGCAAGCTGCAGTCCATGTGGTCGCAAAGAGTCAGACATGACTGAGCAACTGAACAACAACAAGGCCTCTACTTTGCGGCTGCTGGAGAGGCAGACACTCAACTTCTGGCTAAGTGGTAGACGGGACACTTAGAGCTGAACACAGGTTGTGGGATCATAGAAAAGAGAGCCCAAAGTTGCTTGGATGTTAGCTCTTGTCTTGCCACCTCTTGTTTTTAAGGAGCTGGTGGGGGACTGTGTTACCAACAAGCATCATTTAGGTCTCTTCTAGAGGAGCAGAAACCCCAGGATCCCAGAGTTTCAGCCTGTGGGCTTTCCAAAGTGCACTAAGCATATATTTGCTACCAACCCTACACAGAATCTCTCTCTCTCTCTGTGTGTGTCTCTCACCTCCCCTTTCTTTCCCTTTCTGTCACCTCCCCCCTCTCTCCCTTCCCCCTATTCAAGTTTCATGGATCTATGATGGCTTTTATGTGGGAAGGAACTCATGTTGTAAATGACCCATACGTTAAAGTCACATAAAATATTTCCTTCTGCAATCAATGTGCCAGGGGTCACAGGCTGCTGATTCAGCTGAGAAGCAGTGAACCAGGTCATTTAATCATTGATGTAACTCAGAGATGGGATTATTATCTCCCCTGAATATGAAAGGCAGTTCTGCCAGGAGAAGCAAAGACTCTGTAATTAGACTGACATATGGCCAAAGAAGCGTTGTGTGAAATTTGTGTCAGACTATAGTGGAATCATTTGGGGAACCAGTGTAGTCACCGGTAGTTCAGAGGGAAATGAAATTAGCCATATGCTAGATCAAGTCAAAACGGCTACTCCTGGAGTCTCCAAAATATAGGTAGGTCTAATGTTCTAATATCTAAACCTACTACTTTGGCCTGGTCAGAAACAAAGTTGAGTAGAGAAATAAATTTGCTTTTAATGGCCTCTCTCTACTTCCAAGCACTATGCATCCTGTTAACATTCCTGGCAACCCAAATTTGTACAATGCTTTGGACCTGCCCTACTCCACAACTATACTCAGGGCCAGGGTTTTCTAAAAGTTGGTAGACACTCCACCCATGATGCATGATATATTTATGGGTTTCCTAGATAAGCATTTCAAATTCTAATAGTTATATTTGGCTTTATATGTACTAGAAAAAATAGCACATCTGTCCTATTATTTCATCACTATTACTATTTAGGATGAGGTTAATTTCTATAGACAAAAAATAGTCATTTTTTAAAAAGTGTATGTGGTGATGGAAAATTCTGAAGGTTATACTTGAATGACTGGAAATTAATAAAGCATTCTATAGACCAGTGGTTTTCAATCTGAGGTAATCTATTCCCCCCTCCCCACCCCACAATGGGATATTTGGCAATGTCTGGAGATAGTTTTGTTTGTCACAACGTGGTGGGATGGGTGCTACTGGCATCCAATAGGTATAGGGATACTAATAAACACTCTAATGCATAGGACAGTTCCCCCACCCCCTGCAAGAAAGAATTATCTGGTCCCAAATGTTAGTAGTGCTAAGGCTGAAAAACCAGGTCTGCTGTAGACCCGTGCTTCTCAGAAGTGCCTATGAGTCAAATAGGAATGTTGTGAAAGTGCAGCTTCTGATTCTGAAGTCTGAGGTGAGGTCTGAGATTCTGCGCTTCTGAAAAGCCTTTAGGTGATGCTCTTACTGCTGTTCCATGGACCACACATTGAACAGCAAGGACCTGTAACTTCCATCTTTCTCCCTCCACCAAACACCATCTAGCTAGAGTTCCATACCCTCAAGGCTTTGCTCAGGGAGTGTTTGGTTATTCTGAGAAATGACTAAGGGGTAATGGCTGAAAATAGATTAACATGTTTCTTGTCATTTAGCAGGGCCATTAAAGTCTTAAACCAAAGATTAATTTGGCTGATACTTTCAGCAACTAAGCATAGCCAAAAAGAGAGATACATTTTGCTCTGGGGTACCTTTTGGAGAATAGACAGAATTTTCCATAAAAGGCAGGCACACCCAGGCTGGGTTTGTAAAAATGGTTTGTTGTGTTCATTTTCATTTGCCTGACACCCAGCACAGTGTCAAGATCAAAGCAGATGCCCAAAATATGTTTGTTGAACCAATTGACAAGTTATCCATAGCTCTATAGATAGCTATTAGAACAATAAAGAAAAGTATCTACTGGGGCAGAACACTGTCATGAACCTCTTCAAGGTCAGAAAGGAATGCCCTTTGGCATCTTTTTTATGTGAATGGGTACCATTAAACTGGCTGCATCTTCCCAAAATATACTTCTTACCCCTTGAATGGCAGCAGGATCACTTAAAATGTTTCTTGTTAGAAATCTTTAGAGCAGGGTAAGTGTGTATGTGGTGGGTGTTTGCGGGGGGCACTTTACCTGTTCCTTTGTCAGAAAGGAAGTTTGTGGTAAAGGATTGAAGACCCAGGACCTATGAGAAGAAACTGGGCCAAAGAGGGGGGATCCTCCAGCTATGCTGGCCTGAGCCATCAGGGTACCTCTTCCCACTACCTTTGACTCTTGGAAATGTGTGTGATTTGACATGTGCCAGCCATAGGGCCACCACTGTGCCACATGCTTCCTTTCGTGGACCTGCCACACACCAGAAAGTACCCCTTTGGGAGTCATTCCTTTGGATAATACAGGTTTTCTAAAAGTCCTTGCTAAAATATATGGAACTAGTATACAGAAAGAATAGATTGGTTGCCTAGGGCTGGGGAAGTTGGAGGGATTTTGAGAGTGACTGCTAATAGGTTTCTTTTGTTTGGTTTTAAATATTTTATCTATTTATTTATTCGACCACACTGGGTCTTAGTTGTGGCATGCAGGATCTTCAATCTTCTTTGTGGCATGCAAACTCTTAGTTGTAGCATGTCGGATCTAGTTCCCTGACTAGGGATTGAACCTGGGCCCCCTGCATTAGGAGTGTAGAGTCTTATCCACTGAACCCCCAGGGAAATCCCTAAGGTTTCTTTTTGGAGTGATGGAAGTGTCCTAAAATTGATTGTGGTCATGGTTGCACAGCTTTGTGACTATGTTAAACCCACTGAATTGTATACTTTAGATGGGTAATTGTATAGCATGTGAATTATCTCCCAATAAAGCTGTTATAAAAAGACATAAATATATGAACTAAATTAGGAGATACAGATTAAGAGATAACTAGGGGAACCTTAGTGGACTTCCCTGGTGGCTCAGATGGTAAAAGGGTCTGCCTGCAATGTGGGAGACCTGGGTTTGATCCCTGGGTCGGGAAGATCCCCCTGGAGAAGGAAATGGCAACCCACTCCAGTACTCTTGCCTGGAAAATCCCATGGACGGACGGAGGAGCCTGGTAGGCTACAGTCCATGGGGTCGCAAAGAGTCGGACATGACTGAGCGACTTCACTTTCACGGGAACCTTGGAGAACCTCATGTGAGGGAGAAAAGATGGTTCCATCCACAGGGATGGGAACATGGAAACAAGAAATCCAGGGTAGTAATTGGGATTCTTCAATTTTCAATTCTCCATAAACTCATATCTACTCTCTTGAATCCAGTTGCCAGTAACCCCAACTGTTATCAATGTGTTCCAACATTAGATTGATAGGAGCCAGGAAATATTCAAATGTAGTGAACAAAAAGAGTCAGGTCCCCTAAGATAAAAATAATCATGGCATAATTAATAAAGCACAGGGTTTGGCACTAACCTGTGGTTCTGGAAGGTCTTTAAATTCAATCAGGCCACTTGGACCATTGTTGTTTTCCACAGAGAGCTGCAGGACCTGAGGCCTGAGAAAAATGGATATTTTTTTTCATTGAAATGGAGACTATGGTTTTGGAAGAGGCAATGTTAAAACCACACTTATCTCATATAGCCTGGTGGCTAAAGTTTCCAAAACCACAGAGGGAGAACCCCTGTCTCTCCACATGTGGCTTTCCATGAACCCACTGTAATTTTAATAGTTTGGCACGTCACAGATGAAGTATAAATGGCAGGGTCTCTTCAATAAATGTGTTTGAGAAAACGGAAATGGCAGGGTGTGGGACCTAGATCCCCTATTCCTACGGCTGAGCTCAAGCGAGTTGAATACACAAGTATCAATAGTATGGTTTTGAACATAATAAAGAGCTCTCTCACCCTCCAACTTGTGTGTTGGAAATGCCTTGGAAGGAAAAATAACGTATTTAGCTATTTAGCAAGATTATGTTTATATATTGCTATAAATAAAGGGTCTTAGGAGTAGGACAGGATGGCTTGTTCAACTCAGGAAAAGAATGGGTGTCCTAGGAAGGGAATGACAACTAGGGGTTTGGGGGCTAACAAAACTAATTGGTCTTTTTCTCAGTTTTGCTCTAAGCTTCCCCTAATTACTGTGACCAGTAATTCTTGGACTTGGAAATATAAATTGAGAAGGGGCTGTTACTGGGACCCAGTATTGTGAACCTGCTGCCAGCAGCCACTGAGTATAATCTACTACAGTCTACTGCACAGCACATTGTTATTTGTGACTCCCTTAGGCCCCATTAGTGCGAGAGAAACCTATGACAAAGGAAAGACTACAAGAAGACAAAGGAAATAGGCATTCAGTAGAGTTATTAAATATGTATTTCACAGCAAGGAATTATCTCTATCGGACTCCAACTGGAGGCAGTCCAGCATTTGGCCTGCGACTGACCCTGGGTACAATAAACCCCCAAATTTCAAGAAAGCATTGTGGAAACCCCCCTGATTGAACTCATCTCGCTCTGTAGAAGACAGTGGGTTATTTACAAGGCATATCCGGCCACGTTCCCTTTCCTGCTACGAGGATATTTTACCATCTCTCCAGATTGCACACCAGGGTCAGTCTCACTTGGCTGTTTTCTTTGTGTCTGCAGATCTCAAATTGTCAGGGAACATCTCGTCAGGAAAAGGCCAGATGGGCAGACAGGGAAATGATCCAGCCCCTGAGGAAATAAAGTGCTCAACCTGTCTGCACTCCCTTGGGGCACCAGAGTGAGGGGCCAGACAGACAGGGACGCAGGAGGAGGTTCCTCCAACTTCGCTCAGAGCTGCAGAAACCTGGGCCACAGGAGCACTTTTGGAGTGTAGGGAGCAGGAAGTTCCAATTTCCATGTTGTGAGCTAACAGGATGAAATTTGATACCACCCTCCCTATGCTCTGGAAATGAACTCAGTCCTCTCTTTGAATTGGGGTCTCGGAGCCACAGAACCTCATAATGTAATTTTCACTCCCCAGGCCCTTGTAAGAGGCAAAGTGAAATACTGGTGATACGTGGTCTAATTAAGGGCTCAAACTGAAGGGAGCTCTCACTAGTTTTACATTTTGATTCCTGAGAGATCTTTTTCTCTGACGATCACGTGGCAAACAGATTTTAGACAAAAGCATTTCAGAGTCATTTTGGCATCCTCAGCACCTAGCAATGTTTGCTGCGTGGTGCTTAGTAAATGTGTCTTTAAAGAGTAAGCCTGACTTCTGGCATTAACCTCTCCTTATCGATTTGGAATATAAGCACAGATGCCATCCCTTCCATGGCCTCTGAATTGATTATGCCCTGGGGCCCTGGAAAATATCTAAATAAAACAGACAGGAAGAGTCAAGCATTGTTAGTCAGGGAACCATGCTTCTGATTGTTCTGCGAGCTGATTCTGGGGTGAGATCTAGTTGGCTTCCTCTTCTCAGCCTTGGCCCTTAGCCCAGTGGTTTTGACCCACAGCTGTGTCTCTGGACTGATTACTTTCTACAGTCTTATTGGGTTTCCTGATTGCTATCCCTGTTCCCTGTCCCATGAGCTGAATATTAGTCCACAGATGTCAGGGGAAGAGACTTGGCTTTTACTGTCTAATTGCTTTAGTGGTGATAGGTCAGAGTACAGTTCTGGGTTAAGGAGTCCCAAGTCAACTTACCTAGAAAAGGAGCAGTCAGAGAGAAAGGTCAAGTTCTAAAGGCCAGGGTTGAAATCCACAGGCCAGGGATCTGAGAACAGAATAGAGACAACTCACTGGATTTAAGTTTGGAAATGTAGGATAGGTTATGAAGATTCATTTCATAACATTATGCTAATGATATATTCAATCAATGGTTCTCAACCCAGGGGTGATTTTGCTAGGGGCCATTTAATGATGCCGAGACATGTTTCTGATTGTCACAGCTGTGGGAGTGCTGCTGTCCTTTAGTGACTAGTGGTTTAGGATGCTGTTAGACATCCTACAGTGCGCAAGATAGCCCCGCACAGCAGAAAATTACCCAACTCCGATGTCTGTATTAGAGGCACAAGATACACATTATGTAACTATATGAAACATTAAAAAGATACTGGATCGCTTCTCAGTCTTTTGAATAAGATCAAGCATAGTATCTGTTCTTATCAGTTTAATACCTGATACGTCCTCTATCTGAGGACAGTATATTAAATGGATTTTTGGAGCAGGGAGTTGGAATACGAGCTTGCTCCATCCACTCCAAGCATCGGCCTAGTATTTCAGTACTTCCAGGAATGGTGCATCCTCTCCGGGGACAAAACTGCCAGTCCGAATGAAAGTGGTGTTCTAAACTCGCAGGCAACTGGATTTTTGAAGCCCTGACACTCAGGTCTGTGCTATCAGGGTCAGTCTTATCAGGCTCCATCCTCATTTCTCATGCCTCACACCCATCTCTTCTCTGTTGTCCAAGCTCCTCCCATATCTCCTGAAAAAAAAAAAGATACTGGAAGGATACACATCATAGTTATCATAGGGGAGTGTTTAGGTGGCAGGATAATGCATTTTTTTTCTTTTCTCTGGTTTGTAAATTCTCTAACATAACTATGTTGCCTTTGAACTTTAAATTGATTTTTAATTACATAAATAATATCTGAACACATTGTGCTTGTAAAATATTGCAGTATTACAGATAAGACTGTGAAGATGTCTTTGACCAACCTGGCTTCTTCCACCTCAGACCCCTTCCCAGAGATAACCAGTTTTGTGGCTACAACTTTTCAGAGCTTTATCTATACTTTTATACGTATATTGTGTGTAACTATGGGAATATATCTACTATGTCATTTGTTTTTACAGATTCATAGTATTCTATAGTTTCTATTTCCCTACTAAATAACATTTAGTTTGCTTCCAGTCTGGGGTTATTATGACAAATACTGCATTGTACGTGCCTCCTTGAACATGCTTGCCAGGGTTTCCAAAAGGGTATAAAAATTGCTGGGTTATGGAAAAAACACACATCTAAAATTTTATCAGTTACAACCAATTGCCTTCCAGAGAGCTGACAAATTTAATTTCCTGAAAACCTCACTAACACTTGATATTTTTTGGGTTTAAACCTGAATGAAACTTTTGGCCAACCCAACAGTTTGTTTTGTTTTTCATGTTTGCCAATCAGATAGTTGAGAAATAGTGTAATTCTTTTGTTCTTGTTTTAATTTGCATTTCCCTTGTTACTGCTGAGATGGAGCATCTTCCTCATGTATTTGTTGAATCTGTCATATATTCTCCTCAGTGATGTTCACATCCCTTGCTCACTTTTATAAGACCTTTCCAATAGTTTTTTTTTTTTTAAAAAACAGAAGAGAGCAGGATCAGTTTGCACAAAAACACAGAAATCAGTCTACCAAGTATCTTGTCTGTCCTTCCTCCCTAACACAGATCCTGAGTCCCACCCAGACCAAAATGACCCCTTTTTGCTATTACTGAGAACTCAAGAGCATAGCTATATTAGGAAACAAATTAGCAAGGCCCATTCTCACCACAGTTCTGTGTTTCCCTGGACTGTGAGTCTTTGCTATGCCAGCGTCTTGACACTGAATAGCCAGCAGGTACTGCCAGTCAGATTCGCTCCAGTCAAATACAAATCTGATATGTGATGAAGCATAAAGGAGCATGAAAGGCAGCGTGTGAACTGAATGTTATCTGCTGCCCGTGCAAATGGCAATTAGGACCATTAAATTTCAGTTAATCTTCATTAAGAACATCTGTTGTCTAGCCCACATGAGAAAACCAAAGATGGGGTTGGGTGATTGTGACCACTCCCAATAAGTAGCTGTATCAACGAGTTTCCTGCCCACCCTCAGGCATAAACTGAAAGAGATGTGGCAAGGAAAAGTAGGAAAAGTATAACATGTGATATATACTGATTAAGGAATAAAACTAGATGTACAGCATCTTCAAGACTCTTGGGTATTATTTGAAACCAGAGTGCTTGTAAGCTATGGCCCTTATGGCGAAGAAGATGAATGATTAGTCCTAGTGAATTTCAAGATCACCAAATGGGGATTCCAGAGTCTCAGCCAAAACTGGCTCTTGAGTGGCCCTCTCTGCTCTTTTGGTTGCCCTATCCCATACATCCTCCTACTCTGTCTACTGGGGTCCTGATCTTTACTGGGGGACAGTGAATACAAATCATTTCAAATCACCACTACCAACATGTTGCTTGACTGCCATCCTTCTGTCTCACATGTACATGACATCTTCTGCCTTATCAGTCTCCCAGTTGGCTTGTATCTGTGATGGAGCAGATGTTCTCACCAGTTCCCAAGAGGTATTAGGGGAAGGGGAAGGACTTCTGCACCTTTGTCTGAGTTTAGGCAGGTTAAGTTCTTCCTTACATCAACTACTATGGTGATGGTCTTCTTTTCTAAGTCAGTGGCAGGGGGTGGGGGAGTCAGATAAGGAGGTAGATAGGTAGACAAGTAGTGTAAATTATGTTCCTTTGTATAGGCGTCATGTAGCTTACCTTGGTAGCCTTACCACAGTTGTAATTTTCCATTTGTTTGGGTGACTATTTGATCAATATGTTTGCCCTACCAGCATGTAAGCAACATGAGTGCCCAAACCATGTCTGTTTTTGTTCATCAGTGTACCCCCAGCACTTGGCATGGCATCTACCACATAGGTGCTAAATATAATTTTTTTACCAAAAAAGCCAAAAAGTTGTGATTCTGATGTTTTTAAAATGAAGAAAAGCCAAGTATTCAGGCAGAAGTATATGAAGAGGCAGGGGCTTCCCTGGTGGCTCAGACAGTAAAGAATCCGCCTGCAATGTGGGAGACCCGGGTTTGATTCCTGAGTCAGGAAGACCCCCTGGAGAAGGGAATAGCTACCCAGTCCAGTATTCTTGCCTGGGAAATCCCATGGACAAAGGAGCCTGATGGGCTACAATCCATGGGGTCGCAAAAAGTCAGACATGACTGAAGGACTAAGCATGCACACACACATGGGAAGAGGCATTTTTCAAAGGTAGGGCATCTTACCATCTCTCTACTCTCATCCCAAGGAGACATCTCACCCTGTGAGTCTGCCTTTGTATAAGGCTGTCCCTTGCCACAGTCTAGAGAAGGAAATGGCAACCCACTCCAGTGGGTTTTTTTTCCAGTGCCTGGAAAATCCCATGGGTGGAGGAGCCTGGTAGGCTACAGTCCTTGGGGTCACAAAGAGTCGGACACAACTGAGCGACTTCACTTCACTCACTTCATACTTTATCACTAGAGAAGGAAATGGCAACCCGCTCCAGTATTCTTGCCTGGAGAATCCGATGGACAGAGGAGCCTGGTGGGCTGTGGTGCATGGGGTCGCAGAGAGTCAGACATGACTGATATGACTAAGCATGCACGCACTTGCCACGGTCATCCCCTAACTTGTCAATAGTGCTTTCATCTATGAAGGTTGTGAGTGATCGAGAATGAAGCCTACCTTTGATAGTTTACTATTTTCCTGTGATCTCAACACCACTGTCTTCTCCACAACAAATGCTCATTAGCAGGCACAAGCCTATCTTGCTCCTTGGGGCCTGAGGGTAAAATTGTGCCAGCAAGTTGTGTAGCTGAGATGGCCAGTGGGGGTAGGGACTGAATACCACAGGGAACTATATTTACATTAAAATTGAAACAAGGACATACCAGTACATTTCTTGTATCATAATTGCTCCTAAGATCTGCCAAAATATCACTCAGTGTCTCTCAAAGAGAATTGACATAGAAGGAGAAAAGGATGAAAGGTAATGCAGATGCTGGAAATGGAACAAAGATGGCATTTTGAACAAATTTTAACTCAAACTTTGATTCTAGAGAATTCTTAAGAACTGAAGTAGTGATGCTTTCTCCACCTCTTCTCAACCATTCCATTTTACCTCTTCAAACCCTGCTCTTTTCCCACAATCCTTTTCTTGACCTCTTATCTATTACTATGAATTCTTGCAAGGCCTTTCTTATATTTCTGTCCCATCGGCAGAAAAAAGAAGATTCCAACTGAATCCCTAGCCTTTCCCATATGACCCAGGATCCTGATACAGAAATGAGGAGCAAGCTGAAATCATGAATGTAGCAGCTCCATGGTTGCTACTAACTGGAATACCTCTTTTTCATAAAACCCAGAGATTTCCATGGAGACCATTGCTAATCCCTTAAACTCAAGACGTAGATAACACAGTTGGCTTGGTTATCACTAATTTTATTTTCATGCTTATGTTTTCCATCATTCACTGAGGGATAAAAACAAGTCAGCTATGATAAGGGTAAACCCTGGATTAGCATTGTGTATTATAGCTATAAATTTTGCTGTAAATGAAAGGTACAAATGATTTGAAATCAGTTATAGAGGAAACAAGAAGCTATAAATGAACCTTTGATGGAAAATAACTTGTTTATTTCCTTAGCTGGGTATTTGGGATTGGTTTATGTTTCACATTTTATAAGGAGATAGTTCCCAATGGACCTGAAGATTGGGTTTATAATAACAGTTTAAGAGCCTAGCTGAAATTAATAAAACCAAACTTCAAAAGGTGTAGAAATGAAAGCAGGAGTTTGAAGTCTAGCTATTTTAAAGATACTAACAATTTCCCCTCTTAGAAGCATGAAACTTTTTTAGGGCCAAAGCCTTTACTCATCACCCAGTTTCATTTTCCATGCAAAATAAAATCTCTTCTTATTGTAAGTGATCTTTTAAACTCTGAACATCTCCCAAGCAAGAAACTCATTGCTTTTTATTGTCTAAAAAAACACACATAATATGTTAGTCCATTATCATTTCTGGGTGATTCAAGCAATCCAAAAGCATAAATAGAATTTTGGATTTATTTGTGTCTTTTTTTGTAGAAAATGAAATTAAAAGATTTTAATTTTGGCAAAATCAAATTTATTATTATTTCTATTTTATGGCTACTGTGATTTGGGTCTTGCTGAAGAAGTCCTTCTTTACCCAAAGATGATAAAAAGTATTCTTCTATATTTCTTCAAACATTTTTTTTCTTTTATGTTCATCTTTTTTGCATGTTTTTGATGTAAGCTTGGAGGAAGGGTTTACCTTTTTTTCAAATAGATAGGCAAGGTCTCAATCAAATTTATGAAATAATTACTTGTTTTTTTATTGGCAAGAAATTTCATCTTAACTGTCAATTCATCTATAAGTTCCATTCATGGACTAATTTCTCTATTCCTGTCCTGCTGCTGCTGCTGCTAAGTCAAGTCAATCGTGTCCGACTCTGTGCGACCCCATAGACGGCAGCTCACCAGGCTCCCCCGTCCCTGGGATTCTCCAGGCAAGAACACTGGAGAGGGTTGCCATTTCCTTCTCCAATGCATGAAAGTGAAAAGTGAAAGTGAAGTCACTCAGTTGTGTCTGACTCTTAGCGACCCCATGGACTGCAGCCTACCAGGCTCCTCTGTCCATGGGATTTTCCAGGCAAGAGTACTGGAGTGGGGTGCCATTGCTTTCTCTGGTTCCTATCCTAGTATTACCGTATTTCAAATACTATCGTCTATTTTGACATCTGATATTGTAAGTCCCCACTTCTTGGGAGTTCCCCCCAATATCATTTGCTATCCTTGTAGATTTTATCTTCTATATGAACTTTAGAATTGGTTTGTCAATTTTCATAAATGTTCTATTGAGACTTTTATTTGCATTGCTTTGGATTTTATATCTATATTTAGGGAGATTTGGAATGTTTAAAATCTAGTTTTAAATGAAAATCTCTTATTTTATTCAATAAAGACTTTATAGTTTTCAACCCAAGTAAGTCCAGTGCATTTCTGAAATTTATTCTTTATTGTTGTTCTGTTACTAAGTAGGTGATACCATCCAACCATCTCATCCTCTGATATCAAGATATCTTATAATTTTGCTTGCTTTTGTGAGTGGAATGCTTTTATTATAACTGTTTATAAATGACTATTTCTGGAGTCCAGAAAACTATTATTTTTGTAAATTTATCTTGTTTGTGGCCACCTTGCTGAACTATCATTCTGGAGCAAATGGTTTTTTAGTTAATTTTCTGAGTAGACAATCATACAGTATGAAAACAGTGACAATTTTTTCCCTTATTTTACATAATTTATTCCTCATTTTCTACTCTTACTGTAATCTCATTACTTTGCAAAGCTACATGTTTAAAAGTTGCTTCTTATAAATCAAAATCTCTTCTGAAATTTTTTGTCCAATAGTTCCAGTTCAGTTTTTTAGAACTAAACAGAATAAGATAAATCCTTCTTCTATAGGATAACCACTCAAATATTTGAATATGTTTATCATACTCTCTACATCTTCAGTTTTCCAAGATAAGCAACTCAATTATTTTCAATATATATACCTTTCTCACCCTGAGTCATCTTTCTTTAATTGCACTCCATTTTGTAAATGTTCCTCTCAAAGCATAATGTCCAGATTGGAAGAGAGTTCAGATATTGTCTGACCCTTGCAGAACATAGAGAAGCTATACATTGCAATGTTAAAGCTAAATGCTTTAAAAAATTTTTTTTTGCAATGGAATCCTTTTATAAATGAAGTCTTAGCCAGAACTCTAATCCTTAAAACAGCTAACTGTGAAGTTTCTCTTGTTGAAATGAAAGGAGGGTGAGAGGTTATAGAACCTTTATCATTTCAACTTCTTTCTTGTTTCCCAAGTAGCCAGCCCAAGGAGAATCCTGAGAGTCTGAAGAACATTTGAAAACCATGAATTGAGTCCAACTTCTTCAGAGATGATGTGGACTAGAGAAGAGAAATGACTCACTAAGGCCACACAGTTACTTAGCAAAACTGATAGAAATAAACTTTAGGTCTCTTAACTTCCATTCCAGAGATCTTTTAATGATGTCATACTATTCCTCACTATTAGCCATCCCCCACTTTAATGACTCATATTAACCTTAAGATCAACTAAAGTCCTAGGGCCACTGTTAATATCCATTTTGTTCCATCTTATACTGTTGAATTTGGAGATTTAAACATGGAACTTTATTAAGTGTCTTAAATATACTCTCTCCTAGAACTCAAAGGAATGTTAGAAATCCTTTGTTTTGGCACATCAGTCCTGCCTTTAAACTTTTTTCTAAATCTTGATTCTGTCATTCAATATCAATCTCTTTTGGCAAGGCCCTTGAAATAAGACTATAACTTGTACTGATTTTCAACCCCAAGTTCTTCAATTTACCAACAAATACATAACCAGGACCTAACTTCAAAAACTTCAGACTCACATTTTATTTTTGTGGCATTTCTCCTCCCTTACCTGGAGAATTCCTATTCATCTATTGAGACTCATTTCAATTGCTACCTCCTCTGTGAAGTGTTGGGCCTTCCCAGGTGGCTCAGCGCTAAAGAATCTACCTGCAATGCAAGAGACACAGGAGATGTGGGTTCGATCCCTGGGTGGGGAAGATCCCCTGGAGGAGGAAATGGCAACTCACTTGCAGTATTCTTGCCGGGAAAATCCCATAGACAGAGGAGCCTCATGGGCTACAGTCCATGGGGTCATGAAGAGTTGACATGACTGAGCGACTGAGCACTGTGAAATGTTACTATGTCCGAATTCCTCATCCTTTAAGCAGTGTTGACAGGCCCCATTTCTATACAATAGAATTGTATTAAATAACATACTTCCTCTGCTATTTTATGAATTCCTTCAGGTCATATATTCTTTGCATCCCCAGGACCTGAGCCTGGGTCAGCAGGTGGACTGTGGTGACTATCTACTGAGGAAGACTGTGAGGTTGGGTAGGAACTCAGTGCAAGTGTTGTGAGGCATGAGCCATGAGCTCAGGAGGCAATGTTTTGCCAAGCCTGGCCCAGGGCATAGTCAGTACTCAAGTATGTTTTTAAATGTATTTTTGCATCCAAACCCTGAGATGTCTACTTTATCAAAAGAAAAGTAAACTGGGCATAGCTTGTGTCAACCCTTATTTGTGTCTACTATCATAATTTCTCTTGAGTATTCACAAACAATATTCTAATAACCCTTTTAAGATATTTTTTTCTGGGTACCAACATCAAGTTAATTATTGGTTTGTATTTTCTGAGATATACTTCTTGCCCTTTTCAAAAAGTAGGACAACATTTTCTTGTCTTTAGTCTTCTGGCGCCTCTTCCATTTTCCAAGAACTTTCCAGGTGGTGGTGACTCATTTGGAGAAAATGGCCCTTTTCACTCGGACCTTTCAACAGCATTGTTTGTAATGGTCAGGGGCCATGACTAGGAGAGCTGTTTCTTGGAAAATGTCTATTTGAATTGGGCAAATCAGAGGCTGAAGTCAGGATGGCCAATAAATGTGTTATTGACAGAGGCCTGGCCTAGAAAGACAGCCAAGTCTAGGGAGGCAGTTTTCTCTGAACCTTGGCCCAGCAAGCATTTCAGATGGCTCTTCCTGTCTCTCTTCCCTTCCCCTTCTCTTGGCTCCATGTTCTCCTCTTGCTCTAGTTTGTCTCCTCTGAGCTGAATTTGGATGGCTAAAGTGTAACCTCAGCACAAAAATGACCAGAAAAATGCACATCTGCCCTTGAGTTCCAGATGAGGACCTAGGTCAGTGACTGTTAGTGACAGAGAAAATAAACAAAACAGTTTCAAGAAATTGCAGATATTAGGTTAATAATAGATACACTTCAGCTGTATATATGTGAAAAAGAGAATATCAGCTATGTAGATACACACAAAAATACAGTAAAATGATGATTCATTAGAATACTAAAAGCAACAGATTTTTTTCTGAACCTACCACGTGTCCAGTCCTGTGCTAGATACTGAGAGGAGACAAAGACATGATCTTAAAGATGTTGCAGTAATTTTTAAAAATCTTCTATCTTAATAAGTCTTCCCTTGTAGCTCAGTTGGTAAAGAATCTGCCTGCAATGCAAGAGACCTGGGTTCGATTCCTGGGTCAGAAAGACCCCATGGAGAAGGAAATGGCAACCCACTCCAGTATTCTTGCCTGGAGAATCTCAGGGACAGAGGAGCCTGGTAGGCTACCGTCCATGGCATTGCAAGAGTCGGATACAACTTAGTGACTAAACCACCACCATAATAAGAGAGTGGCAAATAGCCAAAATCTGGTGTTCAGGCTTTTTTTTTTTTTAAGAAGCCTTTTCTTGAACAAGATTGGAACCAAAATATAAGTGAATTTTTAAAAAGGCTAACCTTCAATGACCGGAAAATGAAATTCATCTAAACTCTCTGTTCCAACTATGGATTAGTTAAATGACCCTTGATCTGTGTACATGCAAAGAAAATGACATTGCTGTGACTGCAGCTTGTCTTCCCACCCAGCACTGTGGTTGCTTTGCAGAAGCTGCAGCAGGTCTGATTTTTACTGGGACTGGGAAATCTTATCATGCAGGTTCAGCCCAGCTCAGGTTCTTGTCCCTGTCAGTGTGAATCTCACCACTTATTTGGTCAGAGGTACAGTGAGAAGTGGGCCTTCAGCCCTTTAAGGGGCTGTGCCCTGTTGCTATAAACCATTGAAAGCCTGATTCCTGATCCCAGCAGCTCATGCAAGGGACAAATGTAAACAGGAGCTGCTTTGCTCTCAGTGGAAAGGTTTGAGTTGAGCTCCTTCCAGGCGATCACACGGGCTGCCATTTTATACAGTCTATTTCTGTCTT
This sequence comes from Cervus canadensis, assembly GCF_019320065.1. Taxonomy (NCBI): domain Eukaryota; kingdom Metazoa; phylum Chordata; class Mammalia; order Artiodactyla; family Cervidae; genus Cervus; species Cervus canadensis. Next base: position 141,477,385 of record NC_057419.1, on the reverse strand, counting down.
CCTGTACACATCCCTCAATTTGCATTCCTGCTTAAACTTGCCACTAGTCCTGCCTCTCTGTGTGGGAGGTGGAATGGATTTGAAGAAGGGAAAAGAAAAGCCTTTTTGTGAGGAGGGGGAGAATACAGGACTTTCACTGGCTGTTCCTCCTGGATATCCTGAGAGAAGCATTTTGTCTTCTGGCCTCCTTGAGGGTTGTCATAGAAGCGCTCATTTAGCATGGGTATAAGCCTTACTTCTTTATGCATTTGACTTTTGGCTGAGTTTGAACCAATTTGGCTCATTTAAAAAATGGTGATTTGTGTAATGGGAAGATGAATGGCAAGAAGAAGGTGGAAACTGAACTTTAAAGATGGTTTACATGAAGAGAGCATTTCAAGGGACCATCAAAAGCCCTCAGATATCTTTCAGCAGATTTTACGGAGTATGAATTGTCTACTATTAGAGCTTTATTCCTTAAGGTTCAGTTATGGTCCTCTCTAGGCATTACCTCCAAGGCTGGGTGGGATGCGTTATTAAGCTATGAACACTCTAGCATGATTTAGCTTATCAGAAATTTGCAGGCAACTGATCCCTTCCCAGTAACCAGTTGGCGTTCCTTGCCAGTACATTTGACTTGGATGATGTCCCCCATTCTTAAGGGAAACTAATTTAATTGTGTAAATTCGCAATCTTAACAGACTCAAAAAGCAATTGGTATGAGTCAAAACTTGGAATGGCTAAGCAGTTTAGATGCTTGTATAAACAAGGTCCAAAAGTCAATTTTTCAGGCCATTAAATGTAGGTCAGATGCAAGAAGAGAACTAAATTGTGATAGAAGGGACTCAACACAAAAATGTCCACCGGACTAGCAGCTCCTTGAGGATGGGAGCTGTGTCTGTTACTTTCTGTATCCCTGACACTTACCATGGTGGCTGCCTTCTCACAAGTACTCAGTGAGTGCTATTCAGGAAGTAAACACAGTCAGAACAAAGAACAATTTTTTTTGATGGAAGGGTTGATTCTGGAATGTATTACCAAATAATGTTGGGGAGTCCTTTATTGCAGAGATTTTATGAAAGAAGGTAGGTATTACTATGCACAGAATGTGAAAGTAAAGTGCTCTATAAGGGCAGAGAAATACAATGGATTTTCCTTCTAGTTCTTGTGCTATGAAATAGGGTGAAGATAGTTCATGCTGGGTGTCTCTTTTTGTCTGTCTCTCTCTGTTTTTTGTTTCTTTCTTTGCCAAAACCTAACTTACTTTAGCAGCTTTTCTTTTTTTTTTTTAATTTTCTTTTTTTTAAACTGTAGTTGATTTACCATGTTGTGTTAAATTTTGCCAACTTTTCTTGGCCCCAGCTTATTTCCCCTTAGGTCACACAGCTTTTACAAAATAATTATAATAATTTGCATTCATATAAAAAAAATAATTTGCATTCATATAGCATTAATGCTTTTCAAGGCATTTTCATACGCACTTTCTCTTTTTGTTCTGAATTTGAAAGAAATCCACTATGAAGCAGTCAAAGTAGTATTAGTTCCATTTTTCAGATGAGGAATCTGTGGTATAGAGTATTTAAGTGACTTGCTCATGGTCACATTGCAGTGTGTGACTGAACCAGAACTAGAAGTCAATCCCTTGGCGCAATATCACACCAAGTCTCAAAATTCAGGAATGGAGGTTTGTTGGGAAAATAGCAGATAGTGCTACTGTCTTCATGATTATAATCCTCATACTTTTTATGTTGTTTCAAATTCCTTCTTTATACTACTTTCTAGGCCTATGAGCCCAACATTTGAGAAATGGCCAAATCAGATATTATAGCAACTGTAGGGTATCAGTTTATCCTAAGCTTTTTTTTTTCCTTCAAATATGAAGTGCACACTTAAATACATTTCAAACAACATTGGGTAGGACATCTTTCTGTCTCTGCTTAAGCCAGCTGACACAGAAGTCTTCTGAAATATATTGCCCCAGAGTACATCTTCTCTTTCTCTTACAGCTTTCTTTGACAGTTATGGCAAGAGGACCTCTTGCTGATATTTCATTGAGTCTTTTCCTTCCTGGAGTTGGCAGCTTTCTCACACAGATTCAAGAGGCAGCAGGTCTAGTGTAATTACCAGTCCAGACCCTATTTGGTGTCCCAGAATGGAATGAGTAAGGCAGTGTTGTACTGGAACCATGGATGAAGCTGGACCTCAGAGCCTGTGAAGGATGCCAGGACTAGAAGAGCCAAGAACTTTGCAAAAACCAGAGGTCTAGGCAGGCTGTGAGTCATTAACCAAAAAAGCAGTTAGGAACTAGGAAATAAGCTTCTTACTGGGGTTAAAGCAAGGCCAAGTGTCAAAAACTCTAAACAGCAATGAACAATGGTAACAACAACAATACCACCCTAGAAAATGAGATAATTTTGGCTTTCACCCAGAAGCCTGCTAAAATTGAGCTCATTTTAGGGAGTGGTCAGCCTGAGATCCATAGGTGGGAGTAAGGAAGCCATCTTTACAGGTGGGGAGTGGAGAGTGTGGTGGTCACAGTAAAGGTGCTACCTTGACTGTCAAGAAATGTCCTAGAGTATGGTTTCTCAACCCTGGTACTATTGACATTTTGGTGCAGGGATAGTTCTTTGTTGTGTGGCATTGTTCTGTGCATTGTAGGATATTTAGCAGCATCTCTGACCTCTACCCACTAGATGTCAGTAGCATCCATCCAACCTGTCACAACCAAAAATGTCTCCAGATAATGTCCAATGGTCCTTGGGGAGTTAGGAGGAGGTAAAATGGCCCTTGGTTGAGAACCACTGCTCTAAAAGCTATGGATTGTGAAAGCTTTTTGGTCTGAAGCATTCTAGGGTCCACAGACTTCTAAATTATCTTCAGAGCAGGAAATCTAAGGTAGCAGGTATAAGGATCTGTTGGGAAGTTAATCCCAACAGATGTTCTTTCACATCCAGTGCCAGGCTCATCTCTCCCATTAAGCACTATTGCAGTTCCTAAGAATATTGAGCCTTCAGAATTTTCTTGAAATCCTACTTAATTGCAAACTGAAGGGTAGATTTTCTCATGGTTTTCATTCCTGGTTTACATGCAAATTGGGACAAATGTGAAAATATTGTTTGCAAATGAGTTCTAAAAAACATGTTAAGTTCCTGTTTTCATTTTACCTTGAATTTAATTTCTTCATTTCCATTTCTTTTTACTTTCATTCAACCATATCATTTACAGTGGAAGTATATAACTGATGAGGTGGAACACCCAGAGGCTAGGAATAAAGGAGAGAGGCTAGAGAACTTTGACTGGGGTCATTTGGTAAGAACTAAGTCTAAGAACTTCTGTTCTGGGAAATACTGCAAAGAATATTGTACCCACTTCTCTGTCTTCTGACTCAGCCACTTTTCTTACCAGATTTTTTTTAAAAAAAGAGTAAGGAAGAAGTCTATGCACTCTTTTTCCTCATTTTTGCTCGTGTGGTGGATTTTCATAGCTGTCAGAAGTAAGGGTCCTCTGAAGGCCTGTCAGAACAGTTTTGTGGACAGGGTATAGTGGAAATGGCGTTGGACCAGGAGTCCAAACCTAGATTCTAGTCTCTTTCCCTCTTTATAGATATTTGATCTTACAAATCACATTACCTTGACTGAACCTCAGTTTCTTCACATGTAAAATAGAACTACCCGTTTGTCTCCATGGTAACTTTATGATTCCAAAGAGACAAGGGGGTGGAAAGCAGCATGAAACATGGAAGAGCTTTTACAAATGCAAAATGATATTAGTATTATCACTTAATTATAGTTCACACCTCTTCAGTTATCCTTACCCAAGTGTCACAGTGCCCACCGGATAGATGTCATAGTCAAGGCTATAATAACAATTCTTTTCTCCTACCTGCAGCAACAGACCTACTCTCTAGGCCCTCCTCTCCAGATCTACTCTCTACTTTCTACCCTATTCCACCCTGCTCTGTGCCCTGGGAGGCTGCCCCTTATCAACAGGCTCCCTTGTCTCCAAAATTCCAGTAGTGTTTGGTCAATGGGAAACATTGGCAAGGAGGAGAGCAGTGAGGTTAGGCTATTTATTCCCTGGTACCCTGCCAGCAAGGGCGCTGGTCATCCCTTCATTGAAGGTCACAGCTCCTATCAGGAAGCTCTCTTTGTATAATTGTCATGTTCTCTCCTGGGTTCTGGTATCTATTACCTCTCCTCTTTCAGCTCTAAGGGCGGTAATGGTTCCCATTATTACTAGTCCTGAGATACTTCAGCATGTCCTATGGTTTCTTTATACCCTGCCCATACTTTTGTAATTTGTTGCCTTTATTAAACTCTACTCTGTTTATCTACTCTGAGTATGTCACGTGTTTGTTTATTTGTTTTTACTAATATCCTGACTGATATACTACCCACCAAATCTCTTTCTTTACTTCTCCCCTGACTTTTTATTGTAGTAAAATATATACTTATAAAGGATGGAACATTATAGAAGGAAATGCAGTAGGTTTCTGGTCGTTAGTATTCTGTGCAGCCGTGTGGAGAGTTAACTCCTAAGTCACCACCTCTGAGCATCTATAATCAAGCTATCTGTTCCCTACCAATTGCACCATGCATTCTCTTTTGTCTTATCCACAACCAACTACAGAGGAACATTTAGAGGCCACAACTCTCATGCCTACACTCTCCCACAAAGTTTGTATCCTTGCTAAATTCCAGCATCCTGGGAGGCAACTGTCTGATGCTTACTCCAGCCTATGGTTTGCTGTAAATCAGCTTGTACCCCTTTGCTTCCCTTGGACTAAGTTTGCAGAGAATGAGCTTATATCCTTTTGCTTCCCTTGGACTGGAGTCTCAGGAAGCCTGGGAAGGGGGGTACAGTTAAGCCTCTGGGATTCCATGACAGCTGCCAGCATTCTGGCCCTGATGTCTCTGCTTATTAACTGTGTCCAACCTGGAATGTTTTGTAGACTGTCAGAGCTAGAAGATACCTCAGAAATCAACTAGTCCAGAGGTTCTAAACTTAAGGTCTATAGATAGGCCACAGGGAAATCCTTAAACTCCCTACATTATATGCAAAATTAGCTATTTCTGTACACAGATGCATTTTTCTGGGAGGAAAATTCATAGCTTTCATCAAATTCTCAAAAAGGCTTGTAAAGGAAAAGAAACATAGACCACAAATGGCTCTAGAACAGCATCCTCACCTTATAGGAGAAGAAACTGAGGCCCAGAGAGATAGCAGCTTATTGAAGATTTCAAGTTAAGTCTAAGCTTTAACCTTAGAACCAAGGTGGAGTTTACGTATGGCTCAGGAAACTCAAACAGGGACTCTGTATCAACCTAGAGGGGTGGAATGGGGAGGGAGATGGGAGGGAGGTTCAAAAGGGAGGGGATATATGTATACCTATGGCTGATTCATGTTGAGGTTTGACAGAAAACAGCAAAATTCTCTAAAACAATTATCCTTCAATAAAAAATAAATTAATTTTTAAAAAAAAACCCTTCCTTCCTCTACTTAATTCCAAAGCCATACTCCCACTCTACTTTGTGCCCAGTAGATACCAGATAACTGTTAACATGCAATTGATAATTGCAGTGGGCCCTATAAGTACACTTGCTTCTCTTAATTGACCCTACTGAACAGAATCTGGTGCTGTGTAGGGCTCAGGGCCAACCTTAGAGCTTAGTGGTGCCAAGGGATCAGGCAGGGTTTTTCCATCCCAGTTCCCTCTGATGAATGGAGTTCTGTCTCGTCCCTGTTTCTCGGAGCCAACTTGTCCCCAGGGCCCTGTGGAGGGGCAGGTGTCAGTCCTGGGCATGGACTCAGAAGCCCAACTCCAGAGCCTCTGCAGCTGTTCTCATCCCTGTGAGGCCCCAAGTGGGAGCTGACACAGACTCTCGGAAAATGGCAAAAAAAAAAAAAAAAGCTAAGGGAAAAAACACCCTTGAGCACTGAGGGGTTGCCAGGCTTCCAGGGGATCTGGCATAGCCTTGCTCAGGTTATTAAATCACACTAGCGCCTGGTAAAACAGAGGATAAAGTCTTATTCCTTGCCATGTCCCCTTCTATGGCTCTCTTTCCCAGGTCACATGTCTTTTTCATACTATCCAGGATCCCCTACTATATTTCCTTACCTCTGTCTCCCCATGTAGGAAATAAGTACCTTTGCCGTCTAGCTTAAGTACCCAGCGTAGCAGAATAAAAGCAATCTGGAGTTCTAGTATCAGCTCTGTAACTAACTAGCAATGTGATCTTGTACAAGTTGCTTAATCCTGATGGGCTTTCATGCTTCATTAATAAAACATGAGGCTGATGAACCAAATGAAGTAATGGAGGTGATATCACTTGACAAATGCAATACAACCAAAAGATGTGTGGGGTCATTATGACCTCTCACCACTCAAAGAAAAATTATTTTAAAAGTTGAAAAGAATAACCTTAAGGGCCAATAGCCCAGCTGAGATCTGGCTGCCTAAATTTCAGTCTAACTGGGTTTTTCGGGGGGAAATTCTAGAATGAAGTGGGATGAAAAGTCACCATTGGCTTTGAGTCCAAGACCAGTGGAAGGAATCAGTTGACAGAAATGTGATTTATTCCTGGAGTTTCACATGGTACTTTACTTCCTAGACACCTGTGAGAAGAGCTTCTAAGGACTAGTCACTCTTCACCAGGAAAAGAAGAGAGATCCAATCAGATCTGGTGCTGGAGGATAAGAGGGAGTCAGCCTTAATATGACTTGCGTAGGAGTAGTTAAACTAGCTTGCAGAGAATTTCCAGAGGGTGGCTCAAGATAGTGGGAAGAGACTATCAATAATCCCTCCCTGCACAATCAGCCAGTCCACACTGTTTCCTAAGGTGTGCCGTGCTTTGTTCAGTCATGTCCCACTCTTTGTGACCCCATGGACTGTAGCCCACTAGGCTCCTCTGTCCATGGGATATCCCAGGCAAGAATACTGGAGTGGGTTGCCATGCCCTCCTCCAGGGGAGCTTCCTGATCCAGGGATCGAACTCGAGCCTCCTATGTCTCCTGCATTGGCAGGTGGATTCTTTACCTCTGAGCCACCAAGGAAGCCCTAAGGTACCACAAGGCAAATCATGGTCACTGTCTTCAAGAACTTTTCAAGTATCTTTCAGGGAACTCTCCTCAATACTCTGTAATGACTTATTTGGGAGAAGAATCTAAAAAAAAAAAAAGAGTGGATACATGTATATGTATAACTGACTTACTTTGCTATCCAGCTGAAACTAACACAACACTGTCAATCAACTATACTTCAATAATTTTTTTAAATGAAAAAATTTGCATGAATAAAACTTCTTAAAAAGAAAAAAAATGAAATGCATGCTTTGATGGTTGAAGGGGAGAGAAAGGATAAAACCCATAGGGTAACTAAGGTGCTTAAAGAAATGGTCTTTAGTTGGGGAGGGCATTGACATTGTGTTTCTTAATGCATATAATTAGAACACAAACAGATCTAGAATTTAGTAAACAAGTCAATCTTTTATCTCTTATGACTTTCTCTAATAAGTGGTGCTAATGGTCACTAGTAAACTCCGAGAGTTTGTGATGGACAGGGAGGCCTGGTGTGCTGCAATTCATGGGGTCGCAAAGAGTCGGACACAACTGAGCAACTGAACTGAACTGAATGGTCACTAGTAGTCTAGAATCACGTTATTATACTCTAATATCCTTAATTATGACACTAAGTTTTAATTATCATGGTTCTTAGACTCTTCCTACTCTTATTACAAGATATTACAATAATATTTTTTAAATATTTGACTTTCTTAACTTAGTGAAGATACAACAGTGAACAAGACAGATGAGGCTCTACTCACTTGGATCTTATATTGTGATGCTGGTGGTGGTGGTTCTCTTAGACTGGAAGATAAGGAAGACTTCACAATTGAATAGGTGAAATTTGACTTCTGCTTCTGCAATATGGCAGACTAAGTATTCAAAAAATCTTCCTGCTACAACTAAATCCTGGATAAATTATAGAAAAATTTTTCTTTACATTTCTCTTTTTTGACAGCTTTATTAATATATAATCTACATAATATACAACTCATCATTTAAAGTAAATTCAATAGTTTTGGTATACTCTATGATTAATGTTTTTGATTCTGGTAAAATGTATATTATAAAAATTTATCATGTAACCACTTCATATGTACAGTTTAGTGGCATTAGTTATATTCACAGTGTTGTTCAATCATCACTACTACCTAGTTCAAGAACTTTTTATATCACCCAAATAGAAACTCTGTTACCTTTAAGCAACAACTCCCCAATCCCCTTTCTCCTAACCTGTAGTAACCTTCAATCTATTTTGTGCCTCAATGATGTTGTCTATTCTAGATATATCACCTAAGTAGAATTAAATATAATATTTGTCCTTTTATGTCTAGTTTATTTCATTTAGCATAATGTTTTCAAAGTCCAATCTACATGTATAAAAACTGCATTTTTTGTAGCTGAATTGTATGAATACATCAATACAGTACAACTCTACTGTATGTATATGTCACATTTTGTTTACACATTCATCTGTTGGATATTTGTTTCTACCTTTTGGATATTGTGAATAATACTATAATGGACATTACATACAAGTTTCTATTTGAGTTACTACTTTCATTTTTTTGGTATATATACCTAGAAGTAGAATTGCTGGGCCTTGTGGTCAACATTGACATTTTAGGAATCAATGAACTAAAATGGACTAGAATGGGCTAATTTAATTCAGATGACCATTAAATCTACTACTGTGGGCAAGAATCTTGTAGAAGAACTGGAGTAGCCCTCATAGGCAACAAAAGAGGCTGAAATGCAGTACTTGCGTGCAGTCTCGAAAATGACAGAATGATCTCTGTTTGTTTCCAAGGCAAAGCATTCAATATCACAGTAATCCAAGTCTATGTCCCAACCACAAATGCTGAAGAAGCTGAAGTTGAATGGGTCTATGATGATCTACAAGACTTTCTAGCGCTAACAACAAAGAATGATGTCCTTTTCATCATAGGGGACTGGAAAGCAGAAGTAGGAAGTCAGGAGATACCTGGAGTAACAGGCATGTTTGGCCTTGGAGTCAAAATGAAGTGGGGCAAAGGCTAACAGAGTTTTGCCAAGAGGGCGCACTGGTCATACAAACACCCTTTTCCAAGAGACGACTCTACACATGGACATCACCAGATGGTCAATACCGAAATCAGATTGATTATATTATTTTCAGTCAAAGATGAAGAAGCTCTATACAGTCCACAAAAACAAGACCAGCAGCTGGAGCTGACTGTGGCTCAGATCATGAACTCCTTATTGCAAAATTCAGACTTAAATTGAATAAAGCAAGGAAAACCACTAGACCATTCAGGTATGACCTAAATCAAATCCATTATGATTATACAGTGAAAGTGACAAATAGATTCAAGGGATTAGATCTGATAGACAGAGTGCCTGAAGAACAATGTGCAAAGGTTTGTAACATTGTACAGAAGGCGGTCAAGAGAAGAGGAAAAAAATGCAAAAAGGCAAAATGGTTGTCTAAGGAGGCCTTACAAATATCTGAGAAGAGAAGCAAAGCTAAAGGCAAAGGAAAAAGGAAAGCTATACCTATCTGAGTGCAGAGTTCCATAGAATAGCAAGGAGAAATAAGAAAGCCTTCCTAAGTGATCAATGCAAAGAAAGAGAGGAAAACAATAGAATGGGAAAGATTAGAGATCTCTTCAAGAAAATTAGAGATACCAAGGGAACATTTCATGAAAAAATGGGCACAATAAAGGACAGAAACAATATGGATCTAACAAAAGCAGAAGATATTAAGAAGAGGTTGGCAAGAATACACAGAAGAACTGTACAGAAAAGATCTTAATGACCTAGATAACCATGATGGTGTGATCACTCACCTAGAGCCAGACATCCTGGAGTGCAAAGTCAAGTGGGCCTTAGGAAGCATCACTACGAACAAAGAAAGCTAGTGGAAGTGATAGAATTCCACCTGAGCTATTTCAAATCCTAAAAGATGATGCTGTGAAAGTGCTGCACTCAATATGCCAGCTAATTTGAAAAACTCAGCAGTGGCCACAGGACTGAAAAAGGTCAGTTTTCATTCTAATCCCAAAGAAAGGCAATGCCAAAGAATGCTCAAACTACTGCACAATTGCACTCATCTCACACGCTAGCCAAGTAGGCTTCAACAGTATGTGAACTGAGAACTTCCAGATGTTCAAGCTGGATTTAGAAAATGCAGAGGAACCAGAGATCAAATTGCCAACATCTCTTGGATCATAGAAAAAGCAAGAGAGTTCCAGAAAAACATCTACTTCTGCTTCACTGACTATGCGAAAGCCTTTGACTGTGTGGATCACAACAAACTGGAAAATTCTTCAAGAGATGGGAATACCAGACCACCTGACCCGCCTCTTGAGAAATCTGTATGCAGGTCGAGAAGTAACAGTTAGAACTTGACATGGAACAACAGACTTGTTCCAAACAGGAAAAGGAGTATGTCAAGGCTGTATATTGTCACCCTGCTTATTTAACTTATATGTAGAGTACATCATGTGAAATGCTGGGCTGGATGAAGCACAACCTGGAATCAAGATTGCCAGGAGAAATATCAATAACCTCAGATATGCAGATAAAACCATCCTTATGGCAGAAAGCAAAGAGGAACTAAAGAGCTTCTTGATGAAGGTGAAAGAGGAGAATGAAAAAGCTGGCTTAAAACTCAACATTCAAAAAACCAAGATCATGGCATTTGGTCCCATCATTTCATGGCAAATAGACAGGAAACAATGGAAACAACAATAGAACTTTATTTTCTTGGGCCCCAAACTCACTGCAGATGGTGACCACAGCCATGAAATTAAAAGACACTTGCTCCTTGGAAGAAAAGCTCTGGCCAACCTAGACAGCATATTAAAAAGCAGAGACATTACTTTGCTGACAAAGGTCCATATAGTCAAAGCTATGGTTTTTTCAGTAGTCATGTATGGATGTGAGAGTTGGACTATAAAGAAGGCTGAGCACAGAAGAATTGATGCTTTTGAACTGTGGTTTTGGAGGAGACTCTTGAGAGTCCCTTGGACTGCAAGGAGATCAAACTAGTCAATCCTAATGGAAATCAATCCTGAATATTCATTGCAAAGATTGATGCTGGAGCTGAAGCTCCAATACTTTGGCCACCTGATGTGAAGAGCCGACTCATTGGAAAAGACTCTGATGCTGGGAAAGATTGAAGGCAGGAGGAAAAGGGGATAACAGAGGACGAGATGGTTGAATGGCATCACTGACTCGATGGACATGAGTTTGAGCCAACTCCAGGAGATAGTGAAGGACAGGAAAGCCTGGTGTGCTGCAATCCATGGGTCACAGAGTCAGACACAACTGAGTGACTGAACTGAACTGTGATTCATAATTCATATTGTGATTCATAAGAAGAAATGAATCTTTGGTTTTTGTCCCTGTTTTTTGTCAAAGAGCTCTAAAAATTCTTGGAATTTTCCAAATGATGAGAGCTGTAAAGATGTTTCTATTATGTCAGTGAGGTGACTTTTGGAAAGCACCTGAGGATGGGGGCTAGTTCCTAGGAGAATCAGCCATGTGATTAAGGGGTTGAAATTTTCAGCCCCATACCCAGACCTCTTGGGAGGGGAGAGGGACTGGAGATTGAAAGGATATCCAATTACCAATGATTTAATTAATCATGCCTATGTAATCAAGCCACCATGAAAAGCCAAAAGAGAGGGTTTGGAGAGATTTTGGGTTGGTGAACACATGGACAGCAAGGGAGATTGACATCTTCAGAGAAAGCATGGACACTCCCTGCCCTTTCTCCATACCTTGCCCTAAGCATCTCTTCCATCTGGCTGTTCCTGAGTTATATCCTTTTATTATAAACCGGTGATCTAGTAAGTAAATATTTTCTTGAGCTCTGTGAGCCACTCTAGCAAATTAATCAAACACAAGGAAGGGGTCTTGGGAACTTCTGATTTATAGTCAGACAGTCAGAAGTACCCATGACCACCTGGACTTGTGATTGGCATAGGAAATGGAGGAGCTGGGGGCAGACTTGTGGGACTCAGCCCTTAACCTGTAGGATCTGTTACTATGTCTGGGTAGTAGGTAGTGTGAGAATTGAGTTGAATTGTAGAACACCCAGCTGGTGTCCAAGAATTGTTTGTTAGTGTGGGAAACCTCCCCTGCCAACACACACACACACACACACACACTTTGGGATTGATGACTGGTGTCAGTGAAGTGAGATTTGCTAAAAGAGCCCTGGATCACAGAAACTTGTGATTTGGAAAGAAAAAGGATAAAAAGATCGGAGAACAATGTGGAATCAAAGGTCATCTTGTCACCCACAGTACGGAGCAGCCGCCATGCTGCAATTACTTCCTAAAGGTGAAAGTTACCAATGGAATTTAGAGATGGCTCCAACTCTTGGAATTTAGTCACTGGATGCATAAGGAAATGTAAACTCATAAGACAGGCAAAATATTCACTCCCTTGGTTATTGTGATCTATAGTAGATAAACTAAAAGTAAACAAGAATAGTGTGTTAGATTTTGATGCTAGACAAAAAGCAGATTTCAGTGACTCAGAGCTGCAACTGCACCACCACCACCACCACCACCAAGGTTAAAAAGTGTGCAAGGACAACAGAAATTACCTTCTAAGACCTCTGGTTACCAAGACAGGTAGTCAGCGTGGAGAGAGGGAAAAACCAAGAAACTACTGATACTAGGAAGTGTAGTGTGAAGGAATTGTCTCATTTTGTGGATCAGTTTCATCAGCTTCCCGAAAAACCTTTACCAAAATGGATTATGAGGGTGACTAATTTAGAAACTGTGTCTTTGTCTTTGGTTTTGGGGAAGAGCATGTTTGGGTTGACACAGGGCCCACAGGTCACTATGAAACAATCACCAATGTCTATATGTGATTCAGACAGAAAGCAGGTTCTTCCCAAGGGAACAGCCAGTCTGGTGGACTGGGTAAAGTGCACTGAAAGGTCCATTTACCCTGAAAAGAAGGGCTGTCCATCTCCCCCTCTGAATGTCAAGTAGAGTACCCCAGATTAAGCAGCTGATGCTTGTATGCAAGCCATGGAGGACTGGCTTTGTGATGACTGGAATATCCATTAGCTGATTATGCCCATTATCCAGGGCTCTTTCACATGGATACCCCTTATAATCTTACTGTTGCAAAACTTAAAAAAACAGTTCTGGAAGCGTTATGGAATTTTCTCCCTCAGTTTCCCCTCGGGTCTTACAGATGCTAATAAAAACATTAGGTTTGGGCTCCTCAGTGGCTCAGTGGTTAAAAAATCCACCTGCCAATGCAGGAGACATGGGTTTGATCCCTGGTCTGGGAAGATCCCATATACTGCATAGCAACTGGGCTCATGTGCCACAACTATTGAGCCTGTGCTCTAGAGCCCAGGAGACACAACTCCTGAGTCCATGTACTGCAACTACTGAAGCCCTCGTGCCCTGCAGCCCATGCTCTGCAACAAGAGAGACCACCTCAATGAGAAGCCTTCACACTGCAACTAGAGAGTAGCCCTGCTCACCCCAACTAGAGAAAAGCCCACGCAGCCACAAAGACCCAGCACAGCCAGTAAAGAAAGAAAATTATTTTTTTTAAATCATTAGGTTAATTAACAAGGGATTAGAGAGGGGCTAAGGGGAGAGTCAAGGGACTCTTCCCAACAAGGTGAAAACTTTGAAATGGTTACTGGGAAGTGAGATGAATAAAGCAAGTATTCATAGGAGTGAAACAAAGAGGAAACAGGACTCATCCCAGCAAGGTGGAAATCTTTAGATGGTCATTAAGAAATGAGGCTAGACATTGATGGGGTCAAAGTGTCCTCCTGCTGGTTCCCCAGCATTAGAGGACCCCAAAAAAGTCTGCTCTGTTTACTCCAATGGGAAGAAATTTCACCCCTGACCTATAGCCAGTTGGTCAGAAGTATAGGGAACAACAACCTGGGCTTGTGACTTATCTCTGAAGGGTTAGGGGCAGTCTTGTAAGACTAAACCCTGAACCTGTGGAATCTGATGCTATCTCCAGATAGTGTCATAATTGAGTTGAACTGTAGGACACCATGCTGGTATCCAGGTTTTACTTATTGGAGGTATGGAGAAACAACACACACAAATACACACACGCACACCCTCAGAAGTTGAAATTGGTTCCAGGGGCCCAGTTATATGTAATTCTATGTTTAGTGTTTTGAGGAACCTGCAACACACTTTTAAAAATGTTTTTCTAAGCTTTCGGGAAAATAAACCAAAAAAAAAAAAGCCAGGAGAGGGAAGCGGCACCAGATGTTAAAACTAGAGCAGCAGGCACTATGTAAAAGTTTAAGCTTCTCTGAGGGCAAAACCCCCATAATTGAAGCCAGTGCTTTAGATATTATCAGAAATGCAGGACATGCAGGTGCAAACTAAAGAATGTGTTTATCATCCGGGTCCACAAGGGGAGTCATTAGCCACTTCAGTCACTGACCTTCAACCCACCCTAAATGGAGTTCATGACAGAGATCAAGATGAAGCATTCAGTGATCCAGGAAAACTGGCAGAACAAGCCTTCAGGTAGATATTTTCATGAGCAACTTTTTATGAACCTCGCTTCTTGCATCTTTTTGTTTTTGGAAAAGCACTAAAACCATTAACTAAGATATCTGTTCCTTGTGACTAGCAGCAACTTTCTACCAAGATGTGTGCATAGTTGCACATACCTCCTTCCCTGAAATCACCTATCTGCTAACCTCCTCCCTTACCTCTTAGAACAATTTCTGAGCTGTCTGAGAGGCTGTCTCCTGGGCTATAGTCTTCAGTAAGATACTGAATAAACTTGAGTCACACTCTTATGTTATGCAGGGTCTGTTTGTTGGTTGGTTTTTTTTTTTCAGTTGACACAAGGTCCTTGAAAAGTGAGGGACCTGAAGCTGCAATCTCTGCATTAAGTCAGGACCCTTAAAAGGCAATACCCCCAAAACCTACACATAAACTGTTTGTCTCTATCATGACTGTATGTAGGAAACAAAATAAACAAGAGCACTACTCTTACTGCTGCTGTGACTGGTGCTACTGGAAGTACTCACTTGAGAATTTGCAGCCCAAAGCTTGCTCTGACTCAGGTCTGAAACAAATTCATACTACTTATGTCACTAGGGAAACCACAGGTGAATAAAAAGTGCCCCCACATTGTTAGTGCCCCTGGCACCTAGCAGAAATAAATTACCATCTTTTTCAGAGGAAAGCATCCCCAATCTAGACCCCTCAGGGGTCCCAAAGATTTAACTTAATCAAGTAGGAGCTCCACATTTTAAAACTATCAAACACACAAGGAAACAAATCAACATGAGGGAGAGTTAGCAGAAACAACAGATTTCATTTCTCTAGGACAGAAGATGCTAGAATGATCAGGTAAGGACCTAAAGGAACTTAATATGGATTGTTTAGATAAACAAAATATGTAATCAAAATGGGATAAGAAAAAGGGACTTATCACCTATGACCTGGAAAATCTGGGTAAAAAAATAAAATAGAATTTCTAAAAGTCAAAATTATTGTTGTTGAAATTTGAAGCTCTTTGAGTGGGTTAAGACAGCAAGTTAAATATATCTGAAGACAGAGCAAACCTCAGATTTGGAGATACTTTCCAGAATGTTGCCCTAAGAGATAAGAAGATGGAAAATATGGTGAAACTGAGATATGAAAGATAAGACTAGGTAGGTCAAACAGGTACATAATTTTAAAATGACCCCAGAAGAAAGTCCTGAGGCTTAACAAGAAATGGTGATCAAATAAACTGGCAAACATGTATGTAGATAAATTTAAACAATATTAATTATTTAAAATAGTGACTAATTTGTGGGGTTAAATAAAAGATCTGAAACTCTAAACACACTCTAAGAATGTGGGCTGAAAAATGAAAGTGTTAGTTGCTCAGTTGTGTCCAACTCTTTGTGACCCCATGGACTGTCACTCCCCAGAGGAGCAGCTAGGCTCCTTTGTCCATGGAGTTCTCCAGGCAAGAATACTGGAGTGAATAGCCATTCCCTTCTCCAGGGGATCTTCCGGATGCAGGAATCAAACCTGGGTCTCCTGCATTGCAGGAAGATTCTTTACCTTCTGAGCCACCAGGGAAGCCCCAAATTGAGGGTTGCTCAGGCTTAAATACAGTATATGGTACTTTATTTTTTAATATATATTTTTGTTGTTTTTGTTTTGCTCTGGCTGAGCCCCTCAGCTTGTGGGATCTTAGTTTCCCGATGAGGGACAGAACCCAGACTTCCAGCAGTGGAGGCTCTGAGTTGTAACCACTGGATCACCAGGGAAGTCCCCCAGTATGTGGTACTTTAGATTTGCTGGTGAAGAGGCAGCTAGGTTTGTGACTATCTGGGATGAGTACTTTCTGTGTAGAGGGACCTGCAAGAGGGAGGCTCTGAAGCACAAAAGTTCTTGATGGGTTTGAGAAGGAGAAAGAAGGCCAGTGTGACTGGAGCTAGTTAGCACATGTGATGTAAGAGACTGGATAATACAGAGCCAAGATAGAAAGTGAATTTTATTCTACCTCTGGTTGACAGGCTTTGGAGGATTTTTCACAGAAAAGTGATATGTCTTATTAAATTTTTTAAGTGTTACTCTGCCTACAGTAAGAAGAGTGCGAGTGTACGTCTACGGGGTGGTGGGGGTGTGCTGCCAAGAGTGGACATACAGAGGCTGGTTACGAGGCTACTGCATTGTATCTTGGACTAGGAGAGTGACAGTGGACAAGGTAAAATGTGACTTCTAGTCAAAAGTGACTCCCAGGTCTCTGGTTCGGGAAGCTAGGGGAATTGTGGTACCAGTGCATGAGATGAGGAAAGCGGAAAGGGAAGTAGGGTTTAGAGAGGGAGCAATGAGAGTTCTGTCTTGGTCTTATTAAATCTGAGGTGCCTCTCAGATAAACTAGTGGAGCTATCAAGCAGGCAGTTGAATATAGGAGTCTAGAGATAAGAAACACCATCTTAGATCACCATGCCAACCCTGTGCCAGCCTGTGACTGGAGCCCATCCAAGGCAGGCAGGCAGGAAATGTTCCAGAATGAGAGTTAGCAGTAACTTTTAGAAAAAGCCTCATCCGTAATGTTTACTGAATCTTTCATTAACTCATTTTGGAACGCTTGCCAACCACACTATGGGCAAGGCACACTGTTGGCAAGACCAGGAAATCAGTGTGGTTTGACTTCCTTGCCACAAGGTTCCCTGTTCTTCACCACTGGGGCCACTCCTCTCCCCATAGACACTCTCTCTTCACCCTGAATTCCACCAGTCGACAACTGGATGTTTTGTCTGTGCAGAAGGCTGGCAGATGGGTCTGGGCAATTGTGCCACAGATAATTAGAATCTCTGTGTCTCTAGAGGACAAGATTCAGTCCTTTTTCCAGGGCTTAAAAGGAAAGAGAAAAAGGCAGGTTCCTGCTTCCTTGTATTTATTTCTGCAGTTATCTGGAATACCTTTTACTCCTCTCTCATCAATCTCTATGCCAACCATCCTTCAAGAGTCAGACTTCATGTCGTCTTCTCTGGCAGCCTTCCCCAGTTCTCCTAATTAGAATTCTTCTCTTTGTCTCCCATACTCCACTTGCTCTGAGTGCCTCTATAATAGTGCTAACAACAGTCTGCCTTGTAGTCCAATTATTTGTGAAGTTTTGACTTCCGTATTATGCTGTCAACTCGGAACACGGGGGCCTTTTATTGTATGTTTCTGTATCTCCCACATAGTTCCTTTGCCACAGTAATTACTTTATGAATGAATATTAGTGGAATTTAACTTTCAATGAAAATATTTTGCATGTTGAAAGTGAGTCTAATAGACAAGCAAGACCTTAATTCCTGAGATAACATTTCTTTCTGAACAGATAGTGAAATTTAGAATCTACCAGCAGCAGACACGTATGAGAACTAATAATAATTGCCAGCATCTGTAATATGTGGATGGAAAATCTAATCAAGCTTAAATCAAATCACAGAGTGAATTTGCCATTTGCAGCTAATGGACTCAAACTGCCCACACACAGTGATCTGTTGTCTCCATTTCCCCATTTGTACTTCGACATAGAAGCCACTGGATGGTCCATATAGTCTATTGTTCGTGCTAATGCACAACCAAGCTAGCCTCCCTTCCCCCAATTCATGCTGGGTTTTTTTTTTTTTAAGGAAGAACAGGGAATAAATGGTTTAATGTTAATAGGAGTTGATTGATTTTATTGATTTTGTGCTGGCAGTTGATTAATTACACAGACAGGTGTCATGCTTTTGTGTTCCCTTCTCTGACTTAAATACCCAAGTGTGTTTCAAACAAAAGCTGATGTCAGCAAGACCCTTGATCTCTGAGGATGCTAAGTGGTATCATATGATTATTATTTTTATAACTTTAATTGCCCCTTCACAACAGAAGTTTTATCACAAAAAAACTGGCTTGCAAAATTATATATTTGCAATACAACCTAAAGTGTATTTGTATTATGTTAACCAAACAGAATTTTTTTTTTTTTTTTTTTTTGGCTGTGCTGGGTCTTCACTGCTGCTCAGGCTTTTCTTTAGCTGCAGCGAGCAGGGGCTACTCTCTAGATTCGGTGCTCAGGTTTCTCATTGCGGTGGCTTTTGTTGTTGCGGAGCACAGGCTCTAGAGCACGCAGACTTCAGTAGTTGCAGTTCACAGGCTCTAGAGCACAGGCTCAGTAATTGTGGTGTGTGGGTTTAGTTGCTCTGAGGCATGTGGGATCTTCCCAGACCAGGGATCAAACCCATGTCCCTTGCATTGCAGGCAAATTCTTTACCACTGAGCCACCAGGGAAGCCCCTGAATGAAATTTTAAAAAGCAGATATGAGTGTGAGTTTCATTTGGAAATTATTTCTTACACTCCATTCCTCTCCTTTTTTTCCTTCTTCCTCTTTGTTCTCTTCCTCCTCCTATCCTTCTCCACTGCATACTCAGTTACCAGTTATGGCAATGAATAGGAGTTTTCTTATCCATAGATTAAAAATGTGATCCATGAAGATGTTTTGTTTCTTCAATCCACTAAAACATTCTAATGTATATCGGGCATTGATGAGGACAAAAGGTGACTCTCCTGCCTATATACAAACCTTTGAAATCAGGGCTTAGGAGGGCATGTCCTCTCAGGCAATTGAATTGTTTTGTCCTGAATTGAATCAGGATACCTGAGTGCTAGTCTCAACTCTGCTATGATCCATCTGGGTATCCTTCAGCCACTTTGACATTCTATGTTTTGGGTTCCTCATATTTAACATGGAGGGCTTTCTGTTTTCCCAACTCTGTAACAAAGCAGGGAAGGGTTGTTGTGTCTCAGTATCCAAGGCATTTGGGAAAGCTGAGTATCCACATGCACCATGTGAATTTGTCTACATTCAGGAGCCAGTAAAATGTGGGGTGGGATCACACAAGAAACCTGATGCTGAACAGCTGGATTGCAAAATGAATGTGTTTGAAGCCAGTCACACCATTGTGAGTTTGTCAGAAGCATAGGGGCTTTGCCTTTCTTAGAAGCTCCCCAGAGAAGAGGTTATCCAAAGGCTTTTCCCAAAGCCTGGGTGGGGGCAGAGAGGCTTGGAGTTGGAGAAGGGTGGGTCATTTTAACAGCAACCCCCAGAGCAATCTATGAAGGCTTTGTTGTTCTACAATAGGATAGCATGGCATGTCACCACAATGGCTGCCTTTGAGCTTTTGGGTTTTCTTCTGGGGAAGTGATTTTCACAAGTACCTCCAAAATGAATGGTCTGGTACCTTTGGGGGAAGGGTTGCCGTTTGAAGTATTTACTAAATTCTTTTTATGACTAGTAGTTGGTTGAGGTTTTCCATTTCTTTTTTGCTAATTTCTTTATTTGTGTTTTCCTTTAAAAATGATTCATTTCATCTGTCTTCAAAGTAATTGGCATAGTGATACAAAGAATAACTTCTTAATTCACAGTCATTGGTCCTTTCTTATTCCTAAATTTATGTATTTCTGTTACCTGTCAAAACCTTTGAATGCTAGGTCGCATTGTCTGTCACTATTGATTTCTTGTTTCTACTTTTCTGCCTTTCTGTACCCTTACAAAGCCTCCTTCTTATTTTCTGTACATTCAATTGAGGCAGAAACCATGGGAAGATCCAGAGGGAGGGATTAAATTTGGTCTTTACAGTCAGGGGACCTGTGATTTAATGGGAAGGAATAGGTGAGTACTCATGAAAATACAAGCAGGTTTTGAAACAGAGTGCTACATGCTAGAGACCACGAATGGAGGGGTACCCAAGGGAGAGGCTTCCCTCACTCATGACCACAACTAAATGAAGCCAGTCAGGGGCAACCCCAGGTACAGAGTGTGGCAGAGATCTTCAAGGTCAAGAGGCAGCAGGGGCATAAATAATTCAGAGACATAGAATGTGTCAAGGTTAGGGGCTCCAAATTTTGTTGGTCCAAGATGTTCGTGGGAGTCTGCGAAAGGGTTCGAAGCGCTGTGTATAGCCTCTATCATTGTCTCCACTACCAGGGCAATATGTGTGTGTGTTATCTCAGTCATATCTGACTCTGTGACCCTATGGACTGTAGCTTGCCAGGCTCCTCTGTCCATGGGATTTTCCAGGCAAGAATACTCGAGTGGGTTGCCATTTCCTCCTCCAGGGGATCTTCCCGACCCAGGGATCAAACCCATGTCTCTTGCGCCTTCTGCATTGGCAGGCAGATTCTTTACCACTGAGCCACCTTGGAAACCCTCCAGGGAAATATGCAGGCTGCTTTGAACTAGCATGCCAGCTAGTGACTGGGTCACTTGGATGTGGTACTAAATAGTTCTTATGGCACCTGCAAATACTCCTAGCACTCCTGACGCAATATTGAAATGCTCTATTTCAGTGTATCTCATCCATCAGATTATGAGCTCCATGAAGTCTGTGGCCTAAGTCTTACTCATTTTTGTCTCCCCAATGCCTGAACCATGTGTAAGTGCTTTTATTACTGAGTGGCTAAAAGCACAGGTTAGGGTCACATCAATCTGTACTTATGTGACTTCATCACGTTCTACCTGACTCATTTACTTATTGTCTCTGGACCTCAATTTTCTCATCTGTAACATAGTGATGACAATAACATTGACCGCTTGGATTTGTTGTGAGAGTAAAATGGGATGACAGATTTGGAAGTACTTAGCAGAGTGCCTGTTCAGAGTAAGCATTCAATTAGTGGTAGCTCTGTTTGTCATTACATGATTGTGGAATGAATGGGTGAGGATGAGTGGGCTGAAGAAGGATGGTGGCCTATTTGATGAGGTCAAGACCCAGGGTGGGAAGAGGCTTAATAGGAGCAAACTTGGCAGTGCTCCAAGTCTCCCTCTCTTTTCTTGGCATCCTTTGGGTGATTGGGAGGCTGAGACAATGGGGATAATCTTTAAGCATCTCTTGCTTTGTGTAAGGCTTGCAATCATCTTGGCTGGGGGAACAGGGATTGAATAGACCCTGGGTGGGGAATGATGTTATTAATATAAACATTTTTCAAATGTAACATATTGCTCTCTGCACCCAGCAAGCTGTTGTTAGTTTGTGAGCACTGTGCCTTTGGAAAACCATTGAAGGCAGCTTGAATGGGTAGCTTAAAACAATTAGAAGCTTTGAACACTTTCAAGCTAAGGATTGGGATAAGAATGTTTTGACTCTATGATTTCTCCTGGGGTTTCCCTGGTGTGCTGGACTAATTATCAAATGTAATTAAGAAAGCTGAGAAGTGGGGAGACTGCAGGGAGCAGCATACTTTCCCAAGGACCCTCATTTGTTTATGCAGAAAGGAGTTGGGGGGACTGTCTCTCTACTATGGAGAAGCAGCAACACATAGGACACAAGAGGGCAGGAAGGATCCTGGGAACATGAATTTACCAACAGAGCCTCATGCCTAGAGGGGCCCATTGCTCTTGATTAAATGTTAAGTGGTCAGGACAGGTTTCCCCTCCCTTTTCTTCAGGAAAGGATGGTATTTTGGGCCACTACTAGGTTTTCGGTACACTTTTAGGAAAAGGTCCAATTTTGAGTGGGTCCAGAGTAGTTAAAACCTGGTCTCCTTCCTTCAAAACTCATGAAGCTGGAGAGAGGGACTTCACATCTTGGTCAGCCACAGAGTCAGTCTACCTCAAGCTGTGGAAGATCTTTCTCATCTTCTTTGGCCTACACCCTTGACCCCAGAGTTGAGTTAGCAACACTCCATCTATGAAGCTCTGAGGAAAGGTGACAGTTACAGGGCTATCTACTTGCTGACTTTTATTCAGAGGGTAACATTCCATTTGACATGGTCTTGAAGTTACTCTTGATAAGATGGAAACAAAATACCACATATGCAACATGAAAAGAAAATGGCACTCTGTGTATCTTTTACTCTCCAGAGGCTGTGGTGCAGACTACGAGCCTGGTATTTTGAGAAAAAGGAGATCCCTGGGGACTTAAGATGATGTATGAAGTTCATTGTCACAAGACCATCAAATATCAAATCAGTGTCTCTGCTTTCTCTGTAGGTAACCTGTCTCCATGATTTCTTTGGCGATGATGATGTGTTTATTGCCTGCGGTCCTGAAAAATTTCGCTATGCTCAGGATGACTTTTCTCTGGATGAAAATGGTAAGGACAACCACTGAATTTTATTGTTTCATTATTCTCACTCCTTCTATCTCTTAGGATTTTCATGGGTTTCTATGGCCTGGAGAACACCTATGAGTGGTCCCTCTGTCCCATATATTTGGATATAGGAGCCACTAAGTGAAAGTTGATTGCCTATCTCAGATGCTCAGCCTCCAAACTCAATAAAACTCACTACCTGCCACCATAGTGACCATATTTCTTGAACCATACATTATGTCAGCTGGGCTGACAGGCTCAATCAGACCATGGGAAGGAACATTTGGAGTCGGAAGTTAGTTATTATATGCGTATATATTTTTTTCTAGTCAACATCCTCCAGCTATTTGGCCTATGTTGGTGGTTCCATTTTAGAACTATTTTCCACTATGTTCCTAGTGTCAAACATTTTCCCTCCTCCCACCTCCTGGCTTTCTGCCCCATTCCCCATGCTTTGTGACTCAAGATTCCAGAAGATTGTGAATCTCAGGAAGGAGGTGAACATCTGCCCATCTCCCTTTACTTGAGTCCAAGCTCCATGAGTAAGTTACTGGTGAATTAGCTCACACAGTCACAGAGTTAGGGGATGATCCTGATGGAAAGACACATTCAAAACATATTTCCCAATAATGAGGAGAAAAATATGGGGAAAATATCAAGTTGCACTAATATAGACTTTACAAACAACTCAAGTGACAAGGACACTGAAAGAGGTGGCATCTCTGCTATGTTCCCTTTGAGAAGAGGCAGATGACCATAAAATAGGTAAACAAATCCCAGACTGTCCAGTTTCTTGTATCTTGTATATCTCCAGCTCTGGACAGTGATCATTAAAGTTTGTCAATCAAAATAAGAAGTAAAACAAACAAAAATGAGCTTTCTACTTAACTCAGTTTCCCCCAAAGCTTAATATACCAGAAAAGATCTCCTAATCTTTCAGAGAACCAATATTTTTGGTGTATCTTTAAGTAGAAGGTGATGAGGTGGTGTCCAATGAAGAGATAACCCAGTGCCTAGCTGTTTGGTTCCACTTTGAGCATGATCACATGAGGTTGGAGAAAGACAGTGGAAAGATCTCTAGACTGGGACTCAGGAAACTTGACTGTGCATCCTTATTTGCTGTTTTCTTCCTTTGTGGCCCTAAGCAAGAGGTTTAAGCTCTTTGCATTCTCATCTGCAAAATGATTATAATAATTCTCCTTACATATTAGCACCATCAGTGTCCCAAACTACCATGGTAGGGATGCTGAGTGACCTGAGTAGAAAGGGTACTCCAGACATGTCAGATTGAGCTTGGGGAAGTAGCAGAAACATTAGACTCTCCTACACACCCAAGGCCTTTCTCTCTGTAAGTCACGAGTGGCATAGTCTCTACTGGTCCATTTATTCACTAAACCAGCAGAGCGGATTATGATGAGATACACTGGCAATCAAAAAGAACTCTATAAATACAAGATGGTGGTGGTGGTAGTATTGCTCACTTATAAAATGACATGGCATCCTTAATATGCCTATTGCAATAAATGGCATGTGATGAATAATAAATAGTGGCTCCTACCCCCTCCTTTAAATTATTCATGAATATTTCATCTGTGTGGCTGCAGTCTCTGAGCTGTCACTTTCTTCTCCAAGGAAATCAATTTTGTCAACTGGTGCTGTTCTGAGCCATGACTAAGTTGTCCAAAAATGATTGACTATTGACTATTTAATTACCTGCTCGGACTGCTTTTCAACTCCTTCCCTTGTTTCCATGATCCAGGAATTGAAACATCTGGCTTAGCCCAGGTGACTTTCGAAAGTTTCTCCCTTGCCTCTCTCTCTAGAGCCATGATTCCTTCAAACATTGAGGACCACCTTGTAGTCCTAAGACATAAGGTGCTTTGGCATGAGGTGCTTATTCCAGTTTCCAGAAGTTGGTAACACACAGTCTTGGTTCTCCCCAGCTCTACTAAGCCATCTGTGTCCTTTTCCACCAGAATGCCGAGTCATGAAGGGAAACCCATCAGCCACAGCTGGCCCCAAGGCATCCCCAACACCTCAGAAGAGTTCAGCCAAGAGCCCTGGCCCCATGCGCCGGAGCAAGTCTCCAGCTGACTCAGGTAACGACCAAGACGGTGAGTGCTCTTCTCCTAACTGTGCACGCTGACTTCATTTATGGAGGCCAGTACCCTCTGCATGCAGAGGAATGAGTTCCTCATGAACACCACTGTGTCTCCATGAGACCAATTCTATCCATTCAGAGACTAACCAGTTCAATTTGTTTGGCATCATGGAGATACAGCTACAACCCTGATTCTACTCAGATGGGTACAGACCAGAAATCTGGCCCACTTGCCATGCTTGCCGTAATGCTGTTTGTTATGGTTCTCTTGCCATTATTCTCAACATCATCCAGCAAATGCATCAGTGATATAATCAAGTCAAACATAAATTTGGGATAGAAAATCAGAATCAAAAACAAGAAGGTTTAAAAAAAAAGCTACTTACCTCAAAGTGTCAACATGGTAGATGCCCTTGAGCTTTAAATGTAACTTTGAATTTTTTAGAAGTCAAAACAAAAAGGGAAACAAAATAAACTGCATCATTCTCACAGGAGTAAAGGACATATAGGTCAGGTTCCCAAAGGAAATAATGAGATTTGATATATAGGATTTTATTTAGTGGATAGTGCATGATGTAAAAAATGTGATCTAGGGGTCTAGGGATCACTGCTGACGCATGAGCTATTTATCAGTCTATGAAGAGACTGGAGCTGGTGCCAAATGTAAATCATGCCACTGAGAAAACCATTTACTTCAGCCAGCTCTTTTTTCATAGCATGATTTTACTGATAAAGGCAGCAGTGTGTTGGTTTACATTCTGTTGCAAGGCCTTGCACCCACATTTTAAATGGCACTGATCTAAAAAGCAAAAGGGCCACAAAAGTCCAAGTTTAGAAGCTCAGTAGACTCATGCACTGACAATTTGAACTCTTCATGGATAATAAATTCTATGATCCAGAAGACTTACACATTTATCCTCCCAAGGCTTAGGGTTCACCATGAGAATTCTTCTAGCCAGAGAGCCTTGGGGCAGAGAGCAAAAGCACTCCTTATCATATCTTCAATTTGAGGCAGCTTGAGCAACCTGTTGGCTTTGAAATGTCCATGGCCTAGAAAAACAGCTGGCCCTGCTGGCCTCATCCTACCATGCCTATAACTGGGCATCTCTTTATTCTCAGGAAGAAGGAACCCAACTGTGAAGAGGCAACTCAGGCTTTTCATACCTTCATGTCTTTGCATACCCTGTTCTCCTGCACCTGGAATGCCATCCCTCAAACCCACCACTCTTCTTTGCTTGAAAACTATTAACCCTTCAATACCTCAAGTAGAAATATTTGTTCCATTTTCCACAATATCATAGCATGTTGTTCATATCTCTGGGGTAATAGTCACAACTGTGTTGTAAAGTATGTATTTGCTTGTATTTACTTCCTCAACTAAATCCTGGGTCCCTCAAGGGCAAGGTGTCACGTTCATTTTTGTATCCTTAGTGCTGAGCACAGTACCTTTGTCCTAGTAGATGTTAATAGTGTTTGTAAATGAATAGATGCACAAGAGCACCTATTTCACCCTGCATGGTACTAGAAACCCAGTAGACATGTAGGTAATACTTGCTGAAGGAATTTTTTAAAATGCAGCTATTTCATGATATTTTGGTTAAACATAAGAATAGCACATGAAGCTATGTAAGCAAATTCATATTGCTCAAACTACAAAGACCTAGATTTTAACACTTGGATTGAGAATGAAATTGTTTGTACAGGGCCTTGCGAAAAAAAAAATGGACTTGAAACACTTGATCAAGACTCATGAAGTCTGGGGACTTCCCTGGTGGTCCAGTGGTCAAGACTCTGCCCTTCCACTGCAGGGGGCACTGGTTCAATCCCTGGTCAGGAAACTAAGATCCCACATGCCATGCAGTATAGCCAAATAAATACATAAATAAAAAAGATTCATAAAATCTGGCAATAATCGCTTAGCTAATCACTTTTTCAGAGTATCACTGGCTATTTCTGGGATTTTTAACCTGTATTACTTATCTCTTGCTATAAAAAAAATCACCCTAAAACATACTACATAAAAACAACAAACTTTTTTTATCTCACATTTTCTGTGAGTCAGGAATTCGGGGGTGGTTTAGCTGGGTGGTTCAGGATCTTTCACGTAGTTGTCATGTGGTTGAGGTCAAGGTGTCAGTACGGGATGCAGTCATCTGAAAACACAACTGGGATAGTAGAATTAACTTCCAAGATGGCCATTGGCAGGATCTTCTTCCAGACAGTGATTCAAGAGAATGAAGAAGAAAGAAGATGTAGTGCCTTTTATGATCTGCTCTCCAAAGCCATACACTGTCACTTCTGTCTTAGCCTTTTTATTGGAAGCAGTCACTAAGACCAGCCCACCTTCAAGGAAGGAGTTGCAGCCTCCATTTCTTGAAGGGAAGGATATCTGAGAATTTGTGGGCATGTTCTTAAGCCATCACATAATCCATTAGTTAGAAAGGCTGGGGTGGCAAAAGTTTGAAGTAAGTAGATTCTCTTTGCAGACTGTATCCAATTGGGTTACCCAGCACACATGAATATGACCACCTGTAATTAAACACAGTTTACACATACATCAAATAATTGATCTCCAGCATGCTACCTACAGAATTTCCCTTCTGAAATATACGCACCTCACTGAGTCTAATGTGTTGGAGACAAAGAAGGAATGCATTTAGGACTCAATGAACATATATTAAATTGAGTTTTAATAGATCCCAAGGTAGGCTTAGGCAGGCAAGACCTATGCTTAGGTCTTGAACTCTGAGTTCTTTCAGAACTCCCTTGCTAAAGCGAAGGAATGAGGATGCACTCACACAAACAAGATAAACAAAGTAACCAATTTGAGGTAGGAAAATGGGACCTTACTTGGCATCAGAATTACTAACAGCCCCTGTTTCTTACCAGTAAAAAAAAAATCTAAAGTGGTATCCTCAGTAGAGAGAATTTAAATCTTCATTTCAGATAGTTCATGAACATAAGTGAAGTCAAACTCTAGTCTAGCCAGCCTTCATGTTCTGGCAATTTTCAGAACATTTGAGCTCATCTTAGATGATGTATTTAGGGCCTCCACATGCTTTCAGCCCCAAAGGGTAAAAGGGAGTTTAGGGTCAAGACTAGGACATCCACTCAGTGAATATTCCACAGGGATAAAGCCAATCTCAGGAAAACCAGTACTTCAGGTAAAGTTGACATACCCATTTTCCCTTTTCCACCACCTCCTCACTCAGGACCATTCCAAGCTGGGAGGTGTAGGGGGATAGGATATGGAAGAGGAAAGAGAGACATCCCTCTAGGAAAACCCAACTCTACCACTTCCCAGCTTTGTGACTTGGTTCAAGTTTCTTACCTTCTCTAAGACTTGGTTCCCATTTTGGATAAGACAGAACTTGCACATCTAGACAAAAATCGTTCTCCATGGTTATCAGTTATTTCTAGAGTTGTAAAACAGAGTCCACAGAATTAGATAATAAGAAGGATGAGCTATACACAATACACAGTTTTTCATAAAGCATCAAGGTTTTCCTAGCTGTCAGCAAGAAACATATACAGATTAATTTAGGGGCTTAGATGTAAAGAAACTGCCTGCAATGCAGTAGACCTGGGTTTGATCCCTGGGTCAGAAAGATCCCCTGGAGAAGGGAATGGCTACCCACTCCAGTGTTCTTGCTTAGAGAATTCCATGGACAGAGGAGCCTGGCAGGCTACAGTTCATGGGGTTGCAAAGAGTTGGTCACAATTGAGCGACTAACACTTACTTACTTAATAATGGCATTGGGTGGGGCTGAAATTCTTTGTTCTTTTTTAGGACTTGGTAATACTGCCCTGTTTCTGTTCTCTGTCAGTCTGTCTTGGATCTGAGACTTGTGGATGGATCCACATTTCTTCATTTAGCCTGAGTAACTAAAGGTTGTGGAAGATAGGCCATTTCCAGGGAATTTTAACTACCTTCCTTTGATGGCAAATGAAAGCCAAAAATGTTCCTCTTTAGTCGGGATTCAAACCAAATGGAACATTGGCTCATTTCAGGTTCAGTTAAAGGAATGTTTTGATGTTCTAGTTCATTAGAAAATATGTAGGTTTGAGTTTGGTTTGAACAAGTTTTCTAGCTTTACAAACACATACACACACACACACATATGTGTGTGTGTGTGTGTAGTCCAATTCATGATTCAGTTAATATCTGAGTTCAGTTTGAATTGAGGTTTAGTAAATTGATGCTATTTAGTCTGTAATTTGCATCATAATTTGATTCTTTGTTCCTTAGTGTTTAAGTTGTCTCTTTCCTCTTCTGCCCATGAATAAATCAAAATCTTTCTACTTTATTCCCCTCGAGTTCAGTCCCCACTGCTGCCTGCCAATACTGATGGCAGTATTGCCCCAAATGGGATGTCTGTTGCTAAGCCTAAACTTGAGTTAAGGAAAAATTTGATTGTCTATATAATATAGCTATTAAGGAGCTCTCATTCTCGCTGGGCAGAGCTGATGGACTCTGAGAATATAAGTCCCATTAGCCAAGCTTGTCTTTAAAGTAGGGCAAAGGACTGTGTGGAAAGCAGGTGAAACCTGAGCCCAGAGGACTCCTGTGGAATGTGTGAAGGAAGTTTATGCAGTACTCCATTTTGATTAACCCAGGACTTGCCGTTTGATGGGCAAAGGTAAGCCTGGCTTAAGAACAAAGGAAGATGTTTCTGCACATCTCTCTCTATTTTTATTTCAGCCTTTAATGTGTTAATTTCTCTCTTTATGCAACTACCTCCCAATTGGATTGAATTGAATTGAATTAAAAGGACAAATTCAGCCAGATGCTGGGAAGGAATCTTTTCTTTTTCTTTCTTTTTTTGAGGAGCTTCCAAAAAAGCTAATTACCCACCCTGGTAGGCTGAGAGGATTGTAATGTGATAATTGGTTTGCTATTCTTCAGCAGTAAGTCATTGTTGTAGCAACCCAATGTTCCCCACCCTTCGGCTCCCAGCCTATGAGCACCTATTCCTGAAAGTCAAATCTTCCCTGTTCCCAAATTCCCAAGAATGAATGTCTTATCTACCAAAATATACATCTTTTAAAAGGGGAGGTCAAGGACCACAAAACAGCCAGGTTGGAAGGAGGATGTCCATGGGAGTATTGTATCCAGGAGTCCTTCTCTTCTGAACTAAACAGGCTGCTTTGGGTTGCCTAAGCTGGAGGAAACCGAATGCTCTGACCGTCCTGAATGTGACTGTCTGGATGTACCAACTCAGTCCGATAAAAATAAAATGCAAGCTTTGTATGTAATTTAAAATTTTCTAATAGCCACAGTTAAGATCAAAGAAACAGGTGAAATTAGTTTTGATAATTTATTTTATTTAATACATCCAAAATCTTATCATTTTGTCATGTAACCAATGTAACAAATTATTGAGATATTTTACATTCATTGAAATGGGATTGTATTTTATACTTACAGTACACCTCAATTGACTAGCCACACTTCAAATGCTCACTTGCCACGTGTGACTGTGTGTGGGCTCAGTTGCCCAGTCATGTCCAACTCTTTGCAACCCCATGGACTATAACCTGCCTTGCCAGGCTCCTCTGTCCATGGAATTTTCCAGGCAAGGATACTGGAGTAGGTTGCCATTTCCTTCTCCAGAAGGTCTTCAACACACAATATCCTTCTTCTGCATCTGAGAGAAGTTCAAGATAGTGATCTTTTACATGACGTAAATGCTCTGCACTTTGCAAAATATTTCCAAATCCATCATCTCAGTTGTCACTCATAATAGCACCATAAATTAAGTTGGGAAAAGAAAATTATCCAGTTGTTTTTTTTTAGATTGGAGAACTAAGATATAAAGAGGTTCAGTAAATCTTGCAGTCTTCCCAATATCTATTTACTACTCAGGAATGAGAGCTCAGCTCTCCTGGCTCCCATGCAAACAATCCTTGCCTTGTCCTTGAGGCAAGGTGTAGAAGCTCCAGAGTGGTGAATAAACAGTCTTTCTTGGATGGCCCTTGCCTCTCTGCTCCTTCTACCTTCCTAAGCTTTCAGAAAAGGGCTGTAGGGAGGCAGGGGTGGGGGTGGTATGTGTGACATCCTCTTTGTGCAGCATAGAACACAGCCATAAACTAAGCACCTTTGTTTCCAGTGCCTATCATAGACCCTCCATCAGCTCCCCTCCTGTCCATCCAAGGGTAAGTGCTGCCCTTTGTCTGTGCCCTTGGTGAAGCCATAGGAAGAGAAAAAACTTCCCTTACCTGCCCCCCCCCCATTCTGGTTCTTTCTAACACCACAGCTTATGTCTAGTTGAAGTGGAAAAACTGTCCTATATCTAAGGCAACTTTTCCACTGCTTAGGAAATGGTTGGAGAAGCAGTATAATGGGGGCCCTGAGCACACCATAGACCATGGGATGTAGTGGTGTTGACCCATGTCCCTGCAGTAGGAGTCCTAGCAACCTGTTGCACCCTGGGATTTGTGTTTAAATACAAGTGATTCTCCAAATTTTTGGTGGAGTATAAAAATTTTTATTTACAAATACTTATATAGTTATGTGCCAAGCAACCATTCTAATCATTTTACATGTATTAACTAATTTAATTCCTACAACAACCTTATGAGGTAGCTATTATCCCCATCTGGCACATGAAGAAACTAGGGCATATGGAAGTGGACTGACCTACCCAGGACCACACAGCTAGTAAGTAGTAGAGCTGGGGTTTGAACCCAGGCAATCTGGCTCCACACTCTACAATTTAACCATTGAACTGTGGTGCTGAAAATGAGACTTAACGATAATGATTTGTTTAGATGCCAAGTGCATGAGAGACACAGGCAGTAAGTGCTGTTGGAAGTATTTGAGTTTGTGGGAAAGTGAGTTTACTGTGGGCTAGGGTGTTAAGGCTTCCTGAAAGAACTGGGGCTTGAAGGAAGATTTCAGTTGATAAAGAAGTGGATATTTCTGGCAGCAGAGAAAACATGAACAAAAGAGCAGAGGTGGTAATGAATATAGCACATTGAGGTACAGACAGGCTGCCATTAAATCTACATCTCCAGCCCCCACCTTCCTTCTGGATATCAGCGCCATGAATGCTGACCAGACAATTCTGCCTCCATGTGCCAAATGCAATGTGTCTACAAATCAAAAATATTTCCCTTCCCCAACTCCCTGACAATAGAATCAATTCTATTCCCTAGACCCAGCACCTTGGCATTATCTTTGACTCTTCCCACTCTTCAATCCTTTATGTCTACCATATCCTGTTCCTGTTGTTGTTGAACCTTTAAACCATCTTCACCTTTCTCACAAAAAATCTCTTCCTTTCCCTCATCACCTGATGCCTGAATTGCTCAACATACTCTTAGATAGCATCTCTGCTTCAAATCTCTATCCACTTAGGCATTTGCTGTGGTGACACCACATTTTTCATCCTAAAGCATAGCCATTGTATAACTTACCTGCTCCGATACCTTCATTGGTTCCACATGGAGTTCATTGACCATCCCACCCCCATGGTACTGCTGAGAGAGTCGAGAACCAAGTGCTCTTCTTTGGGGAGCATGGCCATAACATGCAAAAATAAAAAATAATGGGCTTCACTCAGGAAAACTTCAGTCTTCTAATGTCTGACCTGCTAGCCAAAGAATTAGTCCTCAGCCTCCATAAGTTGATGAATCACCCACCGTGGAAGGGGATTTCCTAACTCAATGCTTCAGTTCCTTCCATTTCTAGTAGTGGCAGTAGTAATAGCAATGGAACATGTCATTATTGAGCCCTCTCTATCTGCTAAGGCACTTGGCTAAGCGTTTTCTATGTAGTATGTCATGTAATGCTCAAAACAATAAGAATTGGCATCGGCATTATTTTTATTCAAATGTTACAGATGAGG
The DNA here is from genome assembly GCF_019320065.1 of Cervus canadensis. NCBI lineage: Eukaryota > Metazoa > Chordata > Mammalia > Artiodactyla > Cervidae > Cervus > Cervus canadensis. The sequence continues at coordinate 141,444,815 of NC_057419.1, read as the reverse complement.
AAACAGACTCACAGAAGGTAGGTTCCACCTGAGGTCACACATCTAAGAAATGGCTAAGCCAGGGTTTAAAACCCTGACTGATTCCAAAGCATATATTCTTTCCACAGATTAAGGGCAGTGTAGTTTTTTTCTAGTTCCTGCCCCATAAAACTGGGAGTGTTGACAACAGGCTTGCTCCACCAGAAACATGTTCTCAGCAAAACCACCTTCAACTGGAAATAAATATTGTCAGCATTATCAAGTCTGAGGAAACAATCCTGGCACATCTATCAGTCTTCTTACAGTTGTCCTCTTCTTGAAGGAAACTGATCTGTGTCAAAATAGTGCAGAAATGGGTACACATTTTTTGTTTTGCTATAGGGAAGACTTTTACTTCTCTCCTTTATTTAAAAGATTCACCACTGCATGCTGTCCAAGACTCTGTAGGGAATTGATTTAAAATTCAAATTCCAACTTCTGAAGTTACAGTGTCTTACAACCTATGATTGAATTTGGCCTGAGAACCAGGCTTGTGATCAAATCAGTGAAAAACTGTTCTTGGGCCCTTAGTTTTTGCTTCCCTATTAGACGAGTCTGGGGAGAGGGACAAAAGCTTTCCCACTGAGCAGAAATAATTAGCCAAACCAATCCACACACCCCGCCCAAGGGCTCTTTGGAATGAATGTATGAAAACCACAGGCTCAGTCTCTTGGCCTTGTTCTGAAGTAAGTTGAAACCACCTTGGTTCTACTTGGATGGCCTTCCAGAAAACCTCCCTGTGTAAGTAGAAAGAAACCAGGGTGTCTTTGGACTGGAATGAAGGAACATTTGAGCATCTCAATATGAGAAAAGAACGAGGAAGTGACTGAACTGTATATTGAGATCTCCCTCTTCAAGACATTAGGAAATTAGAAAAGACAAGACAGAGAACCAATCACTAAAAAGTCATGGTGGTATGTGATATGCTAACTTTGGGGGAATTTTGAAATAAATCTGTAAGCAAATCCTGAAGTCCACCATCCATTGAGAAGAAGCAGTTTATTTATCCCCTTTAAGCAAGTCCTAAACTCTCTGAGGCTCTTCTTGTGATTAAAAGGAGACCATTAATTCCTGGCTACCATCTCTTGGGGTTATCAGGAGAGTCATGTGAATTCACATAGTGCAAAATGCTTTGAAAACAATTGTAGAAATACATCTGCTGTTTTCAACGTGGCTCTGAAATGATTGTCATGGCTTTTTTTTGTAGACTGGATTATTTCTTTTCAGTGAGCAGTATTTCAAAATAGACCTCAAACCCAAACCAGCAGACTTGATTTTGAGTTGAGCTCAAATGTGGAGATTCAAATGGGAGGGAAAAGCCAGAGCTAAGTGAGAATGAATATTAAATCAGTTTACTCTCCAGCCAAAGGCTGGGTGAAAAGCACATGTCAAACTGACCTTTTTCTTCCTGTACCATGCAAATTTGAACCCAGAAAGTAAATGACTTGTTTAACTCATTGCCCAGACAAATCTTTAATCGCTGTACCTGGGGCAACTTACACCCACTTTTCACACAATTGCATCTTGATTTCCAGGAATCAGTCCAGCCTCCAGACAAGGGAATTCAGAGTCCAAGAGCTCAGCATCAACTTGCCAGGCTGGTGACCATACTCTGCCCTTGGCCACCCATGCCAGAAACTGAAATTTCTCCTTGTTCTTTGGGAACTTACTCCCTCTATCTTGTTCTTGACTCCTGGGAGCTCCTATTCCCCTACACACTTAAGTCCCTGTAAATCTAGTTAATTCAACTTAGCTACCTTACCCACCATCTTTTGTTTGGGCTTGTCTTGTTCCATTCTAAGGGAGCCAAGGATTTAAAGACAAGCACTGGGAAATAGGCAGGCATGAGCCTTCAGAGAAACTAGTAAGCCAAGATTGTGCCAAGCCAAGCTTGGCAATTATGCTGCATAGCTGAGGGAAGTGGCAGACAGGGCGCAGATACCATCTTCTCAGAGGATTCTGTGGCATGAGGGTAGTTACATGCCTGGCTGGCTGCTCTCTCTGCTATTGTTTCATGACATTGTCTATGAATGTTGGCAGGGTGAATGAAAGATAGCTCTTGCTAATCACTTTCCAATCTTAACTAGATCGAGTAGGATAAAAAGCCTAGAAGATGGATGTAAGCTCTGGTGTCTGCTTCTTTTTTTTTTTTTTTTTTAAAAATATGGAACGCTTCACGAATTTGCGTGTCATCCTTGCGCAGGGGCCATGCTAATCTTCTCTGTATCGTTCCAATTTTAGTATATGTGCTGCCGAAGCGAGCACTGGTGTCTGCTTCTATGTGCTCCTATTTCTTCCTTTTTTTCTCTGCCACAACTCTTCTCCCTCCTTCCTACCCCATGTCAGAAAGTTGTCATAGGAAGGCGCCCCAGGAGCAAAGTGTGAAAAGGGAAGAGCAATGTAGCAAAAACTGAAAACAAACCAAAACATACATAGGCTTTGGAATCAGAAAGACCTGTGTTCAAATCCTGGACATAGGATTTGCTGCCTCTAACTGGAACAAACCTCTGTTTCCACATCAGAAATTAGAATATGACTAGATGAAGTTGTGTGTGAGAGAGAGAGAGACAGAGAGAAAGAGAGTGAGAGACTAGAAAGAGAGAAAAGAGTTCCTGGCTTATCACAGACACACAATAAGCATTATTATCCTGGTTTTTATTGATAAGATTGTTAAAGCAGCCTAGAAGATTGAAAAGTTCCTGATGTGCCTTGTTGTAGAGGAGTAAAAATGAACTGTACAATGAGAAGAAAGGGATGAAAGGATTTGGAATATGAGTAAATAAAAGATGACCACAGTGAGGCTGTGGTTATGAGAAGGGAAATGAGAGAGACCAGTAAAAGATGGTGAAGACTCCCCCAGTACATTCTCAAATTGCAGCTGAGAAATGGAACCTCAGAGACAGGAGCTAAAGATGTCTGAGCAGAATAAAGGAAAAATGAGGGTTATCAAACTGGTGTTATTTCCAGTCACTGTCAAAATGATGTGCGACAGCCTTCCATGTAGATTTGCCAATCCCAGACTATGCACGGTTCATCAGACCCTATTTTCATCTTTTCCTGCTACTTCTTTTACTTGACATTTATATGAATTGGCTTCATAATTCAAGTCAAATGGCACCCTTCCAAATTTTTTTTCCCACAGAACCCATAGAAGAAATGCATATAAGAATATGTTTTACGTCCTCTGTAAACGTAGGAGCTCCTTCAGCTTGTAGGGAATTGACCTTTGCCTGAGTTGTGTGCTGTGTGTTCTCAGTCATGTCTGACTCTTTGTGACCCCATGGACTGTAGCCTGCCAGGCTCCTCTGTCCATGGAATTTTCCAGGCAAGAATACTCGAGCAGGTTGCCATTTCCTACTCCAGGGGGACCTTTGCCTGTATGTGTTTACATTTTCTCATTGCTCTGTGTCCATCTTTGGGTTTGATTCCATCAGGAAAGTCTGGGAAAGTGTCTGCTTTTTTTTTCCCCCAACAATTAAATTGTTAGTTGTAGTTAAATGGTTAAAAACTGATTTTCAAAATGCTTATTGAATGTTGATGACAAAATTAAATCCTTTATTTGCAGGTAGCTTAAGATTAATCTGGGGATGGATTGATTGGGAGAGTGGCAGTGGAACATATATAAACATACATAGACATACAGAGACTAGAGATAGGTATAGATGGAATGTCAGTGCTCTAAAATTGGGGTGAGAGAGTTACAGAGAATGTTGAGAAAAGAACTGGAAATTGAAAAGAAAAAAAACACCTGTGTGTGCAGCTCTACGGCCAATAAGTGGGAATTGATTCCCATGTGGACATGCTATGGTTAATAATGTCCCACATTTTGGCAAGACCAGTGGGCTCACTCTCAGGTAAGAAGCTAGATAAGAGGGTAGGTAAAAAGGACAGTTTTCACACTGGAAGTATAGCAGCCATCCTCTTGTAGCATGGCTGATGAACGCTGGGAAACTTGCTTGCCCAAGAACACAGCAACTGTGTAGAACAAAATGGCAGAACTTACCTGCGGATACCTACATCTTTGAGACTTCCTGGCTGAGGTCAGGGCTCTTTTGGAAGACTTGCATTATGTCAGTTCACATTCATGACCAAGATTGCTCTGCATCTTGAATTCTAGGGGGCCAGGTCCTGCTTGGAGACCCCGAGGTACTGCAGGTGGTATAGTAACTCCTTCCTTTTCCTGCAGAGTAATTGACTCCTTCACCACATTGTGTCTCCATAGACTCTTGCTTTTTCCAAAGTGTCCCTTTTATTCACCAGAAAGCCTAGTGCCCTGGCAAAGCCTACCTCCCCCAGTCTCTGTGCTGTTTGGTACAAGTCATGTTCTTCTTTGGGTGGCTTGTTGCAGCGTATGTGTACATAACACCCTAAGTTTGCCTGACCTCTAGGTCTCTTTTCTTCTCCCAGTCCATGCTTCACCTCTCCAGTGCTTTAATTTAAGCTATCACCACCTGTCACCTGGATGAATGCATTGTCTTTCAACCAATCTCTTTGCTTCCACCTTTACCCCACCCTAATCCAGTTCACCCACAAGAACTGGAGTCATAGTTTTTAAATGTAACTTTGATGGTCTCAAACTTGTGATGTATCAAATGTATGATTTCTTTCACACATCAAGCCAAAACTTAACACAAGAGGCCCCCAGGGTCTGGTCTTTATCCTCAACTCCAGTCTCATCTCTCAGAACTCACTGCTGGCACGTATGCTGGAGCCATTTGGAGCTGTTTGTACTTCTGTAAACGTACTGTATTCTTTCACACTGCCATTCCTTTTGCCCCTCCCAGTGAAATTCTGATCTTGACTACCCTTTCTACCTTCTCTGCCTAACTAGCTCCAATTCCTCTTCTCTTAATGGCTTTATTGAGATATAATTCACATAACAAACAATCCACTCAGTTAAAATGTACAATTCACTGGATGTTGATAGTTTAGTTATAAAGTTGTACAACAACCATCACTATTTAATGCCAGAACATCTTTATCCACCCCTTGCCAAGAAACCCTGTACCTGTTAGCAGACCCTCTCCATTCCAGCCCCCTTGCTTCCTGCTGGCCTGCCTCTGGCGACCATTGATCTACCGGACCTTCTGTCTAAATATCTACTATCTAATCTAATTCTGTCTAAATATCTAATATCTAATCAATATAGATTTGTCTATTCCAGAGTCATCTCTCCAGACTTTTTTCAGGTGTTGCCTCCTCTTGTTTGCCTCCTAGTTCCCTGGGCTCCAATAACACCACTTCTCTGGCTCTGTCATAGCACTTATTCTACAGTATTCTTACCTGCCTCCCCATTTGAAGTGACTTACTCATCTCTGAAACCCCAGTGTCTAGTTCTTGGCTCAGTTTAGAGAAAGTACTCTGGAACTACTGGCCAATTGAATGAATGACTCCCAGGAAACCCTGACAGGGAGAAAGGCCTCTCAGTGAGTGGGTTAAAGACAAGTTAATACACAGGTAAAACCAGACGGTAGATGCCTAAGTGCCCATTTTTCAGCTCACTTGCACTTGGATAAATTCAGCTACCACCACACTGATGTCTCTTTCATCTCTATAGTTGATATGAAGGTTCCAGAACCTAGGGAAACATTACCAGAGTGGTGCAGAGGAAGTATATCTTCAGGAAATATTTATGATACATCAGTTTAAGCTTTACCTGTGGGATCAACAGCAACACTCTCAGGCCATCTTCCTGCTCAACTTTTTCAATTTCCTATTCTCTCTCTCTGTTTCTCTTCCTCTCTACTGGCTCTCTCCTGTCTTCCCTTCCTCCTCTTTCGCTTCTCCTCCCCTCTCCCCCTAATGCCCTTGGGATATTTGCCTTTTTTAAAAAGCACATTTCAGAATATCTGAGGAACAATGTAGGTCCTTAGATTTTAAAATAAATTAACTTAAGCATGAGATGTCTGAACATGAATTCCCTTTGAAAGCTGTTTAATTGTTCCACTTCAATGCACCACATTTCTTTTTACGTGATTGGATCTTTAAAAAGTCTGGTCAGCAAGGGAATATAAGACAATTTGCAACAACAATGGAATATAGAGATGTTAAATACGAAATCATCTCATTTTCAGCATTTTACTGACTAGAGACAAATGGGGATGCACCCTGACTCTGGTTAATACCACCATCCTTTTTCTGTCTGTAAGCCTTTCTCCTGATTTCAAACTTCCTCCTTCTTCTCTTTCTTAGCAACCTCTTGTCTCTCGTCTCCTTAACTCCTGATCTCTCTCTCTCTCTCTCATTCTCAATTCTCTCCTCTGCCCATTTTGCTGTATGCACCTCTCTTTATGTTTCACACTGTTTTTCCTCCTTTTTCTTTTCCATTCTGCTTCCTAATTAGCTCTCTCTCTCTCTCCTTTTTTCCTTCTGTTCTTTGCACCCAGAATGAGGTAGGGAAAAGAGAGTGGGGGGAAAGATGAGCAGGAAAATAGAGAGGGGAAGAAATAGATAATAGGGCTGTCCTCCAGCTACCACATCATCTGCCACCAAAGGGGACATGCCAAAATCACCCACATGCCTTCCCCTTTAAGGTGAGGCATATAACTTCTTCATGCCTCGCTTTTATGTCATTTATAAAATTGAAACAGAGTAACATGTTCCCGGACTACCTCCAGAGATGTTGCTAGGGTCAGACTTGGGAATGAATATGAAAAAGGTTTGAAAAGAACCAGACCCCTGTAATTGGAAGCACTTGGGAGGAGGTGAGGGGGGGGAGGAAGGGGGGGTGGATTACCGCCTTGCACCGCGAGGGGATCTAATTAACTGAGGATTGTAGTTCTTGCCTTTCTGAGGAATGTGTTTCTTTTCACCTTTGTTCTACTCATCAAATCACTTGGTCGTCTGTGTAGCGCGTTTGAATGTTCTCAGTGTCTTCAGAGGGGAAGGATAACGTGTTCCTTTGTATGCTGTTGATTTTTCTCCCTTCCTTTTCTCTTGCCTTGGGCTAGCAAACGGAACCTCCAGCAGCCAGCTCTCTACCCCCAAGTCTAAGCAGTCTCCCATCTCTACGCCCACCAGTCCTGGCAGCCTCCGGAAGCACAAGGTATTATGTCTCTTATACCTTACTAAACCCCCTTTCACTTGGACTTTTTGGTCCATTAGCTTGAAGCCCCAGGAATCCCAGCAGGGGTCAAGCTTCCAATCACTTGTATTTATCCTTCTGGCCCCTGGTTTAATTCTAATTATATTTAACCAAAAGGAAGAGGTATGAAGGACCCAAATACCCAAATGATGGCCCAGGGGATGAACTGAACTTTTGTCCCAGCAAACAGGGTGTTGAGGGCAACTTAAGTTCCTAGGTCCAGTAAAGGTCATAAAGAAAGTTAGTTCTGAGCTACTCCCTGTAGATTCATGGGACATTCAAATATGAACAGACCCTAATTTCACTGTGTATTCTTCATGACCAGGCCAATTCTGGTACAGTATGGGAAGAGAGGGCATATATACATTGCACTGACCCTAGGCACCCTTTACACCTCCAAGTTAGCCCCAATAAATATACCATTAAAATAATAGATGTTGTAGAAATTCTCTACCTCCACTTTCCAAACTGATTTCTACCTAGAAATCTCTTCTGTATCGAAAACCTGCAGTGACCATTGCCTTCCACCTCACCACAGGCTACATGGATATAGTTTCTGCTCTGTTGTTGTTTAGTCCCTAAGTCATGTCCAACTCTTTTGCAACCCCATGGACCATAGCCCACCAGGCTCCTCTGTCCATGGAATTCTCCAGGTAAGAATGCTGGAGCAGGTTGCCATTCCCTTCTCCAGGGGATCTTCCTGACCCAGGGATCAAACCCTCATCTTCTACACTGGCAGGTGATTCTTTACTGCTGAGCCATCAGGGAAGCCCTCTGCTCTGATTACCACACCATAGAGTGGCTTCCTCTAGGATTCTCTTGTCGTCCCCTGGCTCACAAGACCTGACATGAGATGGAGAAAGGCAAAAGGCCACCAATGTGGCCAGCTCCATCACGGAACCAAAGAGGGTCGGGGTAGAGGAGATCTGAGACACAGGTACATTTGTTTCATTTGATTCTCTCAATGATCTTGTGAGATTGATATTTTACACATGAGGAAATTGAGACCCAGAATGGTGAAGTTACTTACTTGGGTGACATGGCTAGGCAGCAGCAGACATAAGACTGGCACCCAGGTTATGACCCTTGGTCTGCTGGAGCCCGTTTACACTAGCTCATGAGAGCTGACTGTGTACACCGCTTCCCAACTCTGGTAACTAGAACTCAGCCATGATGGGAATATTTACACCATGGAATTCAGCAAATGCTATAAATCAGAGCTGTTGTTTTCTCACACAGAAAGCTGGTCGTTACACATTTAACAGCACACCACTACCTGACATCCATTTAAATCTCCCTTTCTCTACATCAGGATTTTAATTTCCTGGTTAACTCGGCCATTACCTGCGCCATAATTCCTAATGCTCATTCCATTCCTTTAATGACTCTTTTAACTTCTGGTAGTGACCCTGGCTGGGACCTTTGAATTGTTCTCTTGAGCTACTTGATTTTAACAAAGGAGGATCTGCTGAACTGTCTGTGTAGCCAGTGTTACCCAGAGATTGTGAGATGGATGAGAACTGCTTTAGCAGTCAACTTTCAGTGATTCTTCTGAGCAACAAGGCTTGTTCGTGTGGACATACCAGAATGAGGAATAGCCTACCTTGGTTGTTCTACTGTCTACACAGAACCTCATAGGGATGCTCCACTGTTTCCTACTGTGTCTTTGTTCCATGCATTTCTGCCCTTACTTTCCTTCTGGGAAGTGTGACCTATCCCAGTACTTTCCACCAGTACCTTCCTCAAAGGGCTGGGCTGGGGGGCAGTCTAGGCATTTATTTGGCCCATACACTTGAGTCCTTCCACTTTTCAATTGATATGTTCAGTTCATTTAGGCTGAAGCCCCACCACCCATAAGCCCATTGGATGAGTGCATTGCTAAACCGTTTCTTCTGGTTGGGTTTTTAGGCTTTAGGCAGACATTGCTTGTTGTATTTTGTTTTGCTTTTGTTTTGGACTCAATTCTAAAAACAAATTTCACCATTGAAGGACTAGAATAAGCTACAGGTGGCAGCCTTGTCAGAGCCTCGCTATTTTCTTTGTATCATTGAGTTTTCAGTGTATCACCTTATTTTTCAAACTGCCCTTTTTATGGCAGTTAAGCAAACCAACATTAAGTAATAAATTATATAATTATCTAAAGCAAACTTTAAAGAACACTTATGTTTTGGTATAGTTTTCACAAATTTTTTAACTTTTTATTTTGATATTTCAAATTAAACAGTTGCAAGAATAATACAGAGAACTTCTTTGTACTATAAAGACTCACCAGTTGTTTATATTTTCCCCATTTACTTTATTTTTGTAGGTCTTCTCCCTCCCCACCACACATACACTTTACTAAATTTTTTAACCATTTGAAATTAAGTTGCATACATCATGCTCTTTTACCTCTAAATACTTCAGTCTGTATTTCCTAAGAATAAGGACATTTTCTTTCATAACCATAGTACAATGGTAAAATCAGGAAGTTTGCATTGATTCAATACGGTTGTATGCTCTCTCATCCATATTCAAATTTTATCAACTGTCCCAAAAGCCTTCTTTTTTTGGTCCAGGATCTAACCTAGGATCACACATTGCTCTCAGTGGTCATGTCTCTTTAGTCTTCTTTGATTCAGAAAAGTTCTTGAGTCTTTTCAAAAATCTTTTAGGGAAGTATATCATAGAAGTGAAGAGCACAGGCTAATTATTTGGTGAAATGTCTTTCGATTTAGGTTTGTCTGATGTTTCCTTGTGGTTAAATTCAGACTGTGCGTTTGGGACAGAAATGTCATAGAAGTGATGTTGTGTCTTACTCAGTGTATCCTATCAGAAACAGTAGCTTCATGCTTACACCACCAGTGATGGAGGACAAATTGGTTTTTCTAAATAAGCTAAAAAGTGTGTTGTGACCTTGGCTCAGTCCTCTTGGGGCTCAGGCTCAGCTTTTTGCTCCTCCTTTCACAGTTACCTGAGCCTTAGCACCATCGAGGCCCTTGGGCAGAGGGCCTAAGCAGATCTCATCCGAAATTGCATCCAAGTGGACCTGAAAGGTGTGAGTCATGGTGGAGACAGGAAGCAGGTGGCTGAGGCCATGACTTTCCTTCTGCGCAATTGGAAACAAACTTGAAGTCCCAGCATCCCTTTGGTTACTTTTGATGGCTGTGGCAGGGCCCTAAGCTGTAATCAGCCGCTTGGCTTCTCCTCTTAAGCAACTCATGGAGAATCCTTTTTAATGCAGCTGCGATGAGGTTAGCCAAAGTCCGCATACTCAAATGCTGCAATATGGACATGAAGTAAATCCTAGTATAGTTAATGAGAACAACATTTTGCATTTTCGTCCTGCTTTATCTTTTTTGCATAGCCATTTTTTCTTTTACCCTTGTGATAACCCTGCAAAAGGGATAAGACAGATTAGTGTTTCCATTTTACAGATGAGAAAAAGAAGGTGCCCAGTCATAAAGACAACCCCAGTATGATTCAACAGTTCAGAGAAGTTACCATATAAAAGGGGGCTTCCCAGGTGGTGCTAGTGGTAAAGAACCCACCTGCCAATGCAGGAGATATAACAGATATGGATTTGATCCCTGGGTCAGGAAGATCTCACAGAGGAAGGCATGGCAACCCACTCCAGTATTCTTGCCTGGAGAAGCCCATGGAAAGAGGAGCCTGTGGGCTACAGTCCATAGGGTCACAAAGAGTTAGACATGGCTGAAGTGACTTAGCACGCACACACCATATTAAAGATGTTCAAAATGCCTAGAAGCACAGGGAAACTTTTTCGTTTATTTAAAAATTTTTTTCCAGATTAGTGATCACCCTCCTAGCTTTAAATTTGGAGGCATTTTCCTTGCCAAGTTGCCTGGAGATTGAAAGAAAATGTATTTGACATAGTATTTGAAAACATAACAAACATTATTTAAATATACATTATCCTCTGTGTTTCCAAACTCTTTTTTTCTGTCATCCTGGAAGTGCTTAGAGAGATAGTTTGATGAATAAAGCAGGATCCTGAACCTTAAGTCACAGACACCACTCTAAGTGGACTTTGGTAGTGTAATCAAGAGTGAACAAAAAACTGCAAGCGCACAAAGAAGAGGAGGAAAGACATCCAACTGTGGGAGAGTGGGAGACAGAAAAGCTTTACAGACTAGGTGACATTTAAGTGGAACCTTTAAGCCTGGGTAGGCTTTTGATGGCTGGTGAAGAGAACGGGCATTCAAGCTTTCAAAAAAAAAAAAAAACCACAGCAAGAACAAAACCACACCATCAGAAAAGCACAGGGTACATTTGGGAAAAAGCAAACCCAAACTAGAAGCCAGGTTTCTCAGAACTCCTCTCTGACTTCCTTTGGACTATAAGCTTCTTGGACCAGAGACCAAGTTTTTGTTTTCTCTAAAGCAATAGTATCGCCAGCACAGCTGTATTTGTTACAAACATTTTGTTCTGTAGGGCTCCAGGGGACTAAGCAAATGAATTTCAGGTGCAAATTATTTGTATTGTTAAGCAATATGTGTGTTTCTGTATTTCTACATATCAATCAACAAAACAGAATGTTGAGATAATTTCTTTCCCTGAACAGTGTTCTACTCATACAAGAAAATATATTTTGAATACTAAAGAAATTGATGGAGGATAGAAGTACGGAAGTTCATACCTAGGCCTAGTCCTCTGGATTTTCTCCATAGCCTGTGTCTCACCCCACCCATTACAAGTCACAGCAGCTGCAAGTGGAATAGCCTCCCGTTTCTACCCCAGGCCTGTCTCCTCTTCCTCTGAGATAACAGTCTGGAACAATCTTCTCAGCTAATTATTTCCACTAGCCAACCAACTACACTAAAGTGTCTATTACATGAATGATTCAGAGCTACACTGAAGTCCAGTGGTTGAGTGTTCAGTGTAGTGGAACTCAAAGTGACTTCCATAATGAAAAGACCCTTGTGTGCTGACCTGAAGACAGCCCAGGAAGTTCACTAACTTGGCAGTGACTGCCTCCCTTCCCCTGGCTTTGGTATAACTAGAGAAAAGCAAAATGTAATGATCCACGTTATATTTTATGGAATTTTAGAGCTAGAACGAAACGTAAAGATCTTATAGTCTTCATCTTCCTCAATTTTCAGATATAGATTCAAAGATCCTGAAAGAGGAAGTTAGGCTTAGGACGGTTCTCCTGGCTCTTAATCCTGTGCTCTTTTTACTACAGTGGACTTGCATTTATGTGTAAATTTATGGAATTCATCAGTGGTCACAATATAGTCATAGAGCAAAACTACTACAAAACTGTGTTTTACATTTGTACATAACATTACAATGTACAGTGTACATTTGTACACTGAATATTACTGTATAAACTATACACTGATATACGCATATTGCTGTATAGGGTTTACCTGCTCAGGAATCATATAAACAATATTTAGAACCTATCTATGAAACAGAACCAGAAACATAGAGAACAGGCTGCTGGTTGCAAAGGAGAGGGGCGGAAGCGTTAGATTGGGAGTTTGGGATTAGCAGATGCAAACTGGTGTATATAGAATGGATAAACAACAAGGTCCTACTGTATAGCATAGGGAACTATATTCAATAACCTGTGATAAACCATAATGGAAAACTATGAAAAAGAGCATATATGTATAACTGAGTCACTTTTCTATACAGCAGTAATTAACACATTATAATTCAACTACACTAAAAAGTAAATTTGAAATATACAGTATTCAATTGTCAATGTGAAGGATTTTCCAAAGGTACTACTTTTTAGAACAACATGTTATTGAGATAAAATTCACCTTTTTAAATAAAATGCCCAGTTTAGTGGCTTTTAGAATAATCACAAAGTTATGGAAGAATGTATTCATCACCTTTAAAAGAAACCCTATGCCTAGTAGTCACAGCCTCTTTCTCCTCCACCCACACCTCTGGTACCACTAATCTACTCTCTGTTTCTATGAGTTAGCATATTCTGAACATTTCATGTAAATTTTCCTCTGAACACTGCTTTAGCTGCTTCCCAAAACTTTTGGTATACTGTGGTTTCATTTCCCTTTATCTCACTGTATTTTCTAGTTTCCTTTGTGATTTCTGACTATTCAGCAGTGTGTTGTTTAATTTCCACATATTTGTGAACTTCCCAAATATCTTTCTGTTATTGCTTCCTGATTTAATTCCACTGTAGTTGTAAAACATACTGTGTATGATTTTAAACCCTTTCAGATTTATTGAGACTCATTCTATGGCCTAACATATGATCTGTCATGTAGAACGTTACATGGGACCTTGAGAATAAAGTGTATTCTGCTGTTGTTGGACAGAATAGGTTAGATGTGTAATTTCTTGTAGTGTCTGTCTTTCAAGTCTTCTCTTTCCTTGTTGGTCTTCTGCCTAGTTATTCTATCCATTACTAATGATGGGGTATTGAAGTTTTGACTGTTGCAGTTGAATTCTTTATTCCTTACTTTAATTCAGTAATTTTTGCTTCATGTATGTTGATATTCTGTTGTTAAAGCACATATATGTTTTAATTATATTTTATCATTATGAATGTCCTTCTTTGTCTCTAGTAACAGATTTTGCCTTAAAATCTGTTTTTTTCTGACATTAGTATAAGCCACTCCAGCTCTCTTTTGCTTACTAACTGCATGATAAATCTTTCTCATCATTTTGCTTTCAACTTATTTATGTCTTTGAATATAAATTATGTCTCTTTCAAACAGCATAGAGCTGAATGTTTTAAAAATCATTCTGTCAGTCTATGCCTTTTCATTTGAGTGCCTAATTTACTTATGTTTAATGTAATTATTGGTAAATTAGTAATTACATCTGCCATTTGCTATTTTGTGTATGTCTTTTTTGTTCCTTCACTCCTGGATGTTTGCCCTTTTTGTGTTAAATAGATATTTTTCCAGTATACTGTTAATTTCCTTGCTGTATTTTTACTAATTTTATTTCAAGTTTTTTCCTAGTGGTTGCCCTGGGGATTACAATTAACATCTTGACACAATCTACTTTGGATTACTATCAACTTCATTTCAACTGTATATACAAATTTTGCCATTGTATATCTCTGTTCATCCCCTACCCCTTTGTGTTCTTATTCACATACAAATTACATCTTCTTGCATAATAAGTCCACCAACACATCTTGGTAATTTTTATTCTATGCAGTTGTCTTTTGAATTGGATAATAGAAGAAAAGAGTTGGAAAAATAAATTTATAATAACTTCTTTTGTCTCGACCTACATATTTACCTGTACCATTGTTCTTTATTTCTTATGTGGGTTACGTGTGTTACTTAATATGGGTTATGTGGGTGACTGTCCTTTCATTTCTCCCAGGAGGATTCTCTTTAGTATTTCTTATATGACATATCTGCTAGCTCTGTCTTTGTTTATCTGGGAATGCCTTGATTTCTCCTTCATTCTTGAAGGATAATTTTGCTAGATTTCCTTAAATACTTTGATTCAGTAAGTCTCCTGGCCTCTGCTGAAGGGCTGTGTGTGTGTGTCTGTGTGTGTGTGTGTCTGTGTGTGTGTGTGTTGAAGCCTGATTTCAATGCTCTGTCAGGCAGCTTGCCTTAGCCTTCACTTGCTGTTTGTTCGGGGCCTCAAGGCCAACCAGAGGTGAGAGATTAAGAATTTCTCAGATCTTTTTTGAGAATACACC
>NC_057419.1:141102910-141130055 GCF_019320065.1 Cervus canadensis | reverse complement strand
ACCTAGAGGGCTTGCAAAGTCCCATATTGCTGGATCTCAGTCCCCAGTCAGTCCTGGGTGAAACTTGAAGACTGGCCCTTCGGCAGGTCTCTGGGCCACACTGAGAACCACCCTCCAGACAATGGCTTCACTCACAAAGATGCAGCTTCCCTCTGACTGCTGTGCCCTGAACCTGAGGGGCCAGTGGGAGTGGAGCGGCAGCAAGAGCACCGACCTGGAGCCTGAAGACCAGGGTTCCACACTGCACCTGCGCTCTAGCGAGCTGTGTGACCTTAGGCAAGCCTCAGCACTCCTCTGTGCCTGTAGCTGCCTCGCAGGCACAAGGATGCGATGAAGTTGGTGACTGCTACTCTGGGTGTTTCTGAAATTCAGAGTTGGTCTGTCACTCTTGTCCCCAGCCCAGTCTTCCCAATTGGGAAGCCAGAGACCCCCCACAGCACCCCACCCCCAAGCATCCAAGTGCCCACTTCTGTCCACAGTCACTCCCAGCTGGAGTGGTCCACTTGCTTGGGGGTCTCCTTCTACAGCCGGCCCTGTGTATGGAGCCCAAAGAGTGAAACTGGTGTCTCCCTCTTAGAGATCCACGTCTACCACTTGGGGGTATGTGTGTCTTGCGTGTGCTATTTCAAACACCTTTTAGCACAGAGATAAGGATACAGAATCCTAGAGCTAGTCTCCTGCAGGTAAATTCTGATGTTAACGACTTACTGTGTTACCTTGGGTAAGTTAGTTAACATCTCTGAGCCTCATGTACCTGACTTTAAAATGGAGAAACAGTACCTACTTCATGGGATTGCTGTGAGAACTAAATGAGATCATGTATGCAAGGCCTTTACCATAGTGCCTGGCACATAGTAAGTGCTTAACATGGTAGCTGTTGTTTTTCAAAAATAAGATAATGGCCTCCTCTATAACATTAGAGATGCAGGAAAGCTTAAAATACTATGGTTGCAGGTGTTCTACTTCCTTAATACCTCCCATGGTACATAATAATAGTAATACACATATAGTAACACTAGGGCTTCCCAGGTGGTGCTACTGGTAACGAACCCACCTGCTAATGCAGGACACATAAGAGACTGTAATTCGACCCCTCAGGATTCAATCCCTGGGTTGAGAAGATCCCCTGGAGAAGGGAATGGCAACCCACTCCAGTATTCTTGCCTGGAGAATCTCATGGAAAGAGGAGCCCGGTGGGCTACCATCCATAGGGGACTGCAAAGAGTCAAACACGACTGAAGTAACTTAGCATGCATGCATGCATAGTAATACCTTACAGAAATGTCATATTTCACATTTTTGAGAACACTATCCACTAAATCCTCTCATTCCATCTTTATCACACTATAAGGACAAGGCCACCATGTTTGTGTGGATCTCAGGATGAGCTGAGATGTTCTGAAAACACTACTGTCTACAAGCCTCCCATCAGTAGGCTGCTTTTCCCTATGTGGATTTCTGCTCCTGCACAGGTGAGAGAGCATCCTGGGCCATGGCTGCCAGCTGGGGAGGCTCCAGGGACCCCATCTGGTACTCGGCCCATTTTTCTCAGGTACACATCAGGCCTAGAGGCTGCTTCCCATGTGGCATTACTGCTTGCACTCTGTTTACTGCATGCATTACTAGGCCCCAAATATCCAAATGATGCTAATTGGATGACTCGGGGACTTTCGATACTACACATAAATGAAACCAGAACAATGCTCTGGATTTTTTCATTTCCACTTATTAGTCCAAGAAAAATCAGACGACCCTTTTATGCTGCTAATGACACTTATTAAGGCAAAATCATGAAGATGGCTCCGGCTGTGGTGTTACTGCCACACTCGGCATCAATTAGAGTTCACTGATCGGTGATGAATCAAGCACAGGAGATTCAGAAACTCATTATGGGGCTTAATAATGATTTGTTTCCTCACCAGAAATTGGATAAGGATTCTAGATTTCAGTGATTTCACTTCCCTGCTCTTTTCTTTCCCTTCATGCTTCTGTCATCACTGACTCAGCTGGAAACAGAGGATAATGGCAGGTCCTCTGTGTGCGTGCTATGTCACTTTAGTCATGTCTGACTCTTTGCAACCCCATGGACTGTAGCCTGCCAGGCTCCTCTGTCCATGGGATTCTCCCGGCACGAATACTGGAGTGGGTCGCCAAACCCTCCTCCAGGAGATCTTCCTGATCCAGGGATCAAGTCCACATGTCATGTCTCCTGCAGTGGCAGGCAGTTTCTTTACCTCAGTGCCACCTGGGAAGCCTGGCGGGGCCCCTATTTGGTGCCTATTGTTTGACTTCCCTGAGCCTTCCCCGGTGGCCACGTTCTGTCCATTATCTTTAAGATCCCAGCGAGAAGCAACCTTACCTTGTTCAGCTCTATTCTAGTCACATTAGGCTTCCTGCTATTCCTTTAACTGGTCTGGCCTCAGGACCTTTGCACTTGCTATTCACTGTGACTGACTTTGTGGGGCTCTTGTTCCCTCTCTTCTTTAAAGTCTTTATTCAAATGTCACCTTCTCAGGGAGGCCTGACATGACCAACATATTTTAAAACTGACCCTCTCTTGCTCCCTATCTGCCTTTCTTGCTTTATCCATAGCATCTATTTCCTTCTAAAATGCTAATTTCCCTATCTGGTGAAGGGCTCTGGCTGTCCAGATGAGAGGTACTGTCTACCTCTGTGTTGGGATGCCAGAGGTCAGGATAGTACTCACAGCTTTACCAGGCCAATGGATTTGGAGAGAAGTGGTCCCTCCAAGAAAGAAAAGCAAAATAAACAACATATTTACTTTACCTCACATCCTCTGCTTTTTTCTCCTTACCCTGTCAAAGCCTTCAGAGTCCAATTTCTACCTGATAGTACAAATCAGCCAAGAAGGCAACTGTAGGGAGAGAGGATAAGACAAGAGGATTCTAACTGGAGCCCTTTTAGGCCAGAGAGTTTGAACACAGGGGACCTTGCCTGGCCAGTGTTGTCCAGAGACTTCAGGCTAAGCATATTTCATTTCATTTTAATGTAATAAATATTTTAAAACAGAATAATTAATTTTAGATGATTAATGAATAAAATAATATTTCTAAACAAAAAAAAATACTAATTTCCCAATTGCTTTAGTTATTCCCTCCTCCATATTCACTCTACCAAAAGGCAAGCCCCAGAAAGGCAGGGATATATTTAACTTTTTATTTTGAAATAATTTTATTAAAAAACAGTGTTTCGAGGGGATGGAGTTTTGATATTTTTATTTCTTTGGGAGCTTCTATCACAAAAGTGAATACTCATAGTTTGCATTTTTATAATACTTCAAAAGTAGGTTCCCATACAAATTCCTTGAGATACATTATTATTGGGTCTAATTCACAGATGAGGACACTGTGACTTAGGAAGTACAGCAGATACTGTCAATGTCCTTACCATATCCTTTGTCATTTATCATTTCTGTGCCTGCCAGCCTGCTTTCAAACTGCCTAAAATAATGTTTGACTTTACAGGAAAATAGTAAACATAGCACAGAGTTGCTGTACACCATTCACCCAGCTACCACTCACATTAAACTCCTTACATAATAATGGTAATAGTATCAAAACCAGGAAATTAATATTGATACAACACTGTTAACTAATCTATAGACCTTATTCAAATTTCCCCAGTTTTCCCACTAATGTCTTTTTCTATCCCAAGATCCAATTCAGGATCTCATGTTGTATTTATTGTCATGTCTCATTAGCGTGAGCTTCCCTGGTAGCTCAGCTGGTAAAAAAATCCACCTGCAATGCAGGAGACCCCAGTTTGATTCCTGGGTAGAGACAATCCCCAGGAAATGGGATCGGCTATCCACTCCAGTATTCATGGGCTTCCCCGGTGGCTCAGATGGTAAACAATCTGTCTGCAACACAGGAGACCTGGGTTCAATCCCTGCGTTGGGAAGATCCCCTGGAGGAGGGCATGGCAACCCACTCCAGTGTTCTTGCCTGGAGAACCCCCATGGACAATGGAGCCTGGCAGGCTACAGTTCATGGGGTCACCAAAATTTTGTGACCCCATAGCCCTCCAGGGTCCTCTGTCCATGGGGATTCTCCAGGCAAGAACACTGGAATGGGTTGCCATGCCCTCCTCCAGGGATCTTCCCAACCCAGGGATTGAACCTGCATATCTTACACCTCCTGCACTAGAAGGTGGATTCTTTACCACTGAGTCACCTGGGAAGCCCTGTCTGAAGTTATTTCATGTTTAAATTAAGATTGGGTATTTGAAGCAAGAATACCACTGAAGTGAACTTGTGCACGGTGGGTTTTTTTGATTGTTTGTTCCTTGTGGTAGCCCGAGTTGACTAGATCAGGCCCTGACATATGGGAGGTGCTCAGTACTCATGAAGACACAAAGGAATCAGACCCCCAGGCACTCGAACTCCTTTCTGACCACGGGAAGATTATGTTCTTGGAACATCACATTCATTGGGAACCTCTTATAACTTTGAGGAAGAAGAAAGTAAGCAAACTGGGTAGGGAGAAGGTCCCCTACCACAAAGTTAAACAATAACAGGTGAAGGAACCCAAGTAGCGTATGGCCCAGTGAAAGGAAAAATGGTATAATACTTAGAGAAAATGACAGAGAAAGTATTTTTACTTTAAAAAGTAATAATAACCTCCCACCGACTATAGACTGAAGGTTTGTATCCCCTCAAAATTGATATGTTGAAATTTAATCCCTAATGTGGTAGTATTTGAATGTGGGTCTTTGGGAGGTGATCAGGTAATGAGGATGGAAACCTGATAAATGGGATAGTGCCCTTATAAGAAAAGGCCCACAGAGCTCCTTCGTCTCCCTCTGCCATGTGAGATTATAGCCAGAAGATGGTCATCCACAACCAAGGAGTGGCCTCACTAAATTTGCTGGTACCTTGATCTTTATACTGCAAAAAATAAATTTCTATTGTTCATAAGCCACTTGCTCTACAGTATTCCGTTACAGCCACCAGAACAGATAAAACATTCCCCCAAACAAAACACATTACCTTACATGTGAAAGTAAGTGGCTCAGTCGACAGGTTCTGAAATCAGATTGGTGGATTCACAATTTGGCTCGGACACTTACTAGCTAGGTAATGATGAACAAACCTCTTAACCTCTTTGTGCCTCATTTTCCTCATCTGCAAAGTAGAGATACTATTAATAGTGATATAGTAGTGTTTTTCTGGGGAATGATGGAGGTAATACAGGTGAGCAGCTTAATGTGTTCAGTTGCTTTAGTCATGTTCAATGTTTTGTGACCCCATGGACTGTAGCCCTCCAGGCTCTGGTCTATGGCGTTTTTCAGGCAAGAATACTGGAGTGGGTTGCCTTTTCCTACTCCAGGGGATCTTCCCAACCCAGGGATCAAACCCGTGTCTCTTGCATCTCTTGCATTGACAGGCAGGTTGTTTACCACTAGCACCACCTGACCCACTCCAGTACTCTCGCCTGGAAAATCCCTGTGGACAAAGGAGCCTGGCGGGCTACAGTCCATGGGGTCGCAAAGAGTTGGACACGACTGAGCAACTAAGCAGAACACAGCACAGCGCCACCTGAGAAGCCCTGCCCAATGTTATCTCATGGTTAAATTAAGGTTGGGTATTTGGAGCAAGAAGCTTAGAGCCATATTTGAAACAGTAAGCACTCAACTTTCCAGAACACTATCCAATAAGTCATCTTATTAGATATTCAAAGCAATCCCTCAAGACCAGAGATTATGACTTTCATTGACCAATAAAGAAATTGAGCATTAGGGAGTTCCCTGGAGTCCAGTGGTTAGAATTCAGCACTTTCACTGCTGTGACCGAGGGTTCAATCCCTGGTCAGGGAACTACAATCCCACGAGCTGCATGGCATGGCGAAAAAAAAAAAAGAAGAAGAAGAAAGAAATTGAGGCATAGAAAAGTGAAAGGATTCATCTCAGGCCTCCTAAGCTACTGAGCAAGAAAGCTGGAGTAAGGTATAAGTCATACCTTTCCTAGTCCAGTGCTGTTTAGATTTATCTCTTAGCATCACACTCTTCTTGGTACTGGAGAGGATCTGGGATACTCTCAACCTTCTAAAATCTTCCAGCACAAGTGAGAAAGAGAGAGCAAGCGTTCTAAGATAGCCCAGCAACTCTCCGGGGAACAATGGTCATACTGACAACCACAGGCAGTTTCCACCTTATATCGACAGGGCTTCTGGGATGGTTGTTTGAACCATGGGAGGTATTTTCCAAGGAAGGTAACACTGTGAGCAAGGGTAGGCACCCAAGCCAGCGTACCAAACATACTTGTAGCAGATCACGGCTACTGATACAGAGTCCAACTACTGATACAGTTCCTGGGGCACAGGTTTTTACAGGGGTGGGGGAAGGAGGCAGAGGCTAGGGAGGAAGGGAAAGCCTGGGTTCTGCCAGGCCTTGATGGCCCAGGAAGAAAGTCGGATTTGGTTCTACATGTGATGGGAAACCACTGGAGGCTGTCAAGCCAAGGAATTATATTATCTGATTTACTTTTGAAAGAGCACTTTGATGCTATAATAGAGAACCATGCAGAACTGATTCTGTTGTGAGACAGACCTGGACTTGAATCTCAACTCTTTCCCTTCATAGATGGAACCTTTTCTGTGTAACAGAGACAATAATAGTATTAGGAGGGTGGGATTGACATGTACACACTGTTGTGTATAAATTAAATAACCAATAAGGACCTCCTGTATAGCACAGGGAACTACACTCAATAATCTGTAATAACCTATATGAGAAAACAAACTAAAAAAGAGTGACTATATATTATATATCTCTATAACTGATTAACTTTACTGTATACTTGAAACTAAAACAACATTGTAAATCAATTTATAGTTCAGTTTTTAAAAATAGCATTCGCCTCACAGGTGTGCAGTAAGGAGTACAACAGATAATGTATATAAAGTGCTTAGTCCAGTGACTGGCCCATAGTACATGTTCAGTGTGTGTCAGCTGCAATTATTATTATTATTATTAGTTGCTGTTGTTGTCTTATTATTACAGTAATGACTTTGAGAAAATACACAGGATGTGATCCAGATTAAGCGTTGAAATAAACGGGTTGCAATAAACTTTTTGGACTCCTAAGACCTGACACAATGGTGGACTCTTCAGGTGCCAGGTGAGATGGAAAAGGTCTGTCTGAGGGTACTGCCAACTAACTACATCCTTTCTTCCCAGCCCAGGACATGCTCTTGCCTGTGGCTGTGTCCCTGCACAGGACTATGTCTGGGCACTGAGTGAAATGACAGGGAAGGCATGGATAAAGAAGCATTCTTTCCTCACCATTCGTATTAGTTCCCAGAGTCCCAAAGGGTCCATTCATTCAAAAGTGCCTCCTGTGTGCTAGGGCCGATGCTGGGCCATGCCATCTTTCTAGCAACAGCTGAGTCACAAGAACCCTGGGGAAAGCCCCAGTGGGCTGACCATCACCTTACACTGTGGGGATTATGCAATATGGCAACTGGGAGGAGCCAGGTCCAAGGCTTCTGGTGGCTGCTTGGCCATGGGCTTCTCCTCCTTGGGCTCTGGTTTAGCTATTCCTTGGCCTGAGCAACAGGAGGCTATGAATCACCCTTAGGAGGGGCAGACTGGGATAGCACTGCGGCCCATGTCTCACATGTGCCCTGTGCCACAGATAGACCACACCCAGAGAATGGTGATGAAGCACAGGGGTTTCTCTTCTGGCACGCTCCTGAGCTTTGCTGTCTCATCTGGCTGCACCCGGTTCTTACAGTCCCAAAGCCTGTCTGCTTCGTGGAACGGAGGATTGCAGAGACACAGCGTGCCCTCTCAGCAAAGGGAGTTGTGCCAGGCCAATCCATGCCTAGGCTGTCTGGCTTTTGGGTAAGCTTGCTGTGCCAGGAGTGTGGCAGGAATGACTGGGACTCAAGCCAAGATTCCGTGCAACTCACCTGCCACTTTATCCTGCTATTACTTCTTATTCAATGCTTTAACATTTACTTCCATTGATTTTGTTTTGTTTTGTTTTTTACTATTTGTTTGGGTGCATTGGGTCTTAGTTGCATCATGGGAGATCTTAGTTGAGGCATGCAGGATCTAGTTCCCTGACCAGGGATTGAACCTGGATCCCTGCAATTGGGAGCAAAGAGTCTTAGTCACTGGATCACCAGGGAAGTCCCTAGTTCCATTAATTCTTTCCAACATTTGATCATTCACTTAATCAACAAGATTTAAAAATTTTTATTGTCATTGAAGTATGTAGTTGATTTACAGTGTGTTAGTTTCTGGTGTACAGCAAAGTGATTCAGTTATATATAGATATATATGTTCTTTTTCATCTTCTTTTCCATTATGGCTTATTACAGGATATTGGATATAGTTCCCTGCGCTATACAGTAGGACCTTGTTGTTGACCCATCCTATATATAATAGCTTACATCTGCTAATTCCAAACTCCTAATGTATCGCTCCCTCACTCCCTCCCCCTCGGCAACCACAAGTCGGTTCTCTATGTCTCAACAACATTTATGGAATGCCAACTCTGTGCTAGGCACTATGGGAGGTGGTGCAGACACATGAGACAAAATCCCTGCCCTCAAGGAACTTACATTCTGAGGTGTGAGACTGCATCATTCATATTATTTATTTCTCCCATCCAAAAAATTAATAAAACACTCTTTCAACTCTAACCCCACCTCCAGATACTACTACTGCCCCACTGCTGCCCTCCTCCTTATACTAAAACCTTGAAGCAACTGTTTATACTCATTGTCTCCAAGTCCTCTCCTTCCCCTCCTTGTTGTTGTTTAGTTGCTCAGTCATGTCCAACTCTTTCCAGCATGATGGACTGCAGCACGCCAGGCTTCCCTGTCCTTCATTGTCTCCCGGAGTTTGCTCAAACTCATGCCTATTAAGTTGATGATGCCATTCAATCATCTCATGCTCTGTCGCCCCCTGCTCTTCCTGCCTTCAATCTTTCCCAGCATCAGGCTCTTTTCTCTCTTCCATGGAGTCTTCCCCCCTGTATACATGCACCTCCCAGACTGAGTTAGAAGCCACCTGCTCTGAACTTCCAGAACATGTTTAGAGTGTGGGCTTGAGAGTCAAACCTCTGTTTGAATATCACAGCTGTACCTTCCCAGTTCTGTGATCTTATGTAAGTCACCTATCCTTTCAGGGCCTGATTATCCTCATCTGTAGAATGGAAATAAAACTATATAAGATATTTCAAAACACCTAACTGAAAGTGAGTCAGTTCTTCACATCAGGTGGCCAAAGTATCGGAGCTTCAGCTTCAGCATCAGTCTATCCAATGAATATGCAGGTTGATTTCCTTTAGGATTGACTGGTTTGATCTCCTGTCTATCCAATGGACTCTCAAGAGTATCCTCCAGCACCACAGTTTGAAAGCATCAATTCTTCGGTGCTCAGCCTTATTTATGGTCCAACTCTCACATCCATACATGACTACTGGAAAAACCATAGCTTTGACTATACTAACCTTTGTTGGCAAAGTGATGTCTCTGCTTTTAAATATGCTGTCTAGGTTCGTCATAGCTTTTCTTCCCAGGTGATCTGATTTACTATTGTCTAATATAGCTCTTGCTGCTGTGTGGAGGGCATGAGTGAAAGTAGAGAAACAACTTCAGGGTGACCTAAACTAAGCTGGTGCCTGATGTCCCTTTCCATTTAGACAGAAGCCTGAGAGCAACATACAAATACATTCTACTCAGATAACCATAGACTCAAGGCCATTGTTTTCTGGAAACCTTCCCAAAGCTATGATTCCATAGATTGCTAATTCTGTGACCAATGGCTCAGTGGTTGGAATATGTATGCCATGTCCTGCCCTACGGACAAGGCCCCCTTGATCAGTTAATGGGAAAGATGCTTTCTAACAAGAACACAATACAGTGATAAAGAGATTTTAAGATGTGATAGCAGCATTCATTCACCTAAATTTTAAAGAGCCCCATTAATCCCCAACACTGGGTCTTTTATGTTTTCTAGTTGGTAGAGGTGGTAGGGAGGAGAAGAAAGAGAGAATGGGAGAGAGAGAACTCAACTCACAAGGAAGCTTATACATTAGAGGAGGAGATCAAGACATGAACACAAACAGAAATCACACAAAATATATTGAGGTTAAGTATCCAAATGGAGATAGAGATACAATAAATAATTGTCATTTATTTAACACTCAATTTATGTGGAGCACTGTGTTGGGAGTTTTACATACATTCTCCTTTAATATTCATAAGGCTATGGAATAGGTAATATGATCACCCATGATGCTATAATAGCAGCTAACATTTATTAAGTGCTTTATATCAGCCAGGCATTGGGTTAGGTGTTTTGAAATATCTTATATAGTTTTATTTCCATTCTACAGATGAGGATAATCAGGCCCTGAAAGGATAGGTGACTTATATAAGATCACAGAACTGGGAAGGTACAGCTGTGATATTCAAACAGAGGTTTGACTCTCAAGCCCACACTCTTAACATGTTCTGGAAGTTCAGAGCTGGTGGCTTCTAACTTAGTCTGGGAGGTACACGTATACAGGGAGGAAGACTCCATGGAAGAGAGAAAGTGTGAAGATGAGGAGGAAAGAAACTATACAGGGCCTGACAACTGACCTCACTTGGCAGAGCTGACAGTATGTGATGGGGAAAACCTGTCTATCACTCCAGACTTGATCTTGGGGTACCTTGGTTCTTGGTTCTCCCAAGGCCCCAGAGAGTTCAAACATCTTTAACTACCCTTCAAAGAAGGATAAGGTTTAGATTTTCAAACTCAAAACATGATGAGCAAGGAGTTGGCAGACCCTTCCTTAGTTTATTTCTTCAGTAGAAGCAGCCTTTGGCATTTATAACATTGAAAACAAGATCCCAGACGGACAGGGAATCCAGGGGAGGCAAAACCTGGCAACCAACACCACATCTCAAGCCAGCAAAGTTCATCATGCGTCACTGCTTACAGAACAGCAAAAATTCGCCAATGATGT
Organism: Cervus canadensis; assembly: GCF_019320065.1. NCBI lineage: Eukaryota > Metazoa > Chordata > Mammalia > Artiodactyla > Cervidae > Cervus > Cervus canadensis. The sequence goes on along the minus strand of NC_057419.1, from coordinate 141,119,071 downwards.
AAACCTCCATCATTTATGGGACTGATGAGTTAAGTTAGGATGCATTCGCAGAAAAGAACACTGTGTTGTTAAAAAGGATGAAGTGAAACTATATATTCTGACAAAGAAAGACATTTCCAAAAGCTTATAAGTTAAAAAAAGTAGGTCACACAACATTCTCTGTAGTATGATTCGATTTATATCACAGATCTGTGTTTATGAATACACAAAACCACGAACCACAGTTATCCAGAAGCTGGTCAGCACAAAGAATTACAGAAGGACTTTCTCATTCATATACTTTTGTATGCTGCTGACCTTTACATGCTTATATTACTTTTATCATTGGAAAGAGTACAATAGTTTCCATTTTACAAAACAAAAGAAGCCTTCTTGGATCATCTTCCATCCATCCTGTCTTTTGTAACTACAACATATCTTAGGTTCAGCAGTGCATCTGAAATTGTCTCTTACAACTTTCCCACAAATGAGTTAAGACAAAGCAGCAATATATTAACCAAGTTATAACACAGGTGAAATAGACTGGCAATTGATCAAAAAATTTTACACAAAGCATAGGTAGCAACCAGGAGAAAAGTCACCAGAGAAAGGCCACAGGGTTTTTCCACTTTTACTAGTAACTTAGATCAGTGGTCCCCAACCTTTTGGGCACCAGGGACTGATTTCCCAGAAGACCATTTTTCCATGGACTAGGGGGTGGGGAAGATAGTTTCAGGATGAATCACATGCATAACATTTATTGTGCACTTTATTTCTAATGTAATGGTGCTGCTGATCTGACAGGAGGTACCAGTCCATGGCCCGGAGTTTGGGGACCCCTGACTTAGATGACACAGAAAATGTACTTACCACGTCTGAAGATGACCCAAAACTGGTGGGGATATCAAATTTGTTGAAGAACAAAACTGAGATTCAAAATGAGCTCAGAATGGCTGGAGTACTGGGCTAAAATTAAAAGAAATAATAAGGTGAAAATTATAAGATAAATAAAAAAATTCTCAAAAATTTAAAAGTCTATTTTGTGAGACCAGAATAAGGGAAGCATGGCTTGGCAGCAGGTCACATAAAAACAGACAATTCAAAAAAGATCTAGCAGTTCAAGTTGATCCATAGCGTAATGTAACTAAATTATGTAGCTGCTAAAAACAGAGCACATTTTAGGTTGTATTAATTAAAGTATGGTTTATAGACCCCAGAATATAATTGTCACACTGCAGTCTCTGCTGTTCTCTCCCGGAGTCTCCTGTTCCAATCTATGCTCCACATTGCAAGAGGATCATTAACAAAGGGAAACACCTCCAGAGGATGGTCATGAAATTGACAAAGGAGCTGGAAACCATCCCATAACAGGAGTGACTCTTGAAGGGACCAGAGACACAAGGTCTAAAAAAGAGAAACATCCCATTTAGGATACCCACCTGCTTTCAAATCTCAGAAGCATTCCCAGATACATACTTAATCTGGGATGCTCAGGTGACAGGACTAGAACTACTGCCACCTAGTGGTAGCAAGGAGGCAAATTTTTCAGTAAACCTGTCAAAAAAGGCTTTCTGACCTTGAGAGGATCCTGCAGGAGGTTGAGTAGCCTGGTAAGACAGTGTTATTTTAAGGCAAGGATGGATGAACAGATACCCAGTGGCAGAATCACATTAACCAGGGCCCTTTCAGCTCTAAAAGATTACATCTTTCTCCTATGAGATCTCCATGAACTCCCTGGACCAATGAACCTCTCTCTGTGGTCTACAGAGTGGTAAGGACAGCTGGACAGGAACTACTGAATCTGTCCTCTCTTGATTATTGTTATCCAAGGCCTGGGTGGCAAAACTCACTGCTTATCTTATATTTTTATTTGACTTATTTATTTTTGTTTCCTAATCTCCTCTAATGGGCTATAAGTATAAGCAGGGATCCTGTATGTCCTGTTTTTGGCTAAATCTCAACCCCTGGAATATCAGTAGCAGATGGTATGTGCTCAGTAAACATTTAACGAAATGACTAGTGCATCCCAAATTGACATCATTTTCAGAAGGTTTAATTTTCTCAATAAAAGACATTTCAGATTTAAGAACCAGATCTCAAAATAATAACAAGCAGTTGTATCTTAGTAGTAAGATTTTGGGTGATTCTGTTTCAGTTTCTCAATTTTCCTAACTTTTTGTTATGCAATCATATTGCATTACCTGGCCATCGTCATTGTAATAGCTAACATCTACTGAGCGCTTTCCATGTGTCAGGCATGGGGATACGCACGTTATTTGGATTAATTCATTTAAGCTCACAATAGTTTTTTCAGTTGGCACTAGTATTATCCCCACTTTAAAGACCAGGAAACTGAGAAACAGGGAGGTGATATGACTTGCCCAAGGTAATGCAACTATTATCAGGCAGACTTCAAAGGCCATGTTATTACCCCCTGACATCAATGTAAGATGAAAAATGATTATGATGATAATGACAACTAACATTTCTTTAGTCCTAATCATGTATAATATGTGTTAGTCACTCAGTCATGTCTGACTCTTTGTGACCCCATGGACTATAGCTCTCCAGGCTCCTCTGTCCATGGGATTCTCCAGGCAAGAATAATGGAGTGGCTTGCCATTCCCTTCTCCAGGGGATCTTCCTACCCCAGGGATTGAACCCGGGTCTCTCACACTGCAGGCAGATTCTTTACTATCTATTTGTATAAGGTACTGTGCTGTTTCCAACTCATTACCTCCTCCAATGCCCAGAACAGCCCCTTAAGGTGGGAACTATTATTATGACCACTGTACAGTACTAGCCCCTTCTGTAATGTAATCAACCATGTCCACTGCCCCACCTGGACTCTACTTTGGTCTCATGAGAATCATACTTTTCTTGATTTTCTCTTCTGCATTCCAGCCAAGTGAAGAAGTGATTATCTGCGTCACTACTTGAACCCTCCGCTCTATGGAGATTAGGTTTCCAACATAGATAATTTCAGCCCTTCCCTGTGCTGTTGTCCCTTTCTAGAATGTCCTTCTTCCCTCTTTCACCACAATCCTACTAATATTTTTTTCCAAACACAGCTCAAATGCAACGCCTCCTTCAGTGATCAGCCCTTTCCACCACAATCTCTCTTATTATACAGTCTGTACATTTCATTCAGCCTGGTCATCTCTGGCTTTGCAGTGCTGGCTCTCCTTCAACTCACATATGTCCCTTTTCCTCAGTTAGATTAGAGCTCACAGAGGCAGCAAGGTCTTGAGTTTCTCGGCATGCCCTGAATTAATGGTCTGTTAGCTTCCCCTTAGTAGGTGCTCAATAATTTTGCTGATTTCATAATGATAATCTAACCTCACAGCTGTAAAACGTTGTCTTTTCAAATAGGTCTCATACATATTATCTCACTTTTGCTTCATAGCAGACAGACAAGATTTTACTTTTCTCATTTTCACAGTAAAGTAAGTTGAAGGCCAGGGAGGCTAAGTAAGCTGTCTCAGGTCACACATCTGAGAATTCAGCCCAGCCCTCTGGACTCAAAGCCCCAGATTCTTTATCCTAGAACACACTGATTCTACTGGAAGGTACCACTGGCTGGGAGTAATGCTAATAACATTCCTATAAAGACCTTGTCTTGATCCTATCACTGGAGCAAAAGCAATAAAGAGTGACAAGAGGCCATATCCACAGTTGAGATTGGGAAGGCAGGTAAATTCATACACTCTGTGCCGAGAAGTGCCTGGTGCTTATCAGATGGGCGGTGATGACTGTGTTATATCCCCTGTGAGGAGGACACTCCTCAGAACTGAACTCCTCAGGACACTCCTCAGGACTGAACAAAATGTTGTCCTCCACAAAGGCCAGCGTGGCTCAACCCTCAGCAGAAGTGGGGCAGTCCAGCAGGCACGAGGAGAATGAGAGAGAGCACTAAGAAGCAAGAAAGGTGGGTTCAAGATCCAGTTCTGCTCCAATCTAGCAGTGTGACCACACGGAAGGTAGCCAGCCTCTCTGAGGCAGTACTTCCTTCCTCACTAGTATATGTCCAATGACAAGGCCTCTCATAGCCCCTATGTTCCACGAACTGGTGATCCACAAACCAAATTTGGGCCAGGAACATATTTTCTTTGGCCCAAATACTGTTTAAAATTGTTTTGATCTGGTAAGCAACACTTAAAAATCAGAAGATTTTATTAGAAATATTTAGATTTCCAAGCTTTCTAGAAAAAAAATAGGAAGACCTAGCAACATTAAAAAAATGGAAGACTTCACATAAAATTTGATTCCAATCTTTCTAGAAAATAATATCTGGACATGCGTGATTATTTTTGTCAACTGTTTATTCTTTACAATATAATATGATAAGTTTTGATAAGTAGCACAGAGAAAATATAAAGGAGATAGGGAGTTCTGAAGTAGTAGGGGAGGGGAATCCTGCAAGGCCTACAGTTAACAGAAGCTGCTCTGAGAAAGCTTCTCTGCCAAAGGAAGCTATTCCCAGGACCACAGTGGGTTGGAGTCTAGGTGTTTCGGCTCCCTATAGATGGCGCATGTAGGAGAAAGGTTTAGGCGTGCTAATATAATACCCTTTACATACCAAGTGGGGAGTAAGAAGACCCTGACCTTGGCTGATGTGAATTGAAACAGATTTTTAAGCTTATTCTTTGATTTCACAAAGGCAACAAAAGTTTCAAATGGTAAAATAAGTATCAAACTCTGAGAGGAGAGGAGCCAATTGTATTTACAAAGCATTCACTAATCAAGAGCAACTAAACACTGTCATTCACCCAGATGCATTTTCTGTCTAATGGGGGTCAAAGCAATTAGCCTGATACCTATAGCAATATCCTGCCTTGCCCTTACATCTGAGGCCAGGGCCATTACAAGGTATCAGAACTCATTCTAATTAGAAAACAACCAACTCTGTCAACCCAAGCACAGCATGGCAGAGACCCGAAGAGGAGAACTGGATCCTACTCCATTCTCTTGTTGGCCATTTATTGTCTGGGCTGGGACCTGACAGGTGATTTCTCTGGATACCAGTGTCTCCAAATGGAACAAAGTATCCATTAGTACACTCCAACATTTTGGATCATGATCTACAGTAAGAAATATGTTTGTCATTCATATAGCACACATTACTAAATAGATATATATATATACAGGTAGACAGACATTAAACATATCATGAAGCAATACTTACCCTTAGTGTGCATATTGCACATTATTATTTCCTAGCTCATTCCCCCCCCTTTTTTTTAATCCTTATCACTACTCACTAAACTGATTTTCTTAGCAGTGGGTAATAATTGGCAGCTTGAAAAACACTGCTTTAGACCAATGGTTCCCAAATCTGGTGCCACATCAGAATCCCTTGGAGTCCTTGTTAAATACATATACTTGTGCTCCCTTCCAAACCTACAGAATCAGAATTTCTTCAGCGTGAGACCTAAGAAACTCTATTTTCTTTTACCAAGGACCAGCCATACACTGGCATTAAGACATCACAGTTCTCAAGATGCAGAAGCAAATAACAGCAATAACAGTCATTACTATCAAACACCTACTTCATGCCAGTGCAGCCAACATAAGAACTTTCCATTCGTTGACTCACTTAAATCCTCGCAGTAACTCCACTTTATAGATGAGGAAACTGAGGCTCACAGAGCCTCCACTTTATAGATGAGGAATTGAGCTCAGAGACATGGAGAGAGAGGTTAATGAAGTGATGGGGTTATGATTCATGGGGGCTCTGTTCCCACCCTTACTGATCCCTCCACCCTCTCCCCTCTGTAGTTCCAGAGACCTTGGATCTGTGCTAGATATTCTATACCAATTCAAGTTCAAGGCCATACCCCAAGGGGTCCAACCAACAAAGGCAAAGAGAAGATGAAAACAAAACCATAACAGTTGCACTTTTATTGAATTTTAACTGTCCAAAGCATATGTGTGTCTATTTTCTCCACATTTATGCCTTTCAGGTATCCTGTGAGGCAGAAAGTGTTAGTCAAAGTGTTAGTTGCTCAGTTGTGTCTGACTCTTTGCAACCCCATGGACTGTAGCCCGCCAGGCTCCTCCGTCCATGGAATTCTCCAGGTAAGAATACTGGAGTGGGTAGCCATTCCCTTCTCCAGGGGATCTTCCTGACCCAGGTATCAAACCCAAGTTTCCTGAATTGCAGGCAGATTCTTTACCATCTTAGCCACCAGGAAAGATGGCAGAAGAGGCAGAAAAAAAAAATACAGAGACACAAAGAGGGGAAGTGATTTACCCAAGGTCTGACAGCAAATGAAAGAAAAGCTATCCCAGGCAGGGTCTACTACTGACTTCCCCAGGCAGGGTCTACTACTACTCTTTCTCCAGAGTTTCTAGCTCCACCCCACTTCAAGTCTATCTCCCTTTAAGGTAGAAAAGGAAGAAGAGCTGGTACTTTCTACCTCCCTCTTCACAGGATTTACTATCAACTTCTGAAATGAGCACTCTGTATACACACTGCCTGAGGGACAGGTTGCCCCAAACCTCCTACACAAGGCTGTACTGAAAACTGGCAATATTTCTGTTTTTGCCATGTAATTTGGAAACAGAAAACTCTGCACCATGCTTCAAAGAAAACTAATGGATTCAAGGATGAAAGGAAAAGGCATTATCCCTCCCACACAAGGTAAATGCCACCAGCCAAGAGTGAGGAAGTGTTTGGAAGTCACTGCCGAGCAAAATGTTGTGAACCCACAGAAAGCCAAGGCGGTGGACTGGATCAATCTTTGTGATGGCAGAAAAGGGCTGGAGGGATGAATGACCCCCATTTAGCTTCCTTGGCTGAGACCCTTCCTCTGTTGAGAACATCCCTTCTGTTTCTGCCACAGAAAGGGGTGTTGTTTGCAATGTGTATACATTTATGCGACACATGACTAGCTCTTTATCAAACACGAGACCCATAAATTAAATCGTCCTGCTATACCCTATATACTCTTACACCTCAAGCTTCCATATGCCTACAAGGATTCTTAAACTTATCCAAATGAGAGCTCTGACAACCACATTCTAATTAAAAGGGAAAGTATTAATAGGAAAATGTCCCCAGTACCATAATAACTTCTTTTATATTTCCTATTTTGAAAATTATTTCATTCTTTTAGCACCTATAATGTGTTATCTAAGATGCAGGTTTGTGTATTATTAGCTATGGCTTAGCCCTCTTTGGCACACCATCTGTATCCTTGTTTTGTTTTTTTACCTATATCCTTGAATTAGGAGACACTCTCAAACATCCTTTTTAAGATTCTATTGTCATTAGTCTTTGCCATTAGTTTAATCTTGCTGAGTTATACAAATTTGGGATTGTGGGAAACACAATAAACTCAAATAACTATATGGCCTTATAGCCTACATTGTACTCCAAGGCAAAACAACATAAACTAGACTTGGAATAAAATTGAATTATTAAGCCATACATAAACTAATGTTTTTTTTTTCTCTTTTAGATACAGAAATGGCATGGCAAGCATTGCGTCTAGTAAATGGATATAAGCTACGTGGGAAAATATTGGTGATAGAATTTGGAAAGAACAAAAAGCAATGGCCAGATCTCCAGGCTGCTTCTCTAATATCATCTACTACAGATAATACTACTGAAATCAGTGGCAGTTAGAAGATACAAAAATTGTGAGTCCCAGGAGGTCTTTTTTACATCAGAATTTAGGATCTAGGGTTTTTGTATAGATAACAGTTTGTTTGGAATTGAAGAAGAGAAACTGAGGGAGAGAAAGCAAAATTAAGATAATCCCTTTTAGCTTTTGGAAAGAATTGGCAGAATACATTTTCTATAATCAAAGATTATCTAGGATAGACAATATAATGAGTGTAGAGGGCTGTGTATAAAAAGTATCATTTTCTCAGGATAAATTACAGTAGATTACTTCCAAGGATTTTTTAAATCATTGTAATTTATATTAGGTCTTATATATTTGTCCCTAGAGATGACATTCTTTCCAAGACTGCCTCCTATATATATATAAAACTAAAAAACTAATTAAATGTTGAAATATTTCTATCTAGATCCCACTTGTCCCTAATTTTATTCACCTAGTAAATAAGTGACCAGGGGCCTAAACATCAGCAAATGCTGTTGAATTAGACCTTCAGCAGTAACAGTAGGTAGTTTTCATAGGTTAGTCAGCAAATATTTAATGCACACTTCCCTATTAAGTTATCACTGTCTTAAAAAATCTGTTCATTTTTTCTAATGAAAGAATTTAGATCAAAACATTAGTGTTCTCACAATCATTTACACTAGCTATCATTTAATAATGATTGAATTCAAAGCAATAAGCATTGAATCATAGTCAGTACATGTTAGGGATTAAATATATGAATTTTAGAAGAGGAACATACTAGCAAAGAATACCAAAGGAGGGTAGAAAGAAAGAGCTTTCTAGAAGAGAGGCAGCCAGCCCCAAGTCCCCCAGTTGTTTGTTTATAGTTGCTGGAGAATAGAAAAATGACATGATATAGAGGAAGTAGTATAAACTTTGGAATCAGACCTGTTTGAACTTCACAGCCATATTTAACCAATCTGTGACTTTGGCAAGTCATTAAATCTGAGCCTCATTTTTTTATCTATAAAAGTGAGGATAGTGATATTACTTCATTGGGTTGTGATGATTAAATGTGATTGTATCCAGAATGAAGATCAGAAAGAAAAAAGAATGAAAACATAACAGAGTATAGAACCATTAAGCACTCTAATGTACTTGTAATGGGAATATCAGAGAAAGAAAGGAGCAGAAAAAAATATTCCAATAAATAATGGCTGTAAACACCCCAAATTTGATAAGAAACATTATCTACACATCCAAGAGATCGCAATGAATCCCAAGTAAGATAAACAAGAAACCCACAAACACACCACAATAAGAATGCTAAAACCCAAAGACGAAACTTTCGAAAGCAAAATGAGATAGATGAAGCGTCATTTACAAGGAAACTTCAGTAACAGATGACTTCTCATCAAAAACAAAGGAGGTGGCAGTGGGAAAATTTACTCAAAGTGTTGAAATGAAAAAGAACTGTCAACATAGATTCCATATTCAATAATGCTGTTTTTCAAAAATGAAGATGAAATAAAGACACTCCCACACAGTCAAAAACTGGGAGAATGTGTTGCTGTCAGACCTGACTAGCAGAAAATATCAAAGGAAGTTCTTCAGGTAGAAAGCAGGTGACCTCAGACAGTAATTTGAATCTACACATACAGAAAATTAGCACTGGTAAAGGTAATTATGTAATTATAAAAGATAGTCAAAATATATTTTTCTTTCTTAATTGATTTTCAAAGCTATTTTATCAAGCAATATATATGTAATTGCATTATTGGATCTATTACATATAAAACTAATATATTTACCAATAGCAAGACAAAGGTAGAAACAAAACGGTACTGAATTAATGACTCCAGGTGGTAACTCAAATCCCTAGGAACAAATGATGGAAACAAGAAATAGGAAATAAGAAGGTTAATATAAAAAAGCTGTAAATAATATACTTGCTCTTTCTTCTGTCAGCTTCTTTAAAAGACATGAAATTATACTAAGTAATAATTATGATGACATATTACTGGGTTTATAACATGTAGAGATAACACTACTAACATCACAAAAAATGAGAAAAGAAATAGATTTACATAAGAATAAGGTTTTCATATCTCATTGGAATTTAGTTAGTATATAGCTGAATCCAGTTAAGATGTGTATGATAAACCCTAGAGCAACCACTAACAAAATAGCTAAAAATATATAGTAAAAATATTAAATACACTTAAATGTCTTATTAGAAAATGTCCAATGCAAAGGAAAGTAAAAAGAGGAATGGGGAAATAAAAACTTGAGACAGAAGTATGAATGGATTAAATAATCTAGTCAAAAGGCAGAGATCATCAAATGGGAAAAACAAACAAGACTTACCTCTATGCTATTTATTGTAGTCACACTTTAGATTCAAAGATACAGATTGAAGGTTAAAGGATAGAAATATCAGGCAAATGGCAATTATAAGAAAGCTGGAGTGGCTATACTATTATCTAAAGTCTATTTAAAATGAGCTTTAAAGCAAAAAAAAATTTCTGTAGATAATGACATCTATTATAAGCACATATGCATCTAACAAAAGAGCACCAAAATGCATGAATCTAAAACTGAAATGAATGGATAAATATAAAAGTATACAACAAAAAGTGGGGGATTGAGTATCCCATTTTCATTAAGAACTAGACAGAATTATGAACAAAGGAATAGAAGACTTGAATAATGCTATAAATCAACTAGACCTTAAAGATACTTATAAAACCCTTCACCTAACAAGAGCAGAACACACATTATTCTTAAATACACATGAAACATCTCCAGGATGGACCATACCACATTTTGTTGTTGTTGTTCAGTCACTCAGTCTTGCCCAACTCTTTGCAACTCCATGGACTGTAGCACACCAGGCATCCCTGTCTTTCACTATCTCCCAGAATTTGCTCAAATACATGTCCAGTGAGTCAGTGATGCCATCCAACCATCTCATCCTCTATTCACTTCTCCTCCTGCCCTCAATCTTTCCCAACATCAGGGTCTTTTCAAATGAGTTGGCTCTTCAAAGTATTGGAGTTTCAGCTTCAGCATCAGTTCTTCCAATGAATATTCAGGGTTGATTTCCTTTAGAATTGACTGATTTGATCTCCTTGTAGTCCAAGGGACTCGTAAGAGTCTTCTCCAGCACCACAGTTTGAAATCATCTGTTCTTCAGCACTCAGCCTTCTTTATGGTCTAGCTCTCACATCCATACATGACTACTGGAAAAATCATAGCTATATCACATACCATAAAACAAATCATGGTAAATTAAAGTGGATCAAACTATGCAAAGTATGTTCTCTGACCATATAGAATGAAACTCCTGTTAGAAATCAATAATAGAAAGTCAGCAGACACAAATAGGAATTAGATACACTTTTAAATGACCAATATGTCAAAGAAGGAATTACAAGGTTAATTTGAGATGAGTGAAAATGAACATACAGCATCCCCAAACTTATGGGATGTACCTAAAGCAATGCTTAGAAAAAAATTTATAAGTGTAAATGCCTGTAATTAAAAAGAGGAAATATCACATATCAATAACCTCACTTTGTACATTAAGACTCTATAGTGAAACAGGTCACCAGCCCAGGTGGGATGCATGAGACAAGTGCTCGGGCCTGGTGCACTGGGAAGACCCAGAGGAATCGGGTGGAGAGGGAGGTGGGAGGGGGGATCGGGATGAGGAATATATGTAACTCCATGGCTGATTCATGTCAATGTATGACAAAACCCACTGCAATGTTGTGAAGTAATTAGCCTCCAACTAATAAAAATAATTGGAAAAAAAAAGACACTGGACAAAGAGAAGAAAACTAACTAGAAAAAGCAGAAGGAAGGAAATATGAAAGATTAGATAAGTAAATGGCGTAGAGAATAAAAAGTTAATGAAACCAGAAGTTGGCTCTATGTAAAGACCAACAAAATTGAAAAACCTTTCACTAGGTTGGCCAGGGAAAAAAGACTCAAATTGCTAGGATCAGAAATGAAGGAGGGAACATTACTACAAATCTTATAGAAATTTAAAGAAAATTATGAAGGAACATCATGAACAATTTTATGTCAATAAATTAGATAACTTATTTGTAATGAACACATTCCTAGAAAGACACAAATTACTGAAACCAATTGTTGAGAAAGGGAGAACAAAGAAAATCTGAAAATACCTATAATAAGAGACTAATTAAAACTTTTTAAATACCCAAAAAGAAAAGCATAAACATATATGGATTCTCAGGTTAACTCTCACAAACATTGAAGAAGAATTAATACAAATTCTTCAAAAATTCTTCCAAAAAGTAGAAGAGGAGGGAACATATCTGGTAAATATGCTATAATGTGGAAGGATACTGAAAACATGCTAAATGACAGCTGCTGTTCCCAAAGACTGTATTTTATATGATTCCAAATATATAGTGACAGAAAGTATATTAGTGGTTGCTTAGGGCTGGGGGCAATAGCTGAAGTGTATAAGGTTTCTTTAGAACTTGATGAAAATGTTCTAAAATTGATTGTGATGATAATTGTACAACTTGGTTATTATAGTACAAACCATGAATTATATACTTTAAATGAGTGAATTTTATGATATCCAAGTTATATTTTAATAAAGTCACACACACTGAAATAGTGGGTATAAACTAAATGTCCATCAGTGTGAGAAAGGATAAATTATGATGCATCCATTTAATGGAATACTATACAGCCATTAAAATAATGGAGGTATATCTATTAATGCATTCTGATCTGTATAGTGTCTAGGATTTTGTAATAAGTTAAAAAATATATATGTATATGTGAATACTTTTTTAATATACAAAAGCACTTGTATACATATGATATATGTATATATAGATATTTCTGAATAAACTTAGGAAAAACCTGGGAAATATACATACCAAATTGTAAACCTTTTAGAGATGTGATTGGATAGACTGAAAGGGAACTTTTGCTTTATAAAATTTTTAAAGTGTGATTTGGGCTGATTTTTACTTTTTTCAGTGTTTTTTAATAAAGAAAAATTTAATACTCTGCCAGTGACTTGCATTCCAGAATATTTGTCAGGCCTGCTCTGAGGATATCATCTAACTATACTCAGGAAAAACATCTATTCCTTTGATAAACTGCTCACTTTGGATTAACTCCAACTTTAAATATAGTTTAAAGGACAAGAAGTAAGTTATCCTGGTATAACCTTTTGCACATGTTACCCAGGAGCATACTTCTAAGGTGGACTTTTCAGAAGAAACTTCTTCCTGTTGTATAAAATCTCACCTCTGCCCTTTACTAGACCTACAGACCATTAACAATAAAGGAAAATAAAAACAGAGGATGTCCCTCAACTGGTGCATAGATAAACTGTGGTATACCCATACAAGGGAATCCTACTCAGCAATAAAAACTATGATGAGCTATATGATACATGCAACAGCTTGGATAAAGTTCAAATGCATTTTGCTAAGTAAAAGAGCCAAACTCAAAAGGCTACTTACTGTTAGATTCCATTTATATAACATTCTGAAAAGGACAAAACTATGGGAACAGAATGAGTCAGTGGATGACAGGTTAAAAATAAGAGACTGATTACAAAATGGTAGCACAAGGAATTTGTTTAATAATGGAAATTTTCTGTATCTTGATTATAATTACATGAGTGTATGCATTTGTGATAACTCCTAGAATTGTACACCAGAAAGGATGAATTTTACTGTATGTAAATGTTTCAATAAATGTAACTTTTAATGGAGGAAAGAAAGTTTCTTAAATTCATTTCCATAAAATATTATTCCTATTCTGTGGTCTTTGGATTACTTTGAAAACTTAAAGCCACTTGACTATTTTCCTTATTTTCTGCCTACAGGTCTGCAGAAATCATTTAAAAAATCTATATACCCATATACACACTAACCCACCAAAAAAAAAAATCAAAGAACAAACTGGAAAATAATTTGCCACAGCCAGAAGCTAATTTCTTCAATATAGAATTCATATAGTTTTCTTAGTATACTAAAGTCAGTAATCCAATTAAAAAGTGGGTAAACAAAAAAAAAATTTATAGAGAAACAAATATAAATGATAAACTTAGAAAATTTAGAATGTTCAGAGTATTAATACAAATTAGAACAATTAGCTCTCTTTTTTGTTTTTTGTTGTTGTTTTGGCCATGCCATGTGGCTTGTGGGATCTTAGTTCCCCAACTAGGGATTGAACCTGGCCCTCCACTGTGAAAGCATGGAATCCTAACTACTAGACTGCCATGAAATTTGCAATTAGCTCTTTTTTAAAAGCCTTTTTCAGTTTATAGAAAAGTCAAATAGTAAGAGTTCCCATATTTCCTTCACTTAGTTCCCCCAATGTTAACATCTTACATAACCATAGAAAAGTTAACTAAGAAAATAATATTGATGCAGTACTATTAACTAATGTGCAGACCTTATTTGATTTTTTCCATCTGTCCTACTAATGTCCTTTTATGATCTAGGATCTCACATTGCACTTTGTTATCGTGTATCCTTAATCTATTCCTAACTGTGACAGTTCTCATTGATCAGTTATTCTTTAGAATGTCCCTAATTGGGGTTTCTCTGATATTTTGTCATTATTAGATTGATGTTATGTATATTTGGTAAGGATACCACAGAAATGATGTTATGTCCTTTTTAGTACATCATACCAGAAGATATCTGATGCTGATGTGTCTTAATACTGGTGACATGTAACCTTGATCACCTGGTTAAGGTAGTGTCTGCTATGCTTCACAGTAAAGTTACTATTTTCCTCTTTATAATTAATAAATACCTTATAGGAAGATATATTGAGACCATTCAAACATTCTTTTCTCATCATACTTTTGTCCACTAAGTTTAGCTTTCATCAGTGGTTCTTATGGTGACAATTAACTACTGTGATATTTACCTAATGGTGATTTTCTATTTCTTCTACTTCATCTGTTTGAATTAATTGAAATTCTATGAGGAAGATTACCCTCCTCGCCCATTTATTCACATATTTACTTATAGCAGTGTAGACTAATGGATGTTTTTTTATGACTTATAACCTAATGCTGTCATTGTTTTGTTGTTCAAATTGTTCCAGCCTTGGCCATTGGGAGCTTCTACGTCATTTTGATGTCTCCATTTTTTGCCTACTTTATTTTCTTTCATTATAAGATTTTCCAGGCTTATCTTTCCAGGTAAAATATTCCCTACCCCAGTACTAGAATCAACCATTTCTACATGGTTCCCTAGTTCCTTTTATTGGAAAAAAAGTGGTATTTAGAAACCAAGATCTGCATACTATGTGTTATGTTTCTACAACCTTCAGAAAGTCAATATTGTAAAGATTGATAACATCGTATATTTCCAAGGATATGGAAAACAGACACTCATATACATTGGATGGATGTATAAATAAGTATAATCTTTTTTTTTAATTTTTTTTATTTTTATTTTTTTTTAATTTTTTTATTAGTTGGAGGCTAATTACTTCACAACATTTCAGTGGGTTTTGTCATACATTGATATGAATCAGCCATAGATTTACACGTATTCCCCATCCCGATCCCCCCTCCCATCTCCCTTCCACGTTTCCTCTGGTCTTTTCCCAGTGCACCAGGCCAGAGCACTTGTCTCATGCATCCCACCTGGGCTGGTGATCTGTTTCACCATAGATAGTATACATGCTGTTCTTTTGAAACATCCCACCCTCACCTTCTCCCACAGAGTTCAAAAGTCTGTTTTGTATTTCTGTGTCTCTTTTTCTGTTTTGCATATAGGGTTATCGTTATCACCTTTCTAAATTCCATATATATGTGTTAGTATGCTGTAATGTTCTTTATCTTTCTGCTTACTTCACTCTGTATAAGGGGCTCCAGTTTCATCCATCTCATTAGGACTGGTTCAAATGAATTCTTTTGACGGCTGAGTAATATTCCATGGTGTATATGTACCACAGCTTCCTTATCCATTCATCTGCTGATGGGCATCTAGGTTGCTTCCATGTCCTGGCTATTATAAACAGTGCTGCGATGAACATTGGGTTGCACGTGTCTCTTTCAGATCTGGTTTCCTCAGTGTGTATGCCCAGAAGTGGGATTGCTGGGTCATATGGCAGTTCTATTTCCAGTTTTTTAAGAAATCTCCACACTGTTTTCCATAGCGGCTGTACTAGTTTGCATTCCCACCAACAGTGTAAGAGGGTTCCCTTTTCTCCACAGCCTCCCCAGCATTTATTGCTTGTAGACTTTTGGATAGCAGCCATCCTGACTGGCGTGTAATGGTACCTCATTGTGGTTTTGATTTGCATTTCTCTAATAATGAGTGATGTTGAGCACCTTTTCATGTGTTTGTTAGCCATCTGTATGTCTTCTTTGGAGAAATGTCTGTTTAGTTCTCTGGCCCATTTTTTTTTTTTTTTTTTTTTTTTTCTGGAATTGAGCTGCAGGAGTTGCTTGTATATTTTTGAGATTAATCCTTTGTCTGTTTCTTCATTTGCTATTATTTTCTCCCAATCTGACGGCTGTCTTTTCACCTTACTTATAGTTTCCTTTGTAGTGCAAAAGCTTTTTAAGTTTCATTAGATC
>NC_057419.1:140977517-141102810 GCF_019320065.1 Cervus canadensis | reverse complement strand
TTTTCCCCTCTGCTTCATTTATTTCCACCATTTTATCTTCTACCTCACTTATCCTATCTTCTGCCTCCGTTATTCTACTCTTGGTTCCCTCCAAAGTGTTTTTGATCTCATTCATTGCATTGTTCATTTTTAATTGACTCTTTTTTATTTCTTCTAGGTCTTATTAAACAATTCTTGTATCTTTCAATCTTTGTCTCCAGGCTATTTATCTGTAATTCCATTTTGTTTTCAAGATTTTGGATCATTTTTATTATCATTATTCTAAATTCTTTTCAGGTAGATTCCCTATCTCCTCCTCTTTTGTTTGACTTGGTGGGCATTTTTCATGTTCCTTTACCTGTTGGGTATTTCTCTGCCTTTTCATCTTGTTTAGATTGCTGTGTCTGGAGTGGACTTTCTGTATTCTGGAGGTCTGTGGTTCCTTTTTATTGTGGAGGATTTACCCAGTGGGTGGGGTTAGACGATTGGCTTGTCAAGGTTTCCCGGTTAGGGAAGCTTGCGTCAGTGTACTGGTGCGTGGAACTTGATTTCTTCTTTTGGGAGAGCAATGGAGTGCCCAGTAATGAGTTTTGAGATGGGTCTATGTGTTAGGTGTCACCTTGGGCAGCCTGTATGTTGACATTCGGGGCTATGTTCCTGTGTTGCTGGAGAATTTGCGTGGTATGTCTTGCTCTAAAACTTACTGGCTCTTGGGTGGTGGTTGGTTTCAGTGTAGGTATGGAGGCTTTGGACGGTCACTTATTGCTTAAAGTTCCATGTAGTCAGGAGTTTTCTGGTGTTCTCAGGTTTTGGGCTTAAGTTTCCTGCCTCTGGATTTCAGTTTTATTCTTCCTGTAGTCTCAGGACTTCTCCAACTATACAGCACTGATAATAACACTTCTAGGTTAATGGCGAAAAGACTCTCCCCCGTTAGGGACACCCAGAGAGGTTCACAGAGTTACATGAACAGGAGAAAAGGGAGGAGGGAGATAGAGATGAGTAGGAGGAGAAAAGGGGGCACTCAAGAGGAGAGAGACAGATCTACGCAGCTGTCTGTTCCCAGAGTGTTCTCGTATCTCAGACACCTACAAGGATTCACAGAATTGGATGGGGAAGAGAAGGGGAAAGGAGGAAATAGAGGTGTTCTGAGGTAGAAAACAGAGAGTCAAGATTGGGAGAGAATAATCTTCGGTTTAAAGATAGGGCTTCTCTTTTTTTTTTGTAAGGTTATAGTGTAGTGAAAATGAAAATGAAGAGTAGTAGAGGAGTACTAGAGGACTTTAAAGAAATAAGAGAAAAAGAAAAATAGAAAATAAAAGAGAAAACGGAAAGGAAAAAAAAGAAGAAAAAAGAAAAAAAAGAAAAAGAAAAAAAAGAAAAAAAAACAAAAAAATAAGAAAGAAAAAAAAATTTTTTTTTCCCCTAATTAAAAAAATCGTAAAAATCTATGAAAATGAAAGTTAAGGAGTAATGGCGGAGTAATAGGGAATTTTAAAGGAAAATAAAAGAGAAAAAAATAAAAAATAAAAAATATAAAAAGAAAAAAAAATTTTTTTTTTTTTCTTACTTAGAAAAAAAAAAGTAAAAATATATCTAGGAGTTTCTCTGGAGCTGCTGCGGTCAGTGTGGGTTCGGCTCAGTTTCAGATAGCTCCTCGTTCCAGCTTACACTTCTCGATATCTACAGGGCCCTTCCGGTGACGTCGGTGTTTTCTACAGGGATTTTAATCTGTTGCACCAGTCCCTTCTGAAGCGGTTCCCTTTGTTTATTTGGCTTCTGTTTGCCGGTCTCTTCAGAGCCTCATTTCTGCCCTGACACAGGCGGGTGGAGGTGGACTCTTATTCAGGTAGCTAGTTCCGTTGTGCTGCTGGGAGGGGCTGACGCTGCTGGGAGGGGCTGATGCTGCGGGGATTGGCTGGCGCTGCGGGGCGGGGCTGACGCTGCGGGGAGGGGCTGGCCCTGCGGGGGCGGGCTGGCGCTGCCGGGAGGGGCTGACGCTGCTTTCTCCGTCTGCGCTGCTCAGGCTCCCGGCTGTTCTATATGGAGCGCGCCCCGCGCTGCGCTAGGTTCCAGCCCTCGGGTGTTACACAAAAGCGCGGAAGGAAAAGCTGCGCCTGCTCTCTGTGCCTTCCCCGTCAGAGCGGTCCAGGCAGCGAGGGGCTTGATGGGCGCACTATCCCCAGGTGTGGCGCACTCACTCCCTTCCGCGGACCCAGTCTCAGTTTCCGCTGGCGCCAGTCGGGTGCGCGCGCCTTCCGCCCTCTGCGTCCCCAGCCCCAGTCCCCGCCCGCGCCGGTCGGGTGCCTGCGCCCTGTGTCTCGCCGCGACCTTCCCCTCCCCCCTGCCTCCTGCCTCCGGCGGGGCTGGGCCGGTCTGCAGCCTGCGAGCTCTTCTCGGGACTTTCTCCGTCCCTTTGTTCTGCGAACGGCCGGCAGTGTGTTCCGGCCGGTTAATTTTCTCTCTCTCTTTTGGTCTCCCACAGTTCAAGTTGGCACCTCACAGAAGCTCCCTCCGATTGTCCTCAGGGCACTCAGGCCCGGACCCTAGCCCAAGCAAGGCCGCCTAAGACTCCCTTCCGGGGACGGGTCTCCGTCCTTAGCTCTTTTGTCTCACTTTTTATCCTTTATGTTTTGTCCTACCTCCTTTCGAAATATGTATATATATACACACAAGAATGTTCAAACTACCAAAAAATTGCACTCATCTCACATGCTAGCAAAGTAATGTTCAAAATTCTCCAAGCTAGGCTTCAATAGTACGTGAGCCAAGAACTTCCAGATGTTAAAGCTGTATTAGAGGAACCAGAGATCAAATTGCCAACATCCCTCGGATCATAGAAAAAGCAAGAGAGTTCCAAAAGAACATCTACTGCTTCACTGACTATGCTAAAGCCTTTGTGTGGATCACAACAAATTGTGGAAAATTCTTAAAGAGATGGGAATACTAGACCACCTGACCTGCCTCCTGAGAAATCTGTATGCAGGTCAAGCAGCAACAGTTAGAACCAGACATGAAACAACAGACTGGTTCCAACTTGGGAAAGGAATACCTTAAGGATGTATATTGTCACCTTGCTTATTTAACTTATATGCAGAGTACATCATGTGAAATGCCAGACTGGATGAAGCACAAACTGGAATCAAGATTGCAGGGAGAAATATCAATAACTTATGATATGCAGATGACACCACCCTTATGGCATAAAGTGAAAAGGAACCTCTTGATTAAAAAAACCTCTTGATAAAGTGAAAGAGGAGAGTGAAAAAGTTGGCTTAAAACTCAGCATTCAAAAAACTAAGGTCATGGCATCTGGTCTCATCACTTCATGGCAAATAGAAGGGGAAACAGTGGAAACAGGGACAGACTTTACGTTTTTGGTCTCCAAAATCACTGCAGATGGTGACTGCAGTGAAATTAAAAGACGTTTGCTCCTTGGAAGAAAAGCTTTGACAAACCTAGACATCATATTATAAAGCAGAGACATTACTTTACTAACAAAGCTGTAGTTTTTCCAGTAGTCATGTATGGATATCAGAATAGGACCCTAAAGAAAGCTGAGGGCCAAAGAATTGATGCTTTTGAACTGTGGTATTGGAGAAGACTCTTGAGAGTCCCTTGAACAGCAAGGAGATCCAACCAGTCCATCCTAAAGGAAATCAGTCAATTCTAAAGGAAATCAACCCTGAATATTCATTGGAAGGACTGATGCTGAAGCTGAAGCTCCAATACTTTGGCCACCTGATGTGAAGAACCGACTCATTGAAAAAGACTCTGATGCTGGGAAAGATTGAAGGCAGGAGGAAAAGGGGCTGAAAGAGGATGAGATGGTTGGATGGCATCACCGACTCGATGGACATGAGTTTGAGCAAGCTCCGGGAGTTGGTGATGAACAGGAAAGCCTGGAGTACTGCTGTCTATGGGGTCACAAAGAGTCAGACATGACTGAGTGACTGAACTGAGTATACACAAGAATATTTGTTGCAGCATTGTAATAACAAAAATCTGCAAACAAAAGTTCCTTGATAGGGGACTTATTAGTTAAGTAATTAAATTGTGGCACAACCGTATGATAAAGTATCATGTTGGCATTAAAAGGAATGAGACTGATCTATATATATTGATGTGGACCTTTGTTTCTTATTTCATTGTGTAAATAAAAGCAATCAGATGATTGCTTCATCTTTTTATCACCAAATCTACTGTCTACTTATGTTTGTGCCTCCATTCTAGCATCCTCCATTCACTGTAGTTAAGAGTATGGGATATAATGCCATGTTCAAATACTGACTATAATTTACTGGCCATGTGGCTTTGAACAAGTTAATCTTGCTATGCCTTAGTTTTTTTTATTTTTAAAATTAATATGGGTAATAGTATCTTGGAGAAGGAAATAGCAACCCACTCCAGTATTCTTGCCTGAGAAATCCCATGGACAGAAGAGCCTGTTGGGCTACAGTCCATGGGGTCACAAAAGAGTCAGACACAACTTAGCAACTTAACAACAATAATAGTATCTACCCCCATAGGGTTGTTTTGAGGACTAAATGAATGCCTATAAGGTATTGGAATAGTATCTGGTACATGCTATGAGTTCAATAAATAAAAGATTATCATTACATCCCCTTTGTTTGTACTTTGGATTTCAGTTCTCTCATTTCTCAAGTCTTATGTGCATGTGTGCTCAGTTGCTTCAGTCGTGTCCAACTCTTTGAGACACTGTGAACTGTAGCCCACCAGGCTCCTCTGTCCATGGGATTCTCCAAGTATACTGGAGTGGGTTGCCATGCCGTCCTCCAGGGGATCTTCCCTACCCAGGGATAGAGCCCATGTCTCCTGCATTGCAGGTAGATTCTTTACTGCTGAGCCACTGGGGAAGCTCACTTCTCAAAGCATAACACATGTATTTATACTCCCTGTGTCACCAGTCTATTATTTCCATCAGCAGATAAATATGGTATAGTATGTCCCATTTATTAAAAAAAAAAAAAAAACAACTTACAACCAAGCTATTGCTCCATTTCTCTATTCCACTCAGCACAATTTCTTGAAGTTCTCTATAAATTCATTGTCTCCACTTTCATTTTCCCCTAAATTTGCTTCAGTAAGACATCATTCTTTACTAGGTCTTTGGTAACACCTCTCCCATCCATCTTGCCAAATCAGTGGTAATTTCTCTGTCCTCATCTCAACTGCTCAACTACATCCAATGCAGTTTACCACTCCCGCTTTCTTGAAACACTCTATTCTCTTTTTAAAAAATATATTCAGGTATACAGCATTATAATTTGATATCTGTATATACTACAAAATGATCACCACAAGTCTAGTTATCCATCACCATACAGTTGACCTCCTTCTGTTTCACCCACCCCTCCAGGCCCCTTCCCCTCTGAGATTAGATTCCCACTAATCTCATCAATGAATTTTTGTTTTATTTTGTTTGTTCATTTGTGTCCTTTCTTTAGATTACACATATGAATGAAATCATGCGGTATTTGTGTTTCTCCATCTGACTTACTTCACTTAGCATAAGATCTTCAAAGTCCATCCACTTTGTCATAAATGGCAGGATGTCATTCTTTTTTGTAGCTGGCTAATATTCCATTCTGTGTATATACTACATCTTCCTTAACCATTCATCCATTGATGGACACTTAGGTTGTTACCATATCTTGGCTCTTGTAAATAATGCTTCAATGAACACAGGGGTGCATTTACCTTTTTTAATTACTGTTTTCATGTTTCCGTTCCACTCAGAAGTGGAATATATTCATAAGTATTTGAGGAAACTCCATACAGTTTTCCATAATGACTGTACCAATTTATAGTCCCACAAACAGTATACAAAGGTTCCTTTTCCTCCACATCCTCTCCAACATTTGTTACTTCTTGTCTTTTCAATAATAGCCATTCTAACAGTTTTGAAGTGATGTCTCATTTTGGTTTTTATTTGGATATCCCTAATAATTAGTGATGGTGAATATCTCTTAATGTGCGTGTTGGCCATGTCTATGTCTTTGGAAAGTGGCCTATTTGGATCCTTTGCCCATTTTTAATTGGGTTGTTTTTTTGTTGTTTAGTTATATGAATTCTTTTTGGATATTAACTCTTTATTGGCTATATCTACGTATCTATGTAGATTTGCAAATATCTACTCCCATTCATTAGGTTGCATTTTCATTTTGATGATGGTTTGCTTCACTGTGTAGAGGCTTTTTAGATTAATGTAGTCCTTTGTTTATTTTTGCTTGTTTCCTTTTTCTTTGGAGTCCAATCCATAGAACATTACTAAGACTGATGTCAGTGAGGTTACCATCTATGTTTTCTTCTAGGAATTTTATGGTTTCAGGTATTACATTCAAGTCTTTAATCCATTTTGAGTTAGTTTTTGTGTATGATGTAAGATAGTGGTTCTGTTTAATTCTTTTGCATGTGGCTGTCTGGATTTCCTAACACCATTTATGGAAGAGAGTATCATTTCTCCAATGTTTATTTCTTGATCCTTTGTTGCAGATTAATTGTTCACATACCTGTGGGTTCATTTCCAACCCCTCACTTCTGTTCCACTGATCTGTGTCTCTGTTTTTGTGCCAATACCATACTGTGTTGATTACTATAGTTTTGTAGGATAGTTTAAAATCAGGGAGAGTAATAGCTCCAGTTTCATTCTTCCCTCTTAAGACATTTTAACTATTTGGGATATTTTGTGATTTCATATAAATTTTTAGAATTTTTTTGTTCTAGTTCTGTGAAACATGCCATTAGAAATTTGAAAGGGATATCATTGAATCTGTAGATTGCTTTGGGTGGTATAGGCATTTTAACAATATTAAGTCTACCAATTTGTGATAATCAAATATCTTTTCCATTTATTTGTGACTCTTCAATTTCTTTCATCGGTATATTATACTTTTCAGTGTACAGGACTTTCATCTCCTAGGTTAAATTTTTCCTATGTTTTTTATTCTTCTTAATGCAATTGTAAATAAGATTATTTCCTTCACTTTTCTTTCTGATAGTTCATTATTATTGTATAGAAATACCACAGATTTTTGTATATTGATTTTTTTATTCTGTGACTTTACTGAATTCATTTATTAGTTCTAACAGTGTTTTGGTGGAGTCTTTAGGGTCCTCGCTATATAGTTATCATGTCACATACAAATAGTGACAGCTTTATTTCTTCTTTCCGAATTTGGATGGCTTTTATTTATTTTTGTTTCCTAATTGCTGTGGCTAAAACTTCCAATACTACGTTGAATGAAAGTAGCCAGAGTGGGCTTCTTTGTCTTGTTTCTGAACTCAGAGGAAAAACTTCCAGCTTTTCACCATTGAGTATGATATTAGCTGTTGCTTTATTATATATGGTGCTTATTACTTTGAGTTACAGTCCATCTATACCTACAACTGTGTTGAGAGTTTTTTTTTTATCATAAATGGATGTTTAATTTTGTTAAATGTTTTTTCTGCATCTATTGAGATGATTATATTATTTTTATCCTTCATTTTGTTAATGGGATATATCATGTTGATTGATTTGCAAATGTTGAACCATCCTTGCATCCATGGAATTAATTCCACATGATTGTGGCATATGATCCTTTTAAAGTACTGCTGTATTTGGTTTGCTAATATTTTTTTGAGGATTTTTGCATGTATGTTCATCAGGGATGTTGGCCTGTCATTTTCTTTTTTTGTGTGTTGTTCTTGTCTGGTTTTGGTGTCAGTATAATGCTGGTTTTGCAAAATGTGCTTATAATGTTTCTCTCCCCTTCAGTTTTTTGGAAGAGTTTAAGTAGCATAGGTATTAAATTTTCTTTGAATGTTTTATAGAAGTCAGCAGTGAAGCTATCTGGTCCTGGGTTTTTGTTTGGAAGTCTTCTGATAATTGTTTCCATCTCCTTACTAGTAATCCATCTATTCAGATTTTCTATTTCTTCATAACTCAGTGTTGGAGTACTGTATTTTTCTAGGAATTTATCCATTTAGTTTATTCAATATGTTGGCATCTAATTGTTTATAGTAGTCTCTTGTCATGTTTTGTATCTCTGTGATATCAACTGTAACTTCTCTTTCTTTCCTGATGTATTTGAGTCCTCTTTTTTTTTTTCTTGGTTAGTCTAGCTAAAGGTTTGTCAATTTTGTTAATCTTTTCTTTTTTTTTTTTTCTTCTCCCCCGCCCCCCCCCCATTTTGTTAATCTTTTCAAAGAACCAGCTGTTAGTTTCATTGATCTTTTCTGCATTTGTTTTTTAGTCTCCATTTATTTCCACTCTGATCTTTATTATTTCCTTCCTTCTAATTTTGAGCTTCTTTTGTTCTTCTTCTTCTAGTTCCTTTAGTTATAAAGTTAGATTATTTATTTGGGATTTTTCTTGTTTCTCGAGGTAGGCCTGCATTGCTGTCACCAGGGAAGCCCTATTTTATTCATACCTTAAGTAATTATTGTAATTTTAGTTAATGTTATTGCTTTTGACTTTTAACCTTTATGCTTGCTTTATAAATGATTGATCCACTACCTTTATTACATATTTACCATTCCAGTGAGATTTTTACAATTATATGATTCCTGATTAATTAGTGCCATTTCTTTTTCAGCTTAAAGAAATCCCTTTAACATGTCATGAAGGGCTGGTTTAGTGGTGATGAACTCCTTTAACTTTTGCTTATCTGGAGAACTCTTGATCTCTTCTTCAATTCTGAATTATAATCTTTCCAGGTAGAGAATTCTTGGTTGGAAGTTATTTTTTTCCTCTTAGCACTTTGAAATATGTCATGCCAGTCCCTTCTAGCCTGTACAGTTTCTGCTTAAAAATCTGCAGATAGCCTTATTGGGTTTCCCTGTACATGACAAGTTATTTTTTCTCTTGCTAATTTTAGTATTCCTTCTCTGTCCTTAACTTTTCCAGTGTACCTTGGTGTGTGTTTCTTTATGTTCATCTTATTTTGAGTTATCTGCTCTTCCTTGATCTGGTTGTCTTTTTCCCTCCCCAGACTTAGGAATTTATTAGTCACTGTTTCTTCAAATAATTTTTTGTCCCTTTATCTCTCTCTTCTCCTTCTGAGATTTCTATAATCTGAATGTTATTCTTGATGTTGCCCCTAAGGTCCCTTAAGGTATCTTTACTTTTTAAAATTCTTTTTTCTTTTTGCTTCTCTATCTGGGTGAGTTCCATTGTCTTGCTTCCAGCCCACTGATTGGTTCTTCTACCTCATCCAGTCTGCTATTGAACCCCTCCAGTGTATTTTTCATTTCAGTTATAACTTCTGTTTGGTACTTTCTTATATTTTCTATCTCTTTGCTGAAGTTCTTACTCTGTTCATCCATTCTTATCTCATATTTAATGAGCATCTTTATGACCATTACTTTGAACAGTTATATCAGGTAGATTGCTTTTATCCATTTAATTTAACCAATTTTTTGAGATTCATCTTGGTCTTTCTATTGAAACATATTCCTCTGTCTCCTCATTTGGCCTAATTATCTGTATTTGTGTCTATGTATTATATAAATCACAGCTTCTCATGAGGCTCAGTGGTAAAGAATCCACTTGCCAATGCAGGAGATGTGAGTTTGATTCCCTAGGTTGGGAAAATCCCCTGGAGAAGGAAATGGCAACCCACTCCAGTATTCTTGCCTGGGAAATCCCATGGGCAGAGGAACCTGGTAAGCTACCGTCCATAGGGTCACAAGAGTTGGACATGACTTAGCAACCAAGCAACAACAATTATGTAAATCAGCTGTATCTTCCAGTCTTGAAGGAGTGGCCTTATTTAAGAGATGTCGTATGGAGCTCAGAGGTACAATCTCACCTGGCCACCAGACCCAGGCACTGAAATAGTGTCTCCTATGTGGGCTGAATACACTCTCCTTTCTTGGCAAGGATGCAGCTACTGCTGCAGTCTCTAGGTGGGTGAAGTTGGTCCCTGGAATTACTGTGAAGCCTGATTGCAGCTGCAAGAATACACTGGTGGGCACAGGTACCCCCATATTGGCTGCAGGACCTGGCTATGGCTACCACATGCACTGATTGGCATGAATATGATTTGGTTGACTGTGAGGCCTAAGGTGCATGGGTGGGTGGGGCTCTTAACTGGATGTGCCCATTTGTGCTCACAGTATGAAAGGAGAACTTCATAATGGTGTCCACCAGCACTGGCATTAGCAAGATAGCCTGAGATCACATCAATTGCTTCTTCCAATGTACAATTTCCCATGTAGCATCCCAGCTAATTTATGTCTCTCTGGAAGATACTTAAAGATTAGTAAATGTGTCCCCTTTACTTAGAATCCATGCAATTTTTATTTATTTATTAATTTATTTATTTATTTTTGTTGAGTGAGTCTGTACAAGGGCCTTTAAGGGAGGATCCTCCATTCCCTATAGTTTTATTTTTTCCTGGACCTAGTTCTCATTGATTTTCAAAGCCAGATGTTTGAGGGGTTCATCTGTTTTGGGCAGAATCTAGGAGTTGGGGTACCTGATGTGGAGCTCTAATCTCTTGCTCCCCTGGCAAATGATATGTATTTTTTTTGATCACTCCTGATTGTGAATCAACCATGGATATAATGTGCTTTTATCCTTGGCAAGAACACATCTTTGTCTTTCTGTTCATCTCAATGCTGTCCTTTGATGCTTTGTTGTGAAAGCTCTGTTTACTTAGTTTTCAGGTCCCTTTCTGGAGGAACTATCCATATGAAGTTGTAGATTTGTTGTGTCCATGTGATGAGGTGAGCTCAGAATCTTCCTATGACATGATCTTGAATCCTTTCCTCTGAAACACTAGTTTCTTAACTTCTATACACCACAGTCCTGGTTTACTTCCTACTTCATTGATAAATTCTCTGTCTCCTTTATGACCCATTCTCTGCTTCTTTAAATATTATACTGTCCCAGGTCTCCCTCCCTAACCTGTTCTTTTCTGACTTTTTTTCTCTCCTTGAAGGCTCTCAACTAGTTTCATGACTTATATTACTATCTATAGGCTTATGACTCACATATCTACTGTTTACTTCCAGCTTAGACCTTTCTATTGAGCTAAAGATTCTTATATCCAACTGACTCCCTGATAAGGCTACCTGAATGTCTAAAGCTATCTCAAATGTAACATGTCCAAAATAGAAGAATATTTACTTCCCCCAACCCTATCATTTTTCTAGTCTTTCCCTCATTAGTAAGTGGCATTGTCATCCAAGTTCTAAGTATGTTCTTCATTCCTCCCTTCCTCTCACTTTCTACATAAGCAATCCTGGAAATTACTTCCAAAAGTTAATTCCAAAAATCATTTTTCACCAACTGTACTACTAATACAATTCACCCTAGTCCAATCCATAATAGGATAGAGTATTATATAAGCCTCCTAACTGGTGTCCTTTCTTCCACTGCTGCCTCTTTATAATTCAGTCTCCAAAGACCAAAGACAGGAATCTTTGTAAAATATAAACTTTATCTTATAACTAATTGGCTTAAAATCCTTTAATAGCATTTCATATAGTTAGAAAATCAAATTTTTGTGAGTGATGCCACTGAAAATGGAGGAGCAGGGAAGGCTACAGGTCTGTCCTTCCACTAATGTAATGATTAAGCTAGCAAAAACTGTTAAAATCAACTTTTTGGAATTCTAAAATCTAATGAAAGCTTAGAACAACCAGGGTGTTGCCTGATGAAGAAGGAGGCTGCTGAGTTCTAGTAAGAGAGTGTTATGACATTTTTCCTACCTGCCCCCAATCAACAGCTCACTGACAGTTATGGAATGGTGAGCTTATGGGTGCCAAAATGAGAAATGCAAAACTTTTTCTCAAAGAGTTGTGGTTTTGGGTTTTGACTGCCTGATTACTCACCAAGAGATCAGCTAAGGGACTTGCCTGTGTTTTGCCAACCCCTGCCTCCAAACTCTCAGGACTGGAGTCGCCACTTGTGTGGTGATTTTTTCACAATTAAAAAAAAAAAAAAACTGTAGTAAAATATACATAACATAAAATATACGTGCCATCTTAATCATTTTTAAGTGTATGGTTCAGTGCCATTAAGCACATTCATATTTTGGGGAGCGTCACCACCATCCATCTCCAGAACTCTTTTCATTTTGCAAAACTGAAATTCTATAAACAGTAATTCCCCATTACTCCCTCCAAACAACCCCCAGAAACCACCATTCTAGTTTATATCTCTATGAGTTTGACAACTCTAAATAACTCATATAAGTGGAATACTATAGTATTTGCATTTTTATGACTGGCTTATTTCATTTAGCATAATGTCCTCAAGCTTCATCCATGTTCTGACATACATCAGAATTTCCTTCCTTCTTTAAAACTAAATAGTATTCCACTGTATGTATATGCCATATTATGCTTATGCATTCTTCCATCAATGGACATTTGCATCACTTCCATCTTTTAGCTATTGTGAATAATGCTGCTGCTGCTATGAACATGAGTGTGCAAATATCTCTTCAAGGTACAGCTTTAAATTTGTGGAATATATTCCCAGAAGATGAATCACTGAATTATATGATAATTCATTTCTAACTTTTTGAGGAACCAACAGTTCTCCACAATGGCTGTACCATTTTACATTCCCATGAACAGTGTACTAGTGTTCCAGTTTCTCCACTTCCTTGCCAATCCAATACTTGTTATTCTTTTTCTTTTTAAAAATATTTGTCAACCTAACTGGTGTAAGATAGCATCTCATTGTGGTTTTTATTTTAAGTGGCAATTTTATAAAACATATAAAAGCATATGGTAGAACTTCCCTGGTGACACAGTGCATAAGGATCTGCCTGCCAATGCAGGGAACATGGGTTCAATCCCTGGTCCAGGAGGATTCCAGATGTCACAGAGCAACTGAGCCCATGTGCCACCACTACTGAGCTTGCATGCCACAACTACTGAGAGTGCATGCTACAACTAATGAAGCCTGCATGCCCTAGAGCCTGTGTTCCACAAGAGAAGCACTGCAATGAGAAGCCTACACATCGCAACTAGAGAAAGCCCGTGCAGAGCAACAAAGATCCAGCACAGCTAAAAAAATTAAAATTAAAAAAAAATTTTAAAGTGTATGGTAGATGTAGCTGCCTGAGGCAAGGTTGGATAGAAGGTACAACTCAGGAGGAGGGATAAGTACTTTGAAAGCTCCTACATACATTGAGGGATCTAGAAGACCGTGTATGTTCAGTAATAAACATGTGCTCAGAAAAGACTACAGAAACCCTAAGATGTCACCTTTGGCTGATCTTTACTCTGTGTAAATGGGAAATAAAGACTAAGGCAGAGTTGTAAATAGGGTTGCTAAGCATTGAAGGGGGACACCAACCTAGAGTAAATTTATAAAGACCAAGACACTATCTTTATTTGGTTTGCTTTGTTGCTCGAGATATTTAAGGAAATCTTTAAGATATTTAAGGAAATATTTAAGGAAACTAAACTAACAGAACAGACATAACAGAATCAGAAGATATTAAGAAGAGGTGGCAAGAATACACAGAAGAACTATACCCAAAAAATGACCCAGATAATCATGATGGTGTGATCACTCACCTAGAGCCAGATATCCTAGAATGTGAAGTCAAGTGGACCTTAGGAAGCATCACTACAAACAAAGCTAGTGGAGGTGATGGAATTCCAGTTGAGCTATTTCAAATCCTAAAAGATGATGCTATAAAGGTGCTGCACTCAATATGCCAGCAAATTTGGAAAACTCAGCAGTGGCCACAGGACTGGAAAAGGTCAGTTTTCATTCCAATCCCTAAGAAAGGCAGTCCCAAAGAATGCTCAAACTACCGTACAATTGTACTCATCTCACACACTAGTAAAGTAATGCTCAAAATTCTCCAAGCCAGGCTTCAGCAATATGTGAACCGTGAACTTCCAGATGTTCAAGCTGGTTTTAGAAAAGGCAGAGGAACCAGAGATCAAATTGCCAACATTTGCTGGATCATCAAAAAAGCAAGAAAGTTCCAGAAAATCATCTACTTCTGCTTTATTGACTATGCCAAAGCCTTTGACTGTGTGGATCACAATAAACTGTGGAAAATTCTGAAAGAGATGGGAATACTAGACCACCTGACCTGGCTCTTGAGAAACCTATATGCAGGTCAGGAAGCAACAGTTAAAACTGGACATGGACCAACAGACTGTTTCCAAATAGGAAAAGGAGTACGTCAAGGCTATATATTGTCACCCTGCTTGTTTAACTTATATGCAGAGTACATCATGAGAAACGCTGGGCTGGAAGAAGTACAAGCTGGAATCCAGATTGCCGGGAGAAATATCAATAACCTCAGATATGCAGATGACACCACCCTTATGGCAGAAAGTGAAAAGGAACTAAGAAGCCTCTTGATGAAAGTGAAAGAAGAGAGTGAAAAAGCTGGCTTAAAGCTTAACATTCAGAAAACTAAGATCATGGCATCTGGTCCCATCACTTCATAGCAAATAGATGGGGAAACCGTGGCTGACTTTATTTTTTGGGGCTCCAAAATCACTGCAGATGGTGACTGCAGCCATGAAATTAAAAGACACTTACTCCTTGGAAGGAAAGTTATGACCAACCTAGATAGCATATTAAAAAGCAGAGACATTACTTTGCCAGCAAAGGTCCGTCTAGTCAAGGCTATGGTTTTTCCAGTAGTCATGTCTGGATGTGAGAGTTGGACTATAAAGAAAGCTGAGCACCGAAGAATTGATGCTTTTGAACTGTGGTGTTGGAGAAGATGCTTGAGAATCCCTTGGACGGCAAGGAGATCCAACCAGTCCATCCTAAAGGAGATCAGTCCTGGGTGTTCATTGGAAGGACTGATGTTGAAGCTGAAACTCCAATATTTTGGCCACCTGATGCAAAGAGCTGACTCATTTGAAAAGACCCTGATGTTGGGAAAGATTGAGGGCAGGAGGAGAAGGGGACGACAGAGGATGAGATGGTTAGATGGCATCACTGACTCATTGGACATGAGTTTGGGTCAATCCTGGGAGTTGGTGATGGACAGGGAGGCCTGGCGTGCTGTGGTTCATGAGGTCACAAAGAATCGGACATGACTGAGTGACCAAACTGTAGCAGAATTATAACTAAGCAGGGCTCCCCGATAGCTCATCTGGTCAAGAATCCACCTGCAATGCAAGACACCCCAGTTCGATTCCTGGGATGGGAGATCTCTTGAAGAAGGGATAGGCTACCCACTCCAGTATTCTTGGCCTTCTCTGGTGGCTCAAATGGTAAAGAATCACCCTGGAATGCAGGAGACCTGGATTTGATCCTTGGGTTGGGAAGATTCCTTGAAGAAGGGAACGGCTACCCATTCTAGTATTCCAGCTTAGAGAATTCCATGGACAGTCCATGGTGTCGCAAAGAGTCGAACATGACTGAGAGACTTTCACTCACTTGCTCAAACAGAATTATAACCACAATTCAATGCTAACCTAGCTCAGTTCCTAATTGGTTTTAGATGATTAGCTCTTTACTCACTTCCCTGACAAAGAAAAGACATTATCCTCGTTCGGAGGGAAAAAAAATTGGCATCAGACTCTATGGTGACTTTAGGCACACGTTGAGCATACAGAGAATTATGAGGCACATAAAGACACAGGACAGTGTGACCCATATCAAGAGGAAAAACAGTCAATAGAAGTAGAACCACTGTCATCTGGATGTGGCATGCACTCATACATACTACAACATGGCTGTACCTGAGAACATTATGCTAAGTGAAAGAAGCCTGACACAAAAGATCATATAGCATTTGATTATACATATTTGAAATGCCCAGAATAGACAAATACATAGAGACAGAAAGCATATCGGTGATTGTTAGGGTCTAGGAGGAAAGGAAAATGAGGACTGACTAATTTATGAAGTTTTATTTGGGGTGATGAAAAAGTTTTGAAACTAAAGATAGTGATATCGTATCATTGTGAGTTTACTAAATGCCACTGAACTAGCACCTTAAAATTGTGTTTGTATATATCATGTCAATTAAAACAAATAATTTCTCAAATGGGTTTATTAGCAGGCAGATAAGAGGAATCAGTTCAGTCACTCAGTCGTGTCTGACTCCTCGTGACCCCATGGACTGTAGTATGCCAGGATTCTCTGTCCATCACCGTCTCCTGGAGCCTGCTCAAACTCATGTCCATCAAGTCAGTGATTCCATCCAACCATCTTATCCTTTGTCATCACCTTCTCCTCCTGCCTTCAATCTTTCCCAGCATCAGGGTCTTTTCCAATGAGTCAGTTCTTCACATCAGGTGGCCAAAGTATTGGAGCTTCTGCTTCCAATGAATATTAAGGACTGATTTCCTTTAGGATGGACTGGTTGGATCTCCTTGCAGTCCAAGGGACTCTCAAGAGTCTTCTCCAACACCACAGTTCAACAGCATCAATTCTTCTGTACTCAGCTTTCTTTATAGTCCAACTCTCACATCCATATGTGGCTACTGGGAAAATCTTAGCCTGGACTATACGGACCTTTGTTGACAAAATAATGTCTCTGCTTTTTAATATGCTGTCTAGGTTGGTCATGACTTTTCTTCCAAGGAGCAAACATCTTTTAATTTCATGGCTTCAGTCACCATCTGCAGTGATTTTGGAGTCCAACAAAATAAAGTCAGCCACTGTTTCCATTGTTTCCCTATCTATTTGCCATGAAATGATGGGACCAGATGCCATGATCTTAGTTTTCTGAATGTTGAGCTTTAAGCCAACTTTTTCACTCTCTTCCTTCACTTTCATCAAGAGGCTCTTTAGTTCTTCTTTGCTTTCTGCCATAAGGGTGGTATCATCTGCATATCTGAGATTATTGATATTTCTCCTGGCAATCTTGATGAGAGGAATAGTGAACTTAAAATCAGTCCAATAAAAGCAACTATTGTGTATTAATACACACACACACACACACACACACACACACATATATATATATATATATATTGCTATATATAGCAAAATGGTACTGATAAGCCTATTTGCAGGGCAGGATAGAGATACAGACTAGTGGACACAATGGGAGAAGTAGAGGGTGGGGTGAACTGAGAGAGTAGCTTCGAAACATATACATTGCCATGTGTAAACTAGATAGCAGAAAGTTTCTGTATAACACAGGAAGCTCAACCTGGTGCTCTATGACAATCTAGAGGGGTGGATGGCAGCAGGAGTGAGAGGGAGGTTCAAGAGGGAGGGCATATATTTATACTTATGACTGGTTCATGTTGTTGCATGGCAGAAACCAACACTATATTGTAAAACAATTATCCTCCAATTAAAAATAAATTTTAAAAAACCAATTCAATAGAAATGATTCAGACTGAAACATAAAAAATGATGAAAAGAAGAGGGAAAAAAAGATAATAAATTTGTGGTAGATTGTTGGGCAGTTTAATATATGTGCAATTAGAATCCCAGAAGGAGAAGAGCAAGAAAATGAGGCAGGAAAAAGAAAGAATTGATCAATCCCAATGATAAAATGACTTAGTGATGATACTCTCCCCTGAAGCTGAGCAGTGGCAGAGAGTTGAACCCACAACCATTCTGTTTTTCACTTTCAGTACAGTATTCATTATATTACATGAGATATTCAACACTGTTACAAAATAGGTTTTGTGTTAGATGATTTTGCTCAACTATAAGTTAATATAAATGTTCTGAGAACATTAAAGGTAGGTGAGGCCAAGCTATGATGTTCAGTAGGTTAGGTGTATTAAATGCATTTTTTCCTTATGGTATTTTCAATTTATGATATCCTTATCTGTATGGAACCCCATCATAAGTTGAGGAAGATCTGTAAAAATTTATTATTCAAGATAACAGTAATATCAGTGCCTTGTGGTCAAATGCATATAGAAGTGAAATATATGATAAGAGCCCAAAGAATAGGAGCAGAAGCAGATAAGTGGATCTTTACTTTTCTATAATTTTTTCATTTATCATAATGTGGCAACATGCTAATTTAAGGTAAGCTAATAATAAATTTCATGGGGTCGCAGAGTTGGACACGCCTGAGCGACTGAACTGAACTGAATAATAAATCCAGGACAAGTGATGTAATCTCTAACCCTCTGTAGCAAGAATTCTAAACCCTGTCACTCTCTGATAGCTCTTTGTTGTGGGGAGCTCTCTTGTGTACTGCAAGTGTTTTATCAGTATCCCTAGCCTCTACCCAGTAGATGCCACTAGCACCCCCCTACAAAGTGTGATAACCAAAAATATCTCCAGACATAGGAGCAAAATCTCTCCTGGATGTCTATAATAACACTGAAAACATTAGAAAATGATATAAACAAAATAGCATAAGAAGAAGAAGAAATGTGATTAATCCGAGGTAAGTCAGGATAAGAGGAGCAAAGAAACAATGGACAGATGAAACAAACAGAAAAAAATAAAAATGCAACTGCATTATTCATTACATTCATATAAACAAACTAAATGCTACTTACCAGAAACATTTTACATAAAAGGATACAGACAGATTGAAAGTAAAAGGATGGAAAATATACCATGCAAACACCACCACCAACAACAAAGCTGTCATGGTTATATTAATGTCAGACAAAATAGTCTTTAAGGCAAGAGGTATTACTGGAGATAAAAAGGCACATTTTGTGATGACAAAAGTGTCAGTTCAGCTCTTTTCTCTTCTCCGCCATCCTATGTGCGGTTGAGTTCTGTCCGCACCATGTCTTCTCACAAGACTTTCAGGATCAAGCGATTCCTGGCCAAGAAGCAAAAGCAGAATCGTCCCATTCCTCAATGGATTCGAATGAAAACTGGCAATAAAATTAGGTACAACTCCAAGAGAAGACATTGGAGAAGAACCAAGCTGGGTCTATAAGAAGCGTCACATAAAAAGTGGCACACATGTTAAGATCACTTATTTAAGCAGCCGTATCACAGTGAGAACATCACTACTGTAATGCTTGGCTCCTGATGTTTCTTATTTCCTCAAAACTATCAGTCTGAGACCAGTAATAAATATGATACGTTACGTTGGAAAAAAAAAAAGTGTCAGTTCAAAAGGGAGACAACAGTCCTTGTTCTATGAGGTAGATACTTTATTTTTTATTATTCCAATTTTCATAGGTGAAGAATCTAAATCACAGAAACATTATGAGACCTACACAGTACATAATGGACCGAGAACAAGCTTCTGCTTTTAAATATTGCACAGTATTCTCTGGCAAAAACAAAAATAAAATGAACCAAAACCAAAAAACAAATCATTTCTCTTCCTGATTGAAATTAAAGGATTGCAGTACCCAAGGAACAATGCTACTTTTCTATATTTCTTTAGAGAAGCAGAGCGATTTGCCCACAAAGGCATTAATGACTTAAATTTAAACTTCAACCAAAATGAGGCCTTGGGATCTCATTTCAGTTGTGAAAGTAACAGAAAAATGTTCTATGGTACCATATCCTAAGTGTAAAGGTGTATTCAGCACAGCTGTGGTCTAGGATCCTCATAGAACACTTCAAGCTACTTCCAAAAATCAAGTTCAATCATCACTTTTTAGATTGCTGTAAAATAAAGAGGGAACTTTCTTTTTCCATTACTACTCAAACTGCTTCAACAAAGCAAGTCCTATATTCCTGAGGGGGAAGCATAGAAAGGATATGAGTGAAATTTAATTTTCTCAGAAAAGTAAATAAAAAATAAATTTCCAGTAGTCATATCCCTCTGTTCTCTGGAAAATAACATTTTCAGTGTCCGAATCTCCTGAAAAGGGTAGGTTGGGAAGCCACTAATCTGCAGAGAGTCATTTGGTCCTTGGCATAATTTTTCTACATTTAAAATGTATTATTAGCTATTTTATTATAGAACTAGTACATACCTGAAAAGGGAAAAACAAACTTTAATGTGGAGAACCTTGAGAAATACCACTTTAACCAAGAGACCAATGTTAACATTAGCAGTGATAAAGCATGTTGATTTTATCATGTACTCTTACCTAATGCAAAGGAGACATATCACTTCTGTAGTATTAAAAAAAAACCTCATAACCCTAGTCTAATCATGATTAAAATAGCAGATAAACACAAATTAAGGGTCATCCTACAAAATGTCTGCCCAGTACTTCTCAAAACTGTCAAGGTCATGAAAAACAAGGAAAGTGTCACAAACCAGAACTGACTAAGGAGACATGGCAACTAAATGCAATGTGGCATGCTGCATTTAGATCCTGGAAATGAAAAACAAAATTAGTAGAAAAACTGGTAAAATATTATTTAAGTCTGAGGTTTAGTACCCTTGTTGCATTCCTAATTTTGATTGACGTCATGGTAATGTAAGATGATCACATTAAGAGAAACTGAAGCTGTGTACAGGAAACTGTAACTTTTCTGTGAATCTAAAATTATTCTGAAATAAACGGTGTATTTTAAACTGTACTACATGACTGTGGAGGAAAGAAAAAAATGAAAGAATAAAAAAAGCAAAAGAATGAAATGGAAGATAGGAGGGAGGGAAGGAAGGAAGGCAGAAAAGAACGAAACAATAACAAATGTAAAAAGTAAATAATGTAAAAGGCAAACAGTTATATAAAAGTTTTTGTGTATAATTCCAAACTTTTCTTCCATACACTGAGGCATATTCAGATAATATGGTTTTTTATACAAAGAAAGATATGCATGTCTTATAACTTGATTTTTCACTTAATATATAAGGACTGTATTTCCATTAATTCATACATTCATTTAGTTAGCAAATATATAGTGACTATTTCCCTGATGCTGGGAAGGATTGAAGGCAAAAGGAGAAGGGGGAGGCAGAGGATGAGATGGTTAGATAGCATCACTGACTTAATGGACACGAATTTCTGCAAACTCTTGGAGGTAGTGGAGGACAGAGGAGCCTGGCATGTTGCACTCCATGAGTTCACAAAGAGTCAGACATGACTTAGCAACTGAACAACAACAGCAAATTATTCAAGAGGAGAAAGTATGTGAATATGGCTTTTAGCATTTCCTGAAGGTATTATTCTGCAAGTCATGAGAGGTATCAGAGAAGGAAGAGAAGAGCTGAGTACATAGTGAGTATTTTTTAGGACTGAATCTTTGACAGAGGATTCAGAGGGAGGGACAGGTATTATTTGATGTGCCCAGATTCCTTAGGTATGAAGACACTTCTACAACCCAAAGTCTAGTAATTTCACATGAAAATCTAGACCTGTTCTTGGGATAGTTGATGGGGAAAACAATTTAGCCTATTGTGAATCATGAGGGATGAAGGACTTAGGATTATAGCTGTTGCCAGTGTAAGTCTGCCTGAAAGTGAGACTCAGTTTCCTGTTTGAAAAATAGAATACTTGGTTTTTAAATGGGCTCTTACCCAGAATATGTTTACATTGTGCCTTTTCAGATGTACTGCTGATCTAGATGTACTGCTGATGAATGCCAAGCTAAGTGATGTTGGCAGTAGCACTAATAAAACTTAATTTCATTATTCAATAGAGTATTTTCTATAGATCTGGGCCCAAGACTAAGATATTGATGCTGTCTCTCATAGCACATACCAACAGATTATTTAAACTATCTCCAATGTATGGTTCGGGGCAATCTGTAGCTCTCAAAGTATAGGACACTTGAGTGAAAAATCACCAAAAGCTTGGGGCTGCTGCCTCCAGAGACTGTGTCTACGGTAGTGAGCAACTCTATAGTCATGGCAGTTGTGTCAATGTCCCAACTCAGAGTAAGTCCTGAACGAAAGAACAATGGACAAAATGCAACTTAAAATGTATGTGCATGCTCAGTTGCTCTGTCATGTCTAACTCTTTGGACCAGAGTCCTCCAGGCTCCTCTGCCCATGGGATTCTCCAGGTAAG
This sequence comes from Cervus canadensis, assembly GCF_019320065.1. Classification (NCBI taxonomy): domain Eukaryota; kingdom Metazoa; phylum Chordata; class Mammalia; order Artiodactyla; family Cervidae; genus Cervus; species Cervus canadensis. The sequence goes on along the minus strand of NC_057419.1, from coordinate 141,081,021 downwards.
AATACTAGGTTGTCATGCCCTACTCCAGGGGATCTTCCCAACCCAGGGATTGAACCTGCCTCTCTTACGTCTCCTGCATTGGCAGGTGGGTTCTTTACCACTAGTGCCACCTGGGAAGCCCTAAAATGGTGAGTTAAAGGGAAAACCAAAAGTCTCCCAGGAGAAACTTACATAAACTATCTCTGCTTATAAATACTTTTGTTTGAAGAATAGCATAAATGAGTGCTGGTTAATGAAACACTACATGTGTCACGACTGAGTGACTAACACTAACACTACTATCCTGTGCAAGGGCAAGGGAAACAATTGGTTATACCTCAAGAATGCTATTTATTCCTGAGGTTGTTAGAGTTTCTCATGATAGCATTAGCTGTTTGGGAAAGGAAAGAACTGCAGACATAGGATCTAGTTTGGGGCTAACGGCATCAGAGTCAAATGTGAAACTTCTCTCTGCATTCGGTGTAAAATATTGCCACCTCTTCTGCCATGGGAGTATACAACAGGCAGCCTGCAACCCAGAAGAGGGCTCCCTCACTCGACCATCTGTGCTCAGTCGCTCAGTCATGTCCGACTCAGGCTTCCCTGTCCATGGGATTCTCCAGGCAAGAATACTGGAGTGGGTTGCCATTTCCTCCTCCAGGGCATCTTCCTGACCCAGGAATCAAACCCGTGTCTCCTGCATCTCCTGCATTAACAGGTGGATTCCTTACTACTGAGCCACCATGCTGACACCTTTCCAGCCTCCAGAACTTTTGAGACATCAGAAGTCTGAAATCAGTTTTGCTGCACTAAAGTCAAAACATTGACAGGACAAAGATCCCAGTCCCATAGCTGCAAGGAACTAAATTCTGCCAGCGGTGAGCTTGGAAGAGGATTGTAAGCCTTGGATGAAACAGCAGCACTGACTGCCATGCTGATTGCAGCATCGTGGGACCCTGAAAGGAGGACTTGGTCAAGATGCACTTGACTAAAGACCCATGGAAATTATGAGTTAATAAACTAGTAAGGGAAAAAAAGTGGTTTTGTTTTTAATATTGCCAACACAGCAGCTTCCCTGGGAGCCATTCAAAGCCAAGTACTCTTTGAGTTGGTAAGTGTTACTTATTTACTATGCCTTGAATACCAAAACAGAACACAATAACACATGTCCCCAAAGAGACAAATCTTATTCTTAGCCAATCAGCCACGTGCCTAGAACCCAGAAGAATGTGTAAGAAAGGTTTCCCCTTGCAGTAGAGCTTAAAGTAACTTTTCCAGCACTAAGCAGCTCATCCTGCCAGCTCTACTACACCTGTGTGTTGAATCTTCGTCTTGATTCTTGGAGCCACTCATGTAGTCACCTTTCTCCTAGGGAATCTCTTTCCTTTGGGGAATATTATTTCTTCCCTCATTACTCCACAGGTCCCTCCTGCTCTTAAACCTCTTTGCTTTCCTCTTCTGTGTCCACCTTCTGTTTGCTTCAGTCTTTAACCCAGGTTGTTTGTCATTTGTTCCATCTAGTTCTCTCATGGAAAATGGAAAAATCTTTAAATCCATGGAGAAGGAAGATAGGATGAAGGAAGCCACTCTGATCCATCTGGCATGTGAACATAACTTCTATGAGTTATTATGTTAACAGAGTCCCAGTCTCTTTAGTCTATTTATTGTTGCATTTCAAATAGCACTCTTTTATTATCTTATTTCCTGTGTATTTGTGTCCACGCCCCCCCAACACACACACCATTCTAAGAAAGAATCAAGTAAATCAAATGATTGTAAATTTTACTGTTGTGAAATGATAATGGAAAATTTGTGCTGGTTGAAGCTAGTGTAATGAGCTCCCTGTTCACTCTCCACAACTCAGAATCCATTTACCTCCATCACAAACTAGGAGAGGTTTTTGTTTTGCTTTGTTTTGTTTTGATTATCGGGAGAGGAACCAAAAGAGATGAAGAAAGAGGATAGAGGTGATGATATAGAACATATCTCCAGCCCTGTGAACAGAGTGACCTCTTGTGGTTATAGAGGGTGAGAAAGCTAGAAAAATTCAAGAAAGATTCTGGGGAATTCCCTGGTGGTCCAGGGGTTAGGACTTGGTGCTTTCACTGCCAGGCCCCGGTTTGATCCCTGATTGGGGAACTACGATTCCACAAGACAGGGAGCTCGCTGCCCCTCGCCTCCCCAATAGAGGCTCTGAAACTCTCGGTACTAACAAGTCAGCTTTAGAACACAGACAACACAGTGCAACACAGAGTGAGGAGGCGCTTTCCTTTGCCTCTTCAGGGGACCCTGTACAGGTCTGGCACAACAAAGATTGGGCATTTCAGAAGACTCCCAGGTGACACAAGAGGTAAAGAAACCTCCTGCCAATGAAGGAGACCTGGGTTTGATCCCTGGGTGGGGAGGATTCCCTGGAGGAAGACATGGCAACCCACTCTAGCATTCTTGCCTGGAGAATATCATGGAGCTTGGTGGGCCACAGTCCATGGGGTCGCAGAGAGTCAGAAATGACTTAGCAACTGAACAATAATAACAACCTCTATGTTGTTATCAAAAGAATTGAACCTACAACTTGAAAGTGGCCCTTTCTCCATAAAGGCCTCTACCATGAAGTTGTCCTGGAAGATGTCATAGTATCTGTCTTTCTGGCCCTCAACTGGTGGACATGAAAGTAGTTTTGGAGGATAAAAGAAATTCAGGAGTCATACAAGATCAGGAGAATAACTTTAAAAGGATCAGAAAGAAAGTACTGCTCAGGCAGGTGCAGAAGCTATAAATTCAATGAAAGAGGGTTTTAATTACAAGATTAATGATACAAACCAACTGGCATTAAACATATAGCAAAGGAAATAGAGGAAACCAAGACAATTGGATGACAGCAGCTCACTGTGTAATCCCGTATGATTCAAGTGACAAATAGACTGAAGGGATTAGATCTGATAGACAGAGTGCCTGAAGAACTATGGATGGAGATTCATGACATTGTACAGGAGGCAGGAATCAAGACCATCCCCAAGAAAAAGAAATGCAAAAAGGCAAAATGGTGGTCTGCCTTACAAATAGCTATGAAAACAAGAGAAGTGAAAGGCAAAAGAGAAAAGGAAAGATGTACCCATTTGAATGCAGAGTTCCAAAGAAGAGCAAAGAGAGATAAGAAAGCCTTCCTCAGTGATCAATGCAAAGAAATAGAGGAAAACAATAGAATGGGAAAGACTAGAGATCTCTTCAAGAAAATTAGAGATACCAAGGGAACATTTCACGCAAAGATGGGCACAATAAAGGACAGAAATGATATGGACCTAACAGAAGCAGAAGATAGTAAGAAGAGGTGACAAGAATACACAAAAGAACTATACAAAAAAGATCTTCACAACCCAGATAATCACGATGGTGTGATCACTCACCTAGGATGCATTTCAGACATTCTGAAATGCGAAGTCAAGTGAGCCTTAGGAAGCATCACTATGAACAAAGCTAGTGGAGGTGATGGAATTCCAGTTGAGCTATTTCAAATCCTAAAAGGTGACGCTGTGAAAGTGTTGCACTCAGTATGCCAGCAAATTTGGAAAACTCAGCAGTGGCCACAGGACTGGAAAAGGTCAGTTTTCATTCCAATCCCAAAGAAAGGCAATGCCAAAGAATGCTCAAACTACCACACGATTGCACTCATCTCACATGCTAGCAAAGTAATGCTCAAAATTCTCCAAGACAGGCTTCAACAGTACTTGAACCGTGAACTTCCAGATGTTCAAGCTGGATTTAGAAAAGGCAGAGGAACCAGAGATCAAATTGCCAACATCCATTGGATCATCAAAAAAGCAAGAGAGTTCCAGAAAATCATCTACTTCTGCTTTATTGACTATGGCAAAGCCTTTGACTTTGTGGATCACAACAAACTGTGGAAAATTCTGAAAGAGATGGGAATACCAGACCACCTGACCTGCCTCCTGAGAAATCTGTATGCAGGTCAAGAAGCAACAGTTAAAACTGGACATGGAACAACAGACTGGTTCCAATTCTCCAACGGAGTACGTCAAGGCTGTATATTGTCACCCTGCTTATTTAACTTATATGCAGAGTACATCATGAGAAATGCTGGACTGGATGAAGCACAAGCTGGAATCAAAATTGCTGGGAGAAATATCAGTAACCTCAGATCTGCAGATGACACCACCTTTATGGCAGAAAGTGAAGAAGAACTAAAGAGCCTCTTGATGAAAGTGAAAGAGGAGAGTGAAAAAGTTGGCTTAAAGCTCAACATTCAGAAAACTTAGATCATGGCATCCAGTTTCATCATTTCATGGCAAATAGATGGGGAAACAGTGGAAACAGTGGCTGACTTTATTTGTGGGGGGTTTTTTTTTTGGTTGTTTTTTTTTTTTGGTCTCCAAAATCACTCCTTGAAAGAAAAGCTACAACCAACCTAGACAGCATATTAAAAAGCAGAGACATTACTTTGCCAACAAAGGTCCATGTAGTCAAAGCTATGGTTTTTCCAGTAGTCATGTATGGATGTGAGAGTTGGACTATAAAGAAAGCTGAGTGCCCAAGAATTGATGCCTTTAAACTGTGATGTTGGAGAAGACTCTTGAGAGTCCTTTGGATTGCAAGGAGAACCAATCAGTCTATCTTAAAGGAAATCCGTCTTGAATATCATTGGAAGGACTGATGCTGAAATTGAAACTCCAATACTTTGGTCATCTGATGTGAAGAAGTGACTCATTGGAAAAGACTCTGATGCTGGGAAATATTGAAGGTGGGAGGAGAAGGGGACAACAGAGGATGAGATGGTTGGATGGCATCACCGACTCAATGGACATCAGTTTGAAGAAACTCCAGGAGTTGGTGACGAACAGGGAGGCTGGGTGTGCTACAGTCCATGGGGTCACAAAGAGTCGGACACAACTGAGCAACTGAACTGAATTGAACTGTTCACTGTGTGCTTGAAAAGTAGCCAAGAGAAGCTTAAGGGGGACAATTCTAGGTCCAAATTGTTGTAAGGTGGTTCCTGGGCTTCCCAGGTAAGGCTAGTAGTAAAGAATCCACCTGCAATGAAGGAGCCACAGGAGACAGATGTTGGATCCCTAGGTCAGGAAGATCATCTGGAGGAAGGCAAGGCAACCCACTCCAGTGTTCTTGCCTGGATGATCTCATGGACAGAGGAGCCTGGTGAGTTACAGTCCATAGGGTAATGCAAAAAGTCAGACATGTCTGGAGCAACTTAGCACACACACGCACACATAAGGTGTTACTATTACATAGAGCAATTGTGGAAAGATTAGAGGAAGGTTATAGAGTAAGTGGAGAAAAGAAGAGTACAAAGTCAGAAAAGAACCGTGTCCATTGGGGAAAGAGAAAGTTACCTTATAAATACCATGTATTATTGGACTGCATTCTCCTGCTGTAGGAAAAAGCAAAAAAACAGCTCTGAAAAATTGCTGTAAGATATACACAAAAAATTGTGGCTAGTTGTACTTGAGATTATACACCCTATAAAGTGTGGTATAAAAGAGTTTCAGGTGCCAAATTATTCCCAAGGAACACTAGGCTCATTAGGGCAAACATTTTCAAACCCCAAATGCGATCTCTGTCACTTAGGTATTTGTTTGGCTGTGATTTATATTTCTAAATAATCATTGTACACAGATGGACAGGGTAAACATGGAATCAGTACAATAAGTTGCCTGTCTTGTAAACCAGAAAAGAGAATATTTATTTCATTTTGATGTTTTAAGGTTCTCTGGTGGTTAGAAAAATTGACTTTACTGAAATTCTAATTGTTTAAAAATATAAACATGCATGTACCTACCAGGTCAGATATCTTAGTTTATACTGACTACTTCTAGGTAAATTATATAAGGAAAGCCCCTAAACATTATGTGCATGCCTGTGTGCTCAGGTGATAAGTCATGTCTGACTCTTTGCGACCCCATGGACTGTAGCCCATCAGGCTCCTCTGTCCATGGACTTTTCCAGGCAAGAATACTGGAGCTGGTTGCCATTTCCTCCTCCAGGGGATCTTCCTGACCCAGTGATCAAGCCTGTATCTCCTGTGTCTCCTGCATTGGCAGGTGGATTCTTGAGCCACTGGGGAAGCCCAAACATTGTGGACAGCAAGGTAAAGAAAAAGAATGGTTCATTATCATTTCTCAGTGGTAAAACTTAGAAATTGGTGGCCTCTCACTGCAGAATTCTGCCTTTCCAACCAGGGTTTAGTTTGAAAGAGATGAATGTAAGCTAACTTTTGTGCTGAAAGAGAATAGTCCCTGTCGTGCTTAAGTACTCTGTTTCTTGCTCTGAAATACTCTTCACAAAGACCCAGATCAAGCATGACTAATCGCTAACATTTTGATGAGGGTAATTTACTCCTGGTAACCTCCTGTTACAAATATCTGAGAGTAAGAGATTTCGGCTTCTTACCACATTGTGTAACTCCAATTCAATGGCAGGTGTACATACATATGTCAAGGCAAATGCCCACTCATGTACTAGTCTTGATGTATTTTGATATTTTCTGCAGGTGTCTGCAGATGACATATTTAGATATTTAATGAATCATGTTCTAAGGAGCAATACTTTAAGATATCACCACCTGATTAATTTATTTATAAGCTATTCACTATTTATCAATTCGATCTCATCTACATATTTGCAATAATCAGCATATATATGTCCCACAGAAAATGTTCACAAACTATAAGCTATTTTGGTGGGTTTATATTAAGATAGATGTTGTAGAAATCAGCCCTTTTCCAATGGGAAGGCAATCTGACTAATGAAGGCAAAATCTCTCCAAGTGAAGAGAACAGTGTCATCAGACACTTAAAAATAATGAAGTTCATTTGACTGACTTTTGAGTTTAAAAGCAATTGAGTTCATGGAATAATAAGTTTTAAAAAATATTCAGTTGAAGTTTTTCATTACTTTTAACTTAGTGTTTCTCCACACTAAACACAACTGAAAATATGTCTAATTTTTTCTGAAGAGAGAACAAAATAAATTTGTCCCTTTTAATCTATGGATTTATATTAAGTTGAGTAGGTCCAACTAGCCAATTTGCAAATGGGACATTTCTTTCAGGTGAGGCTTAATATTCACATATTATTTCTCCTGTTGAGTAATTCCATGATACTCCTTGCTACAGTTCGTTAGACTTCAAGTATTATTGTTGATCTGTGCTTCCTCCTTCAGCATAATTAGCCCTTGAATTATCTGTTAGGTCCTTGGAGGACTCTTAGGTTTATAGCAGGGTCAGGAGAAAACTGTATGGGAGTCAAAGCAATATACAGATGAAAGAACGCCCTCCATACAAGGGAATGTGCGGTTCTGTTTCACCCAGAAGGAAGGAGGAAATAGGTCTGGTTGGAGTTTTCACAGTAATAAGGAAGGGACCATTCAGAAATCTGCTGCTATACTAAAATAAATAATTCCTCTGTTGCTATGGCTTTATAATTTATCCAACAAACATCTAGAAAGATATCAACATGTTCCAAAAAAGCTTAGAGATGTTTTTAAAAGTTGTATATTTATTCATAAGGGAGATTTTGGTGTGTTACATATGCCAATGTTTTATATTATCCTAATGCCTTCAGAGACTCTGCTTAGAGTTAGTAAGCCTTCTGATATGGTTTTAATTCAAGTTCCAATAAAAGTGTTTTCCCCTTTTCTGTGACCATGACTGAAGCCAGTGAAAAATGATGGCTGGATGCACACACACACACACACACACTCACACATGCACACAAGGGAATCAAAGGAACATGAGTCTCCATTTTGATAATACCACGGAGTTCTGCCAGCTTTGAGATTTTCTCATTTGACTCTTAAGAGAAGTTTTCCGACCACTAGAATATACTTTTAAAGGCTCTGACAGGAAAAAAAAAAGGCTCTGAGAGTAACATACATGTAAATAGATGGGGCCTATTAAAAAAGTTCATTGGAAATTTCCTTCCAAGTGTAATTTTAGAGGGCATTTCATTCATTCATTGGTTCATTCAAAGGAAAAGAGTTATGTAAAACCCCATGAGGTGCTGGAGACAATAATGGTCAATAATACAGACCTTGGCCCCAAAAGTCACTCAGACTAGTTGGCAAGACAAAGTAAACACTTAATTTTTAAAATATATTTATTTTATTTAGTATGTATTTATTTGGCTGTGCTGGGTCTTGTGGCATGTAAAGTCTTAGTTGCAGAATGTGGGATCTAGTTCCCTGATGAATGCAGGCCCCCTGCATTGGGAGAATGGAGTCTTAGCCACTGGACCACCAGCAAAGTCCCTAAACCCTTGATTTTAATACAGTATGATCATTACCAAAATAGTGATGAGATGAATGACACTAGGAATCCTCTTAGGATTGCTTGAAGATGAGTTATTTGGAATCCTTCTCTCCTCAGGAAGAAGGACTGCACATGACCTCAACTTTCCCCAAGGCCTCCAGGTATTGAGAAACTGGCATTACCAGCAGCTTCTAGAAAAACTGACGCCTAAGCTCAGATCATTTGGTGTCAGATCTTGAGCTCTTTTTGCTCTTCTGACAAGGCTGTTCCCTCACAAGCTCTATAAAGAGGGATAGCAGCAGGGGCCTGATTCGTTTTCCTAGAGCACAGACCCAAGTTGTCTAGCTGCATCTAGCCTTAGAACAGCTTTCCCCAGGATTTCAGTAGAACAGGGAACTGTGTAGCTACTCCTTGTGGCCACCTGAGTGCTGTGCGTATGCCATGTGAGAGTTCAATGGAAGCAATTAGAAGTTCCCACTCTGTCTGGATCATGGATGCTTCTCAGAGGCAGTGATGTCTAAAATAAAGCCATCAGGATGAGAAGTTACTCAGGTAAGGAGGAGGAAAAGCAAGGTGAGAACACCTCAGGCAGAAGGAACACCAGGCTGGCAAACTTGAAGATGAGCAAGTTAGTGTCTTAGGGATGGTGACACTAGTTCAGCATGGCAGAACTATCTCGAGAAGAATGCAGAAAGATGAGGCCTCAGAGGTTAGCAAAAGATAAATATGAATGAAGTCATAGCAAAGATTTGGGAGTATACATTAAAAGCGGTGAGAGTGTGACTCTAAGTTTTTAAGAAGGAAATGATCTTGATCAAAATTATGCTTTAGAGGGTCATCGCTGGTGGTCCAGTGGCTAATACTCCATGCTCCCAGTGTAGTTCAATCTTGGTCAGGGAACTAGATCCTGCATGCTGCAACTAAGAATTTGCATGCACAACTAAGACCCGGTGCAGCCAAATACATAAAAATATTTTTTCATTTAATACTATTTAAAGAACACTATGCTTTAAATAGACCACTCTGTCTCAAATATGGAGAATGGATTAAGAGGAACTAGATAGGCAATCTGATTGCTTATATAGTCATTCAGTAGATGTGTATTGAGCACCTACTAGGTGCTAGACATTGTTCTAGACTCTGAAGATATGGAAGTGTAGAACAAAGAGAAGATCCTTGTATTCATGGAGCTTCTTACATTTTAGCAAACCATCAACAAATAAATGAAAAGGGAAAAAATTTTAAGTTGTAATAAGTGACAAGTAATACATTAAAATAAAGCAGTGTGGTTGAAAGTGGGCTTAGAGGGAAGGAACCAGCAAAGTGAAAATCAAGGTAAAGGCATTCCAGGTGAAGAGAATGGCTAGAGTAAAAATGGGTGCCATTGGACATGTCTAGAAAGACCCATATGAATTAGTAAATGTGGAATCATGTAGAACAGTGACTGGTACATATTAAACACCATTTCAGTATTATCTGTTACTATGGTGATGATGATGATGATGATTAAGCTTTTACTAAAGTACAACATAAATATGAAAATAAGCTTTAACTATTGTATGCTCAATTGACAACATATTTGCTAACTGACAACCGATGAGGAAACAGAACAATCCACATACAGAATCCTTGTGCTTTCTTCTGTCACTACCTGCCCCACGGGTAACCACCTGCCTGGCTTCTAATAATTCAGATGGGTTTTGCTCGTTTTTGTACTTTATCAAAGTGAAATAATATAGGTTGTGATTTTTTGCATCTGGCTTCTTCAGCTCAATGTTGCTTCTAAAAGTCATCCATGTTTTGGATACAGTTATATATTTTCCATTCTCATTACTATAAGCTATCATATTGTGTAAATATACAACAATCTGTATTTTTCCTCTACTGCTTATTTTAATTTTATTTTTTAAATTATTTTATAAATTATCAAAATATCACTAGGTAAAGAAATGGCTAAAAGTGGGTGCCTGTTTTTTATTGTAAACCTTTCCATTTTATTAATTTAAAAAATATGCATGCATTACCTCCACATATTTATTCATAATTGAGGAAGTAGCTACCACTTTACAACTGACCCTTGAATAATACAGGGGTCGGGGCACTGACCCCCTACACAGTTGAAAATCCATGTACAACTTACGGTTGTCCCTCCCTAGATGTGGTTCCTCCTTATGTGTGGTTCCACATCTGCGGATTCAACTAACTGAAGATCATGTAATACTGTAGTATTTACTACTGAAAAGAAATCCACATAAAAGTGAACCTGTTCAGTTCAAATCCATGTTGTTCGAGGATCAACTGTATATCTATTCCTTCATTTTAAAAAATTTATCAATTTTACATATTATGATATTACAATCATATCATTCTGAGTCTGTGAATGATGATGATTTAAGTCAATAACCCTGTTCTTAATTTTAGTGTTTTGTTATTTTTGGTCTTTGTAAGCTAAATAATATACTTGAAATTTCCTATCTAATTTTATCTTAACAGGATCTATTATCTCCCACTCTGTGAAATAAAGATATTGGTACCCAGGTTCCTACCTCACTTTCACCATTCTGATACATACCAGCTTACAGTCTTGGAAAAATTAACATTATATTCTGTTTTATCACCAGGTTAAGTCTGCCATGCTTTGTCTATGTGTTGATTCTAAAGTTTAAAAACAAAAACCCAACTACCACTTCTTCAAGCATCTCAACAACTTTTTGCAGGCAAAATGCTTCCACAACCAGCAGGAGGCAGAAAATGCTTTCCAAGAGTTTGTCAAATCCCGAAGCATAGATTTTTATGCTACAGAAATAAACAAACTTATTTCTCATTGGCAAAAATGTGTTGATTGTAATGGTTCCTACCTTGATTAATAAAGATGTATTTGAGCCTATATAATAACTAAAAACCAAAACCCAACATTACATTATGATAACTACCTGAATACTCATCACTTATAGGTTGAGTGGTTTGCTGGGTTATATTCTTATTACTGCAGGTCCAGTATCAATCCCGTGTTCAGTTCCCCCATTGCCCAAAATGATGCAGTATACTTGGACACCTTTCTGGGTTTTCCTATAGTTTCTAGTTGCTTTACTCACTTTCAAAAAACCTGAAAAAAAATCCAAGAAGAACTTTAGGGCCCTGGTCCATAAATTCAGCTTAGTATATTCCCCAGAAATCCCCTCTATATTTTTAGTTTTATAAATTATCAGCCAAGTGCTTGTTCCAGATACATTCTATAGAGACTATTGATGTGAGTCTGGGTCCAATATGTATGCCTTGTCATTCCCACAGAGTTGCTGTGTGCCTTTGCATGTTTGAGTTGATGATATATCCTCAGTCCTTTGCTTGAAATTCACTTATTAATGGAGCCAACTTTATGACTCAGCAGTTTCCTCAGAGGCTCAGAGTCAGCCAGGTCCCAGCAGCAGCCTGTGTCCTGGAGAAAGTTGCTGGCTTGCTTTCTTCCTGCTCAAAATTGAGCTCTGGAGCTTCTCAGACTGGTCATGTTTGTCATCCTTTTCCTAGTGCTTCATTCAGCTGAAAAAGGCTGTTCTCTGTAGGCTTTTATCAGTTGGATTTCCAGCATGAAATGAAGCTGAACTTACTACCAATCCTACAGTAAAAAGGGCTATGATACCTTGGTGTATCTGCATACGGAGAACAAAAGAACTTAATCTCTTTGACTTGTCCAGTCATCAAATCTTCAGGTAGATGTGGACTGCTTATTTAACACTTGATGTGGGATATCAGAAAAAAAAGAAAAAGGAAACCCAGAATTTTGCCACTCCATAAAAATAAAGGTAAAAATGACAAAAGCCATCAGAACTGACATTTTAGGAAATCTTGAAACTGACTGTAGGTTTTCAGCAACATGGGGAGTACTTATTCAAGAAAAACAGCTGATTCTCAGTAAAAATAATATGTTTTGTGGTGTTTTAATTTGCTCTAGTTTTATCCCCATCCTCCAACAGAGGATAACCTTGAAAATATCAGCCCATGTTCCCAATACCAGAAGGAGCAGAATGGACTACATTTACAAAGAATTTATTCTTCACAGCTAAAAAGCGAAAACAACCAAAATGTCTATCAACTGATAAATGGATTAACAAAATGTGGCACATTTGTACAATGGAATATTACTCAGCCACAAAAATGAATGAGGTAATGATGCATGCTACAACATGAATTAAACTTAAAAATATTATGCTAAATGAAAGAACCCAGATACAAAAGGTCATATATTATATTACTCCATTTATATAAAATGTCCAGACTAGACAAATCCATAAGGTTTCTAGAGAATGAGGGGAGAGGGAATTGGGAATGAGGTAAGATGTTTTTTCTGGAGTGATGGTAATGTTTTAGAATTAGATAGTACTGGGAATTTCCTGGCAGTCCAGTGATTAGGGGTGGGTGCTCTCACTGCTGTGGCCCCAGGTTCAATCCCTGGTTGGGGAACTAAGATCCTGCAAGACGTGTGGCACGGCCAAAAAAAAGAAGGAATTTAGATAATAGCAATGATTGCACAAGCTTCCCAGTGGCGCTAGTGGTAAAGAACCCATCTGGCAATGAAGGTTAGACATAAGAAACACAAGTTCGATCCTTGGGTCAGGAAGATCCGTGGAGAAGGGCACAGGAACCCACTCCACTATTCTTCCCTGGAGAATCCCATGGACAGAGGCGCCTGGTGGGCTGCAGTCCATTGGGATGCACAGAGTTGGACACAACTGAAGTGGTTGAGCATGCAGCACAATGATTGCACAGCATTGTGAAAATGATTTTAAAAAGTGTACACATTAAAATTATGGATTTTATGCTATTTGAATATCAATGTAAAGATTGCTCTCTCTCAAAAAATAAAAATAAAAAAACAATTGTTCAAAAGCTTGAGGTGATCCACAACTTCCCTATGCCCCTACCAACTATAGCTTTATGTTTTGATCAGCTTCAGAATTCCTATTAAAGTTGGAGTGAGTAGAGGCATTGTCTGTAAAAGTGGCTAAGATGTTAACATGTGGAAGGGTGGGTGCCCCATTACCTAGGAGAGCTGGTTTGGGTCACATACAAGCCATCATCACAGGCTGTTCTCAGTGGACTTGAGATCAATTTTAAGAGTTATAGTTGAGGAACAGCTAACATCTTGAATTCCATGAAACAAGACTGAAACAAACAATAATGATGGAAAACAACCTACAATTAGTTGCATGTAAGTGACCGAATTCTAAGTAGGTTCCTAATATGAATATGAAGTGGAAAGAAAGAAGAGAAAGTCTGCAGTCTTGTTCTGAATGATGTCCTTCTTGTTTCATGGCCATAGCTGTGCATGAATATAAGTGATGCCCTACAGTTCTGGATACCTTTTATGTGCCAGACCCTGGTAAATGTGCTTTATCTGTTTAGCAAATACAGAAAGTAGTACTATTATTCTTATTATACTTTTACAATGAGTCTCAAAGAAGTTAAGAAGATCCAGGATTGACACACAAAGCCCACGTTCCCAACCTCTTCCCCAAACCATCCCCATGGGTGCCTATCTGCTAACCAACTCAATCAGCCTCTCATGAACATCTTAGACTGAATTGCCAGTTTTTGTTGGCGTTCAGACACTGAATAGAGACAGTTTCTCTGGGAACCTGGTTGCAGTCCCTTCAGAGGAGTTGCACAGCTATGCAGGCCTTTGGAGCAAAACCAGTTCCCACATCAAGGTCAATTCCTTTTGGAAACAGAAGGTAAACCTAGACAGAGGTTCCCAAAGGAACCATGGGGTCAAGTGAAAGACTCTTAAGGAAGAGTCATAGGTTAAGACAGTGGATGCTGGAAAGGAAGAGCAGATTTGGATCTGAGAAAGCTATGGGAACTCAAGAGCAGAATATCCAGGTTCTGTAGTCCAGACCTCATCCAAAAGAATGGGATTTGAATCCTGACTCTGCATGCATCCTTATGTATGCCTGCTCAGTCGTATCCAACTCTTTGTGACCCTATGGACTGTGGCCCACTAGGCTCCTCTCTCCATGGAATTCTCCAGGCAAGAATACTGGAGTGGGTTGCCATTTTTCCTTCTCCAGGGGATCTTCCCGACCCAGGGATCAAACCTGCATCTACCTGCGTCTCCTGCACTGAGGCGGGTTCTTTACTGCTGAGCCTCTAGAGAAGTCCATGTATCCTGAGAGTCAGCCACTGGCTTGATTGAGCCTTGTTTCCTTGGTTCTAATCAAATGAAAAGGGGCTTCCCAGGTGGCATAGTGGTAAAGAATCTACCTGCCAATATAGGAGACACAGGTTCAATCACAGGTGGAGAAGGGCACAGGAACCCACTCCACTATTCTTCCCTGGAGAATCCCATGGACAGAGGCGCCTGGTGGGCTGCAGTCCATTGGGATGCACAGAGTGCATCAAACCTGCATCTACCTGCGTCTCCTGCACTGAGGCGGGTTCTTTACTGCTGAGCCTCTGGAGAAGTCCATGTATCCTGAGAGTCAGCCACTGGCTTGATTGAGCCTTGTTTCCTTGGTTCTAATCAAATGAAAAGGGGCTTCCCAGGTGGCATAGTGGTAAAGAATCTACCTGCCAATATAGGAGACACAGGTTCAATCCCTGGGTCGGGAAGATCCTGTAGAGAAGGAAATAGCAACCCACTCCAGTATTCTTGCCTGGAGAATTCCATGGACAGAGGAGCCTGGCGGGGTCCATGGGTCACAAAGAGTTGATCACAACTGAGCACACACAGACACACATGCACACAATTAAATGAAATAGAGACAACATGCTCTGCATTGCAAGTATTGAGTGTTCTTCCAATCATACACCTTAAGAGGTCCCCAATCTCCAGGATCTAATGGCTGATGATTTGAGGTGATGCTGTTATAATAATAACAGAAATAAAGTGAACAATAAATGTAATACACTCGAATCATCCCCAAACCATCCGGCCACCTTCTGATCTGTGGAAAAATTTGCCTTTCAAGAAACCAGTCCCTGGTGCCAAAAAGGTCAGAGACTGCTGCCTTAAGGAATCTATTTATCCCTTAGAAATCCTTTTTCCAAAGGCACTCATATTCTGGCAAAAAAAAAAAAAAAAAACAAGCAAATCTTAAACAGGATTTAAAAACGACACCCACCCCTGAATTACCAGTTTCTGGAATGGAATTTTCAAAACCTATTTCTATTTTCCCTGAACCCACAGTCATTCATCATTTCTCACTCACCTTCCTTGGCCTCCCATGTAGGCTTGTCACAGTCACTCAGGAATCATCTCTGTAATTTCTGTGTCAGATGAGATGGAATCCTGCATGACTATGTTTTTTGACCAAATAAGTTTGAGCAAAAATTTCAATAACTCAGTGGCTCAATGAGTTGAACATCAGTGACATGCAGAAAAGAAAACACAACTAAAATTAATGAACACCTCTTGTCTATTGATTCCTGGATTTTTAAATGGGAAACTGAAAGATAAATCAGGATGAAAGATTCACAAAATAATCGAGTGATCCAGGTGGGTACGATAGGGATGAGACAAGTGCTAGAAATATGTCATCATAACTGGCATCTGGACACGACATTTGAATGCGTGTGTGCGTGCATGCTAAGTTGCTTCAGTCATGTCCGACACTGTGTGAGTCCATGAACTGTAGCCCGCCAGGCTCCTCTGTCCATGGGATTCTCCAGGCAACAATACTAGAGTGGGTTGCCAAGCTGTTGCCAGGGGATCTTCCTGACCCAGGGATCAAACCCGCATGTTTCTTTCATTGGCAGGCGGGTTCTTTACCACTAACGCCATCTAGTGGTAAAGAAGCTCGGATGTGACATTTTTTCTTTTTTTATTAGTTGCAGGCTAATTACTTCACAACATTTCAGTGGGTTTTGTCATACATTGATATGAATCAGCCATAGATTTACACGTAGTCCCCATCCCGATCCCCCCTCCCACCTCCCTCTCCACCCGATTCCTCTGGGTCTTCCCAGTGCACCAGGCCCGAGCACTTGTCTCATGCATCCCACCTGGGCTGGTGATCTGTTTCACCATAGATAGTATACATGCTGTTCTTTTGAAATATCCCACCCTCACATTCTCCCACAGAGTTCAAAAGTCTGTTCTGTATTTCTGTGTCTCTTTTTCTGTTTTGCATATAGGGTTATCATTACCATCTTTCTAAATTCCATATATATGTGTTAGTATGCTGTAATGTTCTTTATCTTTCTGGCTTACTTCACTCTGTATAAGGGGCTCCAGTTTCATCCATCTCATTAGAACTGGTTCAAATGAGTTCTTTTTAATGGCTGAGTAAAATTCCATGGTGTATATGTACCACAGCTTCCTTATCCATTCATCTGCTGATGGGCATCTAGATTGCTTCCATGTCCTGGCTATTATAAACAGTGCTGCGATGAACATTGGGGTGCACGTGTCTCTTTCAGATCTGGTTTCCTCAGTGTGTATGCCCAGGAGTGGGATTGCTGGGTCATATGGCAGTTCTTTTTTTTTTTTTTTAATTTTTTTTTTTTTATTAGTTGGAGGCTAATTACTTCACAACATTTCAGTGGGTTTGGATGTGACATTTAAGTCATGCCAATGAGGAGCGCGGCGGCTGCGACGGCGCACTACGCAGCTAAGAGGAGCTACCCCGCGCCCGAGGTAAGGAGCAGACGGCTGTGCTTTGCTGGAGCAGCCTGAAGAAAGACCCCACATCCAAGGTAAGAGAAACCCAAGTAAGACGGTAGGTGTTGCGAGAGGGCATCAGAGGGCAGACACACTGAAACCACAAACACAGAAAACTAGCCAATCTGATCACATGGACCACAGCCTTGTCTAACTCAATGAAACTAAGCCATACCGTGTGGGACCACCCAAGACGGTTGGGTCATGGTGGAGAAGTCTGACAGAACGTGGTCCACTGGAGAAGGGAATGGCAAACCACTTCAGTATTCTTGCCTTGAGAACCCCATGAACAGTATGAGAAGGCAAAAAGATAGGACACTGAAAGAGGAACTCCCCAGGTCGGTAGGTGTCCAATATGCTACTGGAGATCAGTGGAGAAATAACTCCAGAAAGAATGAAGGGATGGAGCCAAAGCAAAAATGACACCCAGTTGTGAATGGGACTGGTGATGGAAGCAGGGTTTGATGCTGTAAAGAGGAATATTGCATAGGAACCTGGAATGTTAGGTCCATGAATCAAGGCAAATTGGAAGTGGTCACACAGGAGATGGCAAGAGTGAATGTCGACATTCTAGGAATCAGTGAACTAAAATGGACTGCAATGGGTGAATTTAACTCAGATGACCATTATATCTACTACTGTGGGCAGGAATCCCTTAGAAGAAATGGAGTAGTCAACAAAAGAGTCCAAAATGCAGTACTTGGATGCAATCTCAAAAACCACAAAATGATCTCTGTTCGTTTCCAAGGCAAACCATTCAAGATCACGGTAATCCAAGTATTTGCCCTGACCAGTAACGCTGAAGAAGCTGAAGTTGAACAGTTCTATGAAGACCTACAAGACCTTCTAGAACTAACACCCAAAAAAGATGTCCTTTTCATTATAGGGGACTGGAATGCAAAAGTAGGAAGTCAAGAAACACCTGGAGTAACAGGCAAATTTGGCCTTGGAATACGGAATGAAGCAGGGCAAAGGCTAATAGAGTTCTGCGAAGAGAACGCACTGGTCATAGCAAACACCCTCTTCCAACAACACAAGAGAAGACTCTACACATGGACATCACCAGAAGGTCAACACCGAAATCAGATTGATTATATTCTTTGCAGCCAAAGATGGAGAAGCTCCATACAGTCAGCAAAAAGAAGACCGGGAGCTGACTGTGTCTCAGATCATGAACTCCTTATTGCCAAATTCAGACTTAAGTTGAAGAAAGTGGGGAAAACCACTAGACCATTCAGGTATGACCTAAATCAAATCCCTTATGACTATACAGTGGAAGTGAGAAATAGATTTAAGGGACTAGATCTGATAGACAGAGTGCCTGATGAGAGTGAGAGTTAGACTATAAGGAAAGCTGAGCACCGAAGAATTGATGCTTTTGAACTGTGGTGTTGGAGAAGACTCTTGAGAGTCCCTTGGACTGCAAGGAGATCAAACCAGTCCATCCTAAAGGAGATAATCCTGAGTGTTCATTGGAAGGACTGATGTTGAAGCTGAAACTCCAATACTTTGGCCACCTGATGAAAAGAGCTGACTCATTTGAAAAGACCTTGATGCTAGGAAAGATTGAGGGCAGAAGGAGAAGGGGACGACAGAGGATGAGATGGTTGAATGGCATCACTGACTCGGTGGACATGGGTTTGGGTGGACTCTGGGAGTTGGTGATGGACAGGGAGGCCTGGCGTGCTGCAGTTCATGGGGTTGCAAAGAGTCAGACATGACTGAGGGACTGAACTGAACTGAATGAGGAACACTTTGTAGCTCAGTTGATAAAGAATCTGCCTGCAGTGTAGGAGACATGGGTTCGATCCCTGAGTTGG
Source organism: Cervus canadensis (assembly GCF_019320065.1). Lineage (NCBI taxonomy): Eukaryota > Metazoa > Chordata > Mammalia > Artiodactyla > Cervidae > Cervus > Cervus canadensis. The sequence continues at coordinate 141,062,288 of NC_057419.1, read as the reverse complement.
GAAGATCCCCTGGAGAAGGTAACGGCAACCCACTCCAGTATCCTTGCCTGTAAAATCTCATTGCAGAGGAGCCTGATGGGCTGCAGTCCATGGGGTTTTAAAGATTCGGGCACGACTGTGTGACTAATACTTACTTACTTACTTAAGGAGGAATGCCAAATTGGATTTTCCTTGTGGCTCAGCCCTTAGGGGCTTCCCTGGTGGCTTAGAGGATAAAGCGTCTGCCTGCAATGCGAGCGACTGGGGTTTGATCCCTGGGTTGGGAAGATCCCCTGGAGAAGGGAATAGCTACTCAATCCAGTATTCTGGCCTGGAGAATTCCATGGACATATAGTCCATGGGGTCGCAAAGAGTCAGATGTGACTGAGCGACTTTCATTTCACTTCAGTTAGGAATATAATCTGGAGAAGAGAATGGCAACCCACTCCAGAATTCTTGCCTGGGAAATTCCACGGACAGAGGAGACTAGCAGGCTACAGTCCATGGGGTCACAAAGAGTCAGACAGGACTGAGTGGCTAGCACTCAATTAGGAATAAACTGCCAGGGGGCTCTAGTGGTAAAGAACCCACCTGCCAGGTTAGATGTAAGGCACACCAGTTCGATCCCTGGGTCAGAAATATCCCCTGGAGAAGGGAATGGAAATTCACCCCAGTATTCTTGCCTGGAGAATCCCATGGACAGAGGAGCCTGGCAGTCTACGGTTCATAGGATCACACAGAGTCAGACATAACTGAAGCGACTTAGCACACAACTGTTACTAGAGTGTTAGATTTGGAGATGATTTGCTGAAGACCTGTATCTCCCTACTGATCAACAGAGATAGTATGGCTTGCAGTAGATGGCCAGTGACGAGTCCTTATTTCTATCAGGAGCACTATGTGTGTCCTCCAAAGCTACATGTTTTGTTGGAAAGTGTACTTTGTCAAAGGGCTTCCCAGGTGGCTCAGTAGTAAAGAACCTATTTGCCAATGCAAGAGATTCGAGTTTGATCCCTGGGTCAGGAAGATCTCCTGGAGAAGGAAATGGCAACACACTCCAGTATTCTTGCCTGGAAAATCCCATGGACAGTGCAGCCTGGCAGGCTACAGTCCACAGGGTCACAAAAGAGTCGGACACAACTGAGTGATTAAACACTCGTGCATACTTTGTCAAAATAAAAAGAGCCATTCTTCCCTGGAGAATCCCATGTAGACTCCCAGAATTGAGATCCAAATATATTTGTTATAATACCTGCCATATTTGTAATACTCCCTTAATATATAAAAATTTTCAGGGCTTCCCTGGCGGTCCAGTGGTTAAGAATCTGTGCTTCCAATGAACTGGGTGAGAGTTCGATCCACGGTCAGGGAACTAAGACCTCACATACCACACAGCCAAAATTTTTTTAAATGATAATTAAAATTTTTAAAAATAGCATATATATACATATATAAATTTTAAAATCCTCAAATGAAATGAATCTCTGCTATAGAAAGTAGACATTATGGCGTCATTAGAGCCTGTGCTCCTCTGTATGGAAACCCTTTGAACACATCAAGAGAATGGTGAATCTAATCATAGTAAGGTAGGATGAAAACACCTTCTACTAACGGATTTCAGTCAAGAAGAAATCACACTTAGGTAAATTTAGAGAATATAAGGCTGAGAACAAGTTAAGGTTGTGACAAACATTTTAAATAGGGAAGGCTTTTAATGTATGGGTGATAATAAGCATGCCAGTTAATCATGTGAGATATCTGGAGTTGGAAAATTTGAGTGGAATTCCTTCCTTCAACTCTTTCCAGCTATGTGAACTTAAGCATTAAGTTGGTTAACCTAAGTCTCAATTTTCTCACGTATAAACTCATTAGATTTTTCCCCTTGAATACTCCAATGGCATCTTGCACTGCTTTCATTTTAGAATTGATCACACTGTGTTTTAATTACCTACTGACTTGTTTGCATTCCTTCACTTTTCCACAGTGGCATCCCCTGTCTATAATCTAGAGATTATATGTACACTCCTCCAATTCTAATTACTGAGTCTTAAGGAGTGCTAACCTCTAGAGGTGTAATTGCTGAGTCTTAGGGAATGCTTATCAGGAGTTTCTGAATGACTCTCTAAAGTAGTTGAACCAATGTACACTCCCACAGAAGTGTGTGAGTTCCTACTTCCCAACACTGTCACCACACTTGATGTTATCAGACATTGATTTTTTTCAATGATGACTGTAAAATGAGCAATTGTTTTAATATGCATTTACCTGATTACTAGTAAGGTTGAATAGTTTTATTATGCTTCTTGTCCAGTTGGGTTCTTCTTCTATGAAGTACCAAATTACATCCTTGGATCATTTTTCTATTGGACTGTATGTCATGTTGATTTGTTGCCACTCTTTTTTAAAATTAATTAATTAATTAATTTGGCTGTGCTGGATCTTAGATGCAGCATGCAGGATCTTCAATCTTTGTTGTGGCATGTGGAACTTTTTTTTTTAGTTGTTGCATGCAGGATCTTTAGTCACAGCATGCAAAATCTCTAGTTGTGGCATGTGGGATCTAATTCCTGAAAAAGAATTGAATCCGGGCCCCTTGCATTGGGAGCTTGGAGTCTTAGCCCCTGGACCACCAGGGAAATCCCCTGTTGTCAACCTTTATATATTCTGTGAATAACCTTATTCTGTGATTTTAGAAACCTTTAATATCTCTGTGTGTGTCTTGCCTTTTAACTTTTTATGATGTCTTTTAAATCATTTACATCAAATGGCTTTTATTAAATCAGTATTCTACTTGAACATTGATGCACAAGCATTTGAAACAAATCATAACAGGTTTAAATGACGGTTACAAGGAATTAATTTGGCTTCCCAGGTGGCTCAGTGGTAAAGAATCCACCAATGCAGGAGACACAGGAGAGTCGAGTTCGATCCCTGGGTCAAGAAGATCCCTTGGAGGAAGAAATGGCAACCCACTCCAGTATTCTTGCCTGGAAAATTCCATGGACAGAGGAGTCTGGCGGGCTGCAGTCCATGGAATCGCGAAGAGTCGGACACAACTGAGCGATTGAGCACACACAAGGAATTAATTAAAGGTTAGTAGCACTAGGAGAATTCTTATCTTTACCTCCTTGGGTGTTGGGAGACTGAGAATAACTTCAAAGCAAAAATGCAATTATCCTGAGGAATTTCCTTGACCTTCAAAATCTAGTGAGCAAATGGTTATTTTAAAAAATTAAAAAGACAATACCAAATGCTTGCAAGTATATGAAACAACAATAACTCTCATTTATTGCTGCTAGGAATGCAAAGTGGTACAGCCAATTTGGAAGACAGTTTGGTGGTTTCTTACAAAATTAAACATACTCTTACCAAATGATCCAGTAATCATGTTTTTGGTATTTACCCAAATGAGTTGAAAACTTATGTCCACACAAGAACCTACACATGGATATTTATAGCAGCTTTATTCATAATTGCCAAAATTATGAAGCAACCAGGAGGCATTTCAATAAAAGAATGGATCAACAAATTCTATATATGGAAAATTATTCAGTGATAAAAATAAATGAGCTATCAAGTTGTTAAAAATATGGAGGAATCTTAAACAGATATTTCTGAGTTTAAAAGGCCAGTCTGTAAATTTACATGCTGTATGATTACAAGTACATGACTTTTTGAAAAAAGACAAACTATAAAGACAGTAAAAAGAACAATGGTTGTCTGGAATTCATAGGGAATGAGGAGAAATTAATAAATGGAGTACAAGGACTTTTAGGACTGTAAATCTATTCTGTGTGATACTGTAATTGTGGCTTTTGCCAAAACCAACAGAGATTTACAATGCGAGGAGTCAACCTGAATGGATGCAAATTTTAAAAATCACTTATAGGGATTTCCCTGGTGGTCCAATGGTTAAGACTCTGCACTTCCAATGCAGGGTGCATTCAATCCTTGCTCAGAGAATGAGATCCTGCATGCTGCAACTAAGACCTGTCACAGACAAATAAATAAAAATAAAAATCACTTATAAATTCTGTAAATACCCCCAAAGAATGAAGACTGTGACAAGAGAATCTAACTCTATTACAAGTGTATGAAATAACTTCTCTGTGGGGGAGGGGGTGGGAGAAGAGGTGCTAACCTAAATAACTTTGAAACTTAATGGTGTCTGTAAGACTGTTACCGCCAAAATCTTAACTTTCTCTGCCCACTGAAGCCGAATAAAAAAATACGGAGACAGTGTTTGGAGGAAATAGAAAGATGGCTTTAAACTTCAGCTGGCTGATGCGAGAACACAGCAGGCTAGTGGCTCAAGAACTGTGCCCCTCTTCATAGGGGAACCAAGAGACTTCATATGGCCTGGATCTTGAGGTCTTAGGGTAAATGATAAGGCTGAAAGTAATGAAGGTCTTGCATTCTTCTTCTTCTTGCTTTGTTTCGAAACAGTCATAGCTGGCATCACATAGCCCGGTAATTGGGTCCACTCGTCTCTGGTTTATTGTACTGTGGCCTTCTTTCTGAAATACAAAGTCTATGAAGAGAGGTCTGCAAAGCGAGCACAGTGAAGGTACAGGATGTAATTAGTATAGAGTTAAAGGGTAACAGGTGCAGGATGTAACTCATGCAGTTAGAGGGCGATAGATGCAGGATGTAATTTACATAGTGTTAGAGGGTGATAGGTTGCCTTCTAGTTATAGACACTACAGATTAGTAACAGTTAAAGTAAAACTAGGAGCTATCAGGCCTGTTAAATGATTTCTTTGTCTTCTTTGTTCTTAGGAAAGGGAAAGAAAAGAAAGAAAAACTCATTCCTTAAAGAAAAACTCATTCCTCTTTTTTTCCTTTCACTTGCAACAAGATTAAAGGCAAAATGGACTGCACATACGTTCTGCACTGTAGAAAATAAGTTTTTTCCTATCAAGAATGGGTTAACAATTCTGAAAGTGATATACATGTATCTGAAAATGAACAGTTAAATGAATAGATGGCAAATGGTGGGAACCAGATTTCTCACTATTGGAGTGAAAATGTACTGATAATCAGGTGGAGTATTTTAGAATGACCTATGTCATATGATAATGGAATTAGAGCTGGCAACATCAATAATAATTTCTGTTTAATATAAATACAGATGGTTACATATAAATGTATTTATAGATATTGTATGTGCCATTATAAAGCCTGGTCATGTAAGAATCATCAGTGGATGCTAAATCTAGGGGTACTTTTCAAGACAAACAGGACATATGCATGGTTTATTTTTTTTTTAGTTCTACCACTTTATTGCTACCAACCCATCTCCCTCCACCCTCATGCACACATGCTCAGTCATGTAACCCCATGGACTGCAGCCCGCCAGGCTCCTCTGTCCATGGACTTTTCCAGGCAAGAATACTGGAGTGGGTTGCCATTTCCTTCTCCCATATGCATGGTCTTAAAGGATTTCTCTGCAGAATGTTTATCAGTTGCAAGGGGAGAACCACTTGTGTGGAAATCAGACAGCAGTTAAACCAGTTGATCATAATTAACATCACCACTGAGTGTCAGATGAACATTGTGTTCCTCTAGATGCAATACTCTGAACACATGTAGTATTCACTTATGTAGTATTTCAGCAAAGTATGCATAACTTGAACTCAATTAGGAGGAAATATCTGATAAACCCCAAGTAAAGAATGTTTTATTTCTAAAAAGTGAGGAGGGAGAGATCATATTCCAAAACAATTCAATGTCACACAAAAAAAGAAAGAAAAATGAGAATGTTCCAGGCTGAAAGAGTCTAGAGACATGACAAAGAAATACACCACCTGATCCTAGACTAGATATTGTATGGGAGGGAAATTATGGTTATAAAGATAAAAAACATCATTGTGTTAATTTACAGAATTGAAATTCAGATGGTAGATTAGATGTTGCATTGATGTTAATTTTTTTAAAGTTGATAACTGTACTGTGATTATGTCAGATAATATTCCTGTTTTTGGGAAATACACTCTGAAGTATTTGAATGTAAAGAGTCATGATGAATGCAATTTTCATATAATTGAGAGGAGAAAGTCATATATGCCTTATTTTCTGGCAAAAAATATTTCACACTCATCTTGTATATGGCCTGCTCAAACCGTGAAATCAGCCATTTTCCCAAAGATCCCTGGTTACCTGTAATGGGAAAATTTATTGGAGACAAAGATGAGGCTGTTAGGTCTGCTCTTTGCAACTGGTGTGTCTTTGCTTCTAAATTCTTTCAGTGGTTAGTAGTAGGAAATATTAATATGCATATACCCAGATACATATATATGCACATACATATGCATAGATGTGCATTTTTTTCTTCTTTCTTGGCTGTACCAAGAGACATGTGGGATCTTAGTTCCCTGACCAGGGACTGACTCCTCACCCCTGCATTGAAAGTGTAGAGTCTTAACCACTGAACCTCTGGGGAAGTCCCTTAGATCTATTTTAGAAATCATGAATACATGCTAACACCTTCAATTCCACTACATCCCCACAGGGTTCTTTTTTCTTGCCTAACTCATTCCATATTTGTAATGCCCCTTCTTTCTCAGTGAGAAACCTGGCTCCATATAACATCAACAATATTATGAGAATTAGAGCAGAAATCAGTGAAATTGCAAACAGGAAATCCAAAGAGAAAGTCAATGAAACTAACAACTGGTCCTTTGAAAAGATCAATAAAATCAATAAGCCTCAAGCAAGCCTAAATAAGAAAAAAAGAAAGAGGACGCCCTTGTAGGAAAAGAACAAGTTACTAAGCATGACAGTCCCTCATGGACATTGAAAGGATAATAAAGGAATACTAAGAATAACCCTATGCTCAAAATTGGATAATCTAGATGAAATGAACCAATTCCTTGAAAGCCACAATTTGCCAAAATTCACATAAGAAGGAAGAGATGATCTGAATAAGCCTATAGCTCATAAAGAAACTGAATCAATAATTAATAAGTTTCCAAAACAGCACCAGGCCCAGATAGTTCACTGGTGAATTCTGCCAAACATTTAGGGAAGAAACTATATCAGTTTTGAACAATCTCTTTCAGAGGATAGAAACAAAGGGAATACTTTGTATGAGGCCAGCATTACTTTAATATCAAAACCAGGCAAAGATATTACAAGAAAAGGATATTATAGACCAATATCTCTCATATGCATAGATGAAAAATCTTCATCAAAACATTAGTAAATCAAACCCAACAATATATAAAAAGAATTATATACCCACAACCAAGTGGCATTTATTCCAGGTATGCAAGGCTGGCTCAAAATCAATTAATATAAATCCATCACTTTAATAGGCTAAAAAATCATATGATCATATCAATAGACGCAGGAAAAGCATCTGACAACATCCATTATCCATCCTCTTTTAAAAGTTTATTTATTTAACTGTGCCAGGTCTTAATTGCAGCACTCAAAATCTTCAATCTTTGTTGCAGTATGTGGGACCTTTAGTTGTGGCATGTGAACTCTTAGTTGCAGCATGTGGACTCTTAGTTGCAGCATGTGGGACCTAGATCCCTGACCAGGGACCAAACCTGGGCCCCCTGCACTGGGAGCATGAAGTCTTAGCCATTGGACCACCAGAAAAGTCTCCTGATACCCGTTCTTGATAAAAAAAACTCTTAGTAAATTCAGAATAAGGAGAACTTCCTCAACTTGATAAAGAATGTCTTGTGGACACAGCTATTATCATACTTAATGGAGAGAAACTTGAACCTTTGCCACTAAGATCAAATAAAAGGCAAAGGTGAGATGTCCCATCTCACCACTCCTTTTCAACATTGTACTGGGGGTTCTAGCTAATGCAATAAAACAAGAAAAGAAAATAAAAGGTAAACAGATTGGGGAAGAAAATAAATTGTCTTTTTTTCATAGATGACATGATCATGTATGTAGAAAATTCCAAAGAATCGGCCACCACCACAATAACAAAACACACAAAGAAACCCCACCGACCTGTGAAACTAATAAGCAATTATAGCAAAGTTGCAGAATATGAGATTGATGTACAAACGTCAAATGCTTTCCTATATAACAGCAATGAACAAGATGAATTTGAAAGTGAAAAACAATACCATTTACATCGTTGTTTGGCAACCCACTCCAATATTCTTGCCTGAAGAATCCCATGGACAGAGGAGTCTGGTGGGCTACAGTCCATGGGGTCACAGAGAGTCAGACACAACTGAGCAGGTTATTCTGATTCTGTTGTTGTTTAGTGGCTAAGTCATGTCTGACCTTTTATGACCCCATGGACTACAGCCCACAAGGCTCCTCTGTCCATGGGATTTCCCAAGCAAGAATGCTGGAATGGACTGCCATTTCCTTCTCCAGGGGATCTTCCTGATTCAAGGATTGAACCTATGTCTCCTGCCTCTTCTGCACTGCAAGCAGATTCTTGACCACTGAGCCACCAGGGAAGCCCCACCATTTACATTGTTGTTGTTCAGTCACTAACTCATGTCTGACTCTTTGCAACCCTATGGACTGCAGCACACCATGTTTTTCTTTTCTTCACTATCTCCCTGAGTTTGTTCAAATTCATGTCCATTGAGTTGGTGATGCTATCTAACCATCTCATCCTCTGCCACCCTCTTCTCCTTTTGCCCTCAATCTTTCCCAGCATCAGGGTCTTTTCCAGTGAGTCGACCCTTTGCATCAGGTGGGCAAAGTATTGGAGTTTCAGTTTTAGCATCAGTCCTTTCAGTGAATATTCAGGGTTGATTTCCTTTAGGATTGATTAGTTTGATCTACTTGCAGCCCAAGGCTTCCTTGGTAGCTCAGCTGGTAAAAAATCCACCTGCAATGCAGGAGACCCTGATTCGATTCCTGGGTTGGGAAGTTCCCCTAGAGAAGGGATAGGCTACCCACTCCAGTATTCTTGGGCTTCCCTGGTGGCTCAGATGGCAAAGAATCCTCCTGCAATGCAGGAGACTGGGTTACATCCCTGGATTGGAAAGACCCCCTGGAGAAGGGTATGACAACCCACTCTAGTGTTCTTGCCTGGAGAATTCCATGAACAAAGAAGCCTGGCAGGCTACAGTCCATGGGGTCGCAAAGAGTCAGACACGACTGAGCGACTAAGCACAACACTTCCAGTCCAAGGGGCTCTTTGTGACCCCATGGACTGTGGTCCACCAGGCTCCTCTGTTCATGGAATTCTCCAGGCAAGAATACTGGGATGGGTGGCCATTCCCTTCCCCAGGGGATCTTTCTGACCCAGGGATTGAACCCAAGTCTCCTGCATTGCAGGCAGATTCTTTACTGCCTGAGCCACCAGGGAAGATCACCATTTACATTAGCATCCCTTAAAGAGAAATACTTAGTCTTACTAGTCTAACAAAATATGTATAAGATCTATATGAAGAAAGCTACAAAACTCTGATGAACGAATCAAAGAAGCACAAAATAAATGAAGAGATATGCCATGATCAGTCTTTCAAGATTCAATATTGTCAAGATGTCAGTTCTTTCCAACTTGATTTGTAGATTCAATGTAATATCAATCAAAACTGCAATGTTATATTGTGGATATCAACAAATTGATTCTAAAGTTCATATTCAGAGACAAAAGACCCAGACTATTTGAAAGTATATTGAAGGAGAACAAAATAGGAGGACTAACACTACCTGACTTCTAGACTTAGTATTAAAGGTACAGATGGCAGAAAAGGCAATGGCAACCCACTCCAGGACTCTTGCCTGGAAAATCCCATGGATGGAGGAGCCTGGTGGGCTGCAGTCCATGGGGTCTCTAAGAGTTGGACACGACTAAGCGACTTCCCTTTCACTTATCACTTTCATTCATTGGAGAAGGAAATAGCAACCCACTCCAGTGTTCTTGCCTGGAGAATCCCAGGGACGGGGGAGCCTGGTGGGCTGCCATCTATGGGGTCGCACAGAGTCGGACACGACTGAAGTGACTTAGCAGCAGCAGCAGCAATCTAGAAACTGTGGTATTTGTGAGAGAACAGAAAAATATATAACTGGGAAAAAACAGAGAACACAGAAGTAGACCTACATAACTATAGTCAACTGATCTTTGAGAAAAGAGCAAAAGCAATACAATGGAGCAAAAACAGTTTTTTCAACAAAAAGTGCTGAAACAACTGGACATCAATATGCAAAGAAAATGAAAATCTTACATCCTTCACAAAAATTGACACAAAATACATCATAGACTTACATGCAAAACAAATGATAAGACATCTGGAAGACAACATAGGAGAATACCTAGATAACCTTGGGTATTGAAGTAAAATTTTAGATATAACACCAAAGGCATGACCCATGAAATAAAAAAGTTAAACTGTATTAAAATTAAAATTAAAAAACAAACAAAAAAAAGAAACAAAGGGAGAAGAACCAAATTAACAAAATTAGAAATGAAAATGGAGAGATCACAACAGACAACACTGAAATACAAAGGATCATAAGAGATTACTACCAGCAGCTCTATGCCAATAAAATGGACAACTTGGAAGAAATGGACAAATTCCTAGAAAAGTATAACTTTCCAAAACTGAACCAGGAAGAAATAGAAGATCTTAACAGACCCATCACAAGCACGGAAGTCGAAACTGTAATCAGAAATCTTCCAGCGAACAAAAAGCCCAGGACCAGATGGCTCCACAGCTGAATTCTACTAAAAATTTAGAGAAGAGCTAACACCTATCTTACTCAAACTCTTCCAGAAAATTGCAGAAGGTAAACTTCCAAACTCATTCTATGAGGCCACCACCATCACCCTAATTCCAAAACCAGACAAAGATGCCACAAAAAAAGAAAACTACAGGTCAATATCACTGATGAACACAGATGCAAAAATCCTTAACAAAATTCTAGCAAACAGAATCCAACAACATATTAAAAAGATCATGCATCATGACCAAGTGGGCTTTATCCCAGGAATGCAAGGATTCTTTAATATCTGCAAATCAATCAATGTAATACACCACATTAACAAATTGAAAGATAAAAACCATATGATTATCTCAAAAAGTTTTTTTAAATAAATAAATAAAAGAAATTCTCTTACGATTTCAGTTGAATACATCTTAATATGTTAAAGTGACATTTTCATCTCTTTTTAGAAATGTCTTTTGTAACAATTTTTATAGAATTTCTGGTTTCTATTTCTATATTTAAAAATTCTTCATATATTTGGAATATTAGCCCTTTATCTGATATACATTTTGTATCAATCTTCTCCAAGATTGTCTTTTTTTAAGTTTTATAGCCTTTTCTTGTTATAGAAGCAGTACATATGCATTGCAGTAAAATTAGAAAATATAAAAAAACAAACATTTAAAAATTAAATTGCATTTTCTCACCATCTAGAGATTACCACAGTTAATGTGAGTAGATTCCTTGATTATCTCAAGTTTCTTGTGTAAGTCCTTCTGGGTCATGATGTAATGATTCTGAATACATTCCTGGATTCGTTTCATTAATCTTTTATTTATGATATATCTATTATCATTGGTAAAAATGCTCTATTGCCAAGGTTCTTTTTTTTCAGGTGCAGGATTGAATTTATTATTGTATTTACATAGTTTTGAGAAAATACTGATTCACACAGAAAAATATCTATAAAATTATGGTGACTTAAAAATATGTGAAAATTATTTCACATTTTTACCATTTGAGAGGCAGGGTCTATATATATCCCCTTTCCTTAAAGCTGTGTTTAGTGACCCACTAATGTAAAACAGCTTATTCTGAAATAGGCTTAAACTCTTCATTTAAACTGATAGGAGAGGAAGCTTTATTCAAAGATCTTTCCAAAAATGAGCTAACCTGGCAGCAGAATTTAATAAAAATCAGAGTCTCTAACACTTTTGGCATTTGATACATATAACTGTATCCGGAACTTTTATTAAGCTTTTAAAATAAACTTTGTAAAAGTTAAGTTAAATAAAATGTTATGAACTGATGCACCTCCACTGTACCTGTATTAGCTCAGGTTGCCATAACAAAATACCACAGACCTGGTGGCTTAAACAGAAATTTATTTTCTCACAGTTCTGGAGGCTAGAAGTCCAAAATCAAGGTGCTATCGGGATTGGTTTCTGGTGAGAGCTCTCCACCTCATCTGTAGATGACCCCATTCTCACTGTGTACTCACATGGCGTTTCATCTGTGTACACTCTTGGAGGGAAGGAAGGAGAGAAGGAGAGGGAGAGAAAGAGAGAGAGACCTAGTATCTCTTCTTATATGGATACCACTTCTGTTGAATTAAGACCCCACCTTTATTACTTCATTCAACCTTTATAGGCACTATCACCAAATACAGTCACATGGAGGATTAGGACTTCAACAAATAGATTTGGCAGGGGGACACAATTTAGTCCATGATGATACCCTAGAGTTCCCGTGAAATATGTTTGAGGGAAAAAACTAATCTAACCCATTCAGCCTGCTTTCTTTACCTATGAGTAAGTAGGCCCAGAAAAGTATTATGGCATTTCAGAGTTCATATGGCTGGACCACAACTCATGTCTCTCAACTATTTAGGCGTTCTTTCTGCTACAACAAAAGGATGCTTTTCTTCCCTTTGTTCTTATCCATTTGGGTCTAAAAGCTTCCTCTCATTTCCCATAGGACTCATTGCCTAGGGACCATTTTTAACCGAACTGTTTGAAAACATCTATTTCTCCCAAGCAGTTGGCAGAGAACCAAGGTCCAAATCCTAGCTCAATCTGGACTCAGCTAAACCCTGGCACTCTTCACTCCATAACACATAGCTAACTCTGGCAACTTACTGTGTTCTGGGCCTCAACCCCACTGGTAAAGTTGACTATACTTTATCTACCAAATGGCTGGGCTGGTCCAGTGAAGCCACAAGAGCCTACAGCTCTAGGATTCACAGAAAACTGGCTAGAATCTACAGTTCTGACAGGATATACTTCCCCTTTCCTTAGTGACACCTTTACCTTTTATCACAAGTAATGATTGTGGTGGTGATGCTCAGTCACGTCTGACTCTTTGAGACCCCATGGACAGTTAGCGCACCAGGCTCCTCTGTCCATGGAATTCTCCAGGCAAGAATACTGGAGTGGGTTGCCATTTCCTACTCTAGGTGATCTTCCCGACTCAGGGATCAAACTGATGTCTCTTGTGTCTCCTGCTTGGCAGGCGGATTCTTTCCCACTGCATCACCTGGGAAGGTTAAGTAATGATTAGTAGAAATACTTTTTAGAAGTTATTGGTTCTGCCCTGAGCCAGAATCTCTTTCCAGTCTTGAGATGGCGAAGTAGTAGTGGAGGAAATTGGCATTATGGTGGCAAAGTCAGTCACAAGAAGGTCCTGGTATCTGAAGTTGTATTTTTACTTAGGGCATTCCAAGAAATCCTGCTCTTCTTGAGGGTTCTGCCCATGTAATCATTATTATTATTATTTTGTTGATTGAGATATAATTTACATACCATCACTACAATTTTAGAACATTTTCTTTAACCCCCAAAGAAACCCCATGCCAATTAGCATTTCCCTCCCCATTCCCTTTTCCGTGTCCCAGCTCTAAACAACCACTAACCTGCTTTCTGTCTCTGTAGATTTTCCTATTATGAGCATTTTATATAAGTGCAATCATAAAATTTGTGGTCTTTTGTTTTAGCTTCTTTCACTTAGTGTATTATTTTCAAGGTTTATTGTTGTTATCACATATATCAGAACTTCATTTCTTTTTAATAGCTGGAAAATATTCCAGTGTATAACTATAATATATTTTGTTTATTCACTTATTAGTGGATGGACATTTGGGTTGTTTACACTTTGGGCTTTTATGAATAATACTGTTATGAAAATTCAAGCACAAGTTTTTGTATGGACAAAATGTTTTATTTCTCTTGGGTATATATATACCTACGATTGGAATTGCTGGATGATATAGTATACTTGATGTAACATTTTTTTTATTTAACTTTCTTTTATTTCTCTAACCACAGTTTCCTTTAGTTACTGAAATACATTTAAACTAAAATCTTTGTCTAGGAAATCCAATGCCTGGACTTCCTCTAGGACAACTTTTATTAACTGCCTTTCACTCTATGTATGAGCCATACAGGCTTTCCTGGTGGATCAGCACTAAAGAATCCACCTGCAATCCAGGAGATGCAGAAGATGTGGGTTCGATCTCTGGGTCAGGAAGATTCCTGGAGGAGGGCATGGCAACCCACTCCAGTATTCCTGCCTGGAGAATCCCATGGACAGAGGAGCCTAGCGGGCTACAGTCCATGGGGTCCCAAAGAGTCAAACATGACTGAAGCAACTGAGCATGCACTCACGCATGAGCCATACATTTTTTGTATGCCTCATTTTTTGTGTGTTGAAAACTAGACATATGAAATAATATAATACAGCTACTCTGAAAATCAGATCCTTCCCTCCACAGGACTTGCTTGTTTCATGACTTTTCTGAGCTAATTTTGTAAAATCTGTATTATTTGTTGTGTGTGGCCAGTGAAGTCTCTGCTCAGTTAGTTTAGTGGTCAGTTAGTGATTGGTGAATGATTTCCTTAAATGCCTGGAAACAGTGAGTCTCAGCCTTTGCCATGGAGCTGTATGCATGTTGGGGCATACTTTTGGCACCCAGCCAGGCAGGGAACGATCAGGTCTTGGGCTTCATTTCCTGCTTATGCAGAGCCTCAGTGTCAGCCAGAGGAGAGAACTTACAGCCTTCTGAGATCTTTCATGGGAAATGCACAGCCCTGGACATGTATGCAGCCCTATACATGTGCATGACTTTTTAGTTTTCCAGGAATATATAGACAGTCTTTAAAGCTCCCTGGTACATCTTTTGCCAACTTTTCTCAATTTTTGAATAGTTTATTGTGTTGCAACTGTTGTCACTGCCTCAGGCAACTGGGATGTTAAACAATCACTACTGATTGCTTTTGACAAATGCTCCCAGGGAAAAGGCTTTTCATAGTGGATGAGATCAGAATCTGGTCAAGTAAAGAGAAGCCTTTTGATTGCTTATTGCATATGAATACATGCAATATGGGGCAAATAATGACAGTTATCTGGACATGGAGGTTTATAGGAGTTTCGAACTTATTTGCCTCCTCCAGTTGGCCACTAGGCTGTTGATTTTTCATTGAGATAGTGAGGCCTTCCTTTTCAAGGCTACCATGGTAATGAGGAAAGGGAGCTGGCAGTGGGGCAGGATAAAATAACACAAGAGTCACTGTTCTTAATGAAATTCATCCATTTTTCATAAATAAATGCTCCCTAGATTATTTCAAGCCTTTGACTAATTTCCAGAGTTATAAGAATTTTATCTTAAAAAAAGAATTTTATCTTGACCATTCTTTATAGCATTCTCATTGGTTTTATGGAAGAGAGAATTTTCAGAGGTCCTTACTTGCCATTCCCACTCAGGTCACCATTCAGTTACTTTTATAATCACAACTTAGCAGCAAGCCCACAGCTGGTATGGCAGATAGTGCAAGTTGAGCTGCAGCAACTGGTAATTGTTTAAACTCACTATATTTACATTATGTAAGCTGGCAGTTGAAACTATCTAATTATAAAGATTGGTTTACAACTAAAATGTATTATCATTTAAATAATTGTTCTTATAAATTGGTTCATATAAAAACTCATAAAGTATTGTAGAATTATATAGAGCTACTATTTCCATTTAAATTTTCTGAGTGAATTTTAAGAATGTAATTGTTTTCTAATACTTTAAAAAATCAACTTTAATATTTTGTGCTGTGATCCTCAATGTGAATATATTTTCTAAATTTAAAAAAAGATTTCAAGACTTAAGATAATAAAATAGAGAGGTAATTATACCTATATCTGTTTAAATAATTATGAAATGTAGGAAATGGTAACCCACTCCAGTATTCTTGCCTGGAAAATCCTGTGGACAGAGGAGCCTGCGGGCTACAGTTCATGGGGTCGAAAAGAGTTGGACACAACTGAGCAACGGGGCACAGGATGTGTTACTACAGATACTTGGTTGAAAAAAAGTTGATTGAAAACTTGGTTTTCAAAAAAAGTTGGTTGAAAAAGTTGAAAGAAAAAGAATGAAAAGCTACCATACAAGTCCTGAGTGAATTCCATGTATTTTGCCTAAATATAAACTACATCAGGTTTTCTAAAGCTCAAAGTGAAACAATAAATAGCTGATATATTTACACTCTCTCAATTCTATATTTTAATGACAGTAATGCTTTTAAATTTTATTTTTATACATTAAATAGCATTATAATTTAAGTATTGGAGTAACTACATATAGTATATTGTATTGAGGTTAATAAAATAACATTACATATGAGAGAAAAAAACATAGTAAATCAGGAGAAATTGAAAAGATTTCTTAAAAGAATAAGAAAAATAATACTATATTTCCCAATTCTGTTCACTCTTTAATGTCTTTGTTTCTTTCATACCATTTTCTTTTTATGAAATCTTCAGTACCTCCTCCCGCATTCTCACTCCCAGCTAGTGAACTTGCTTTTTATTTCATTAATGAAACAGAAACATTAAGAAGAGAGCTGCTAGTTAAAAGAGCACTTATGAACTTCCCTAGTAGTACAGTGGATAAAAATCCACCTGACAATGCAGGGAACATGGGCTTGATCCCTGGTCCAGGAAGATTCCACATGCTACAGGTAACTAAGCCTGTGCGCCTAGAACCTGTGCTCTGCAACAAGAGAAGCCCCTGCAGTGAGAAGTCCATTCACCACAACTAGGGAGTAGCCCCTGCTTGCCACAACTAGAGAAAGCCCATGTATACAGCAAGAAAGACCAGGCACAGCCAAAAATAAAATCTTAGAAAAGAGCATTTATGAAGCTAACACTCATTAATGACCACTCTGGACACGAAATAAAGCACCTTGATAACCCTTGATAACCCTGACTCCCTCACTTCTCCTGACTCCAAGGCCCCTCTGATGCCATTCCTCCACCTATCCTAGAGATAACCCCTATTCTATTGTGATCATTATTTCGTTGCTTTTTTATATGTTTATCTTACATATAAGCATTCCTAAACAACACAGTTTTGTTTTGCAGATGTTTGAACTTTATATACTTGCAAGTTGTCTGTATTATTTTGCAACTATCTTTTTTACTCTACGTTGTGAGATTCATCCATATTGTTGCAGACAGCTGCAGTTGGTTTACTTTTATTGTTGTATATATCATCATATGACTTTGTCACAATTTGTCCATTCTGATTTGATGGACATTCTGGCTGTTTGTAGTATCTGACTGTCACAAAACAGTGCTACCATGAATATTCTTATATGTGTCTCCTGGTACACTTAAGCACCTGAGTTCTGTCTGATTGATTACAGAACTGGTAAAGCAATAGTTCCCTGGGGCCAATGTAACTGTGGGTTTTAGTTGGTATACAGAAGGTGAGATAGTGAGTTTTCCATCTGACGTTAGGAATGGGTGGGCAGTGAGAACAACATTGGAGAAGGGCGAGATGAAGTTGCTATGACTCTTCCTTTCCCTCTACTCTGACCTACTTTTCACCACAGCACAGTCTTGACATGCTAAGAACCTTCTCAATGAATGGGAAGTAATATGCATACTGGATAAGAGGGTGGACTGGCTGGAATTAGAAAACTTGAATACAGTTTTGTCTTCCAACTTATTCCAGAAGTGTGTGTGACTTTGAGCACAACTTAGTTACGTTTAGGTCTCAGTTTTCTCATCTGTAAAATGGGAATAACATAAATCATTTAAAGTGAGTTGCTGTGGGGTTAGATGCGTTAGAACCTGTAATGTGCCCAGCACAGCCCTTGATTAATGTGCTATTTTTACCTCTGACTTGGACTAAACGACTTCCCTGATGGCTCAGACGGTAAGGCGTCTGCCTACAATGCAGGAGACCCGGGTTCAATCCCTGGGTTGGGAAGATCTCCTGGAGAAGGAAATGGCATCCCACTCCAGTATTCTTGCCTGGAAAATCCCTTGGATGGAGGAACCTGGTAGGCTACAGCCCATGGGGTTGCAAAGAGTCAGACACGACTGAGCGACTTCACTTTCTTTCACTTTCTGGACTAAACAGAATGTAATAAACTCATCAAAAAGTATTTTTGAGATCTTAACTTTCAAGAACTTGTCTTTGATTACTTTGAACAGCAGAGATTGACTGAAAAGTCATTCTGTTTGATCTCTGGACTAATTGGAAATGATTCCCCCCTTTTTCAAGGCTTGTCTGGCTAGCTGTGATAAAAATGGGTGGACTTGTACCTGTGGGCCATAGCTTGTAGGACTCAGAGTAATGTTCACTTGGTTGAATATGGATTCTTTGCACTATTGTTTCAGTTGTCAATTGGTACATAATAAACAACCTCAAAATGTGTCAGAATGGCCATTTATTTGCTCACCTCGTTGAGGCTCTGAAATTCAGGCAGGGCTCAGAAGGTAGCTGCCCCTACTCCACATGCTGTCAGCTATGGCAGCTCAACTGAGGCTAGAGGATACAAGATGGCCCCTTTCCACATGCCAGGGATCTTGGTTCTGGTTCTTTGGTGGCATGTCTTGGTTTTCCTTCATGTAGCTTCTCTTTCCAGTAGGATAGCTTCCCAAAGGGCAACGATGGAAATTATTAAGGCCTTTCTAGGCCTAATCTCAGAAACTGTGGGCTTCCCAGGTGGCTCAGTGATAAAGAATCTGCCTGCAGTGCAGGAGACATGGGTTCAGTTCCTGGGTCTGGAAGATCCCCTGGAGGAAGGAATGGCAACCCACTCCAGTATTCTTGCCTGGAGAATCCCATGGACAGAGGAGCCTGGTGGGCTACAGTCCATGGGTCACAAAGAGTCAGACACGACTGAATGACTAAACCATAACCACCTCTCATCAAACACGAGTCTGTTTTCTTTGTGCTTGAATCTAGGCTGGCTCTGTGACTGGATTTGACAGATAGAATGTGCCAGAAGTGATGCTGTACAATTTCTGAGTGTGTGTGTCTGTCAGTCGTGTCCGACTCTTTTGTGACCCCATGGACTGTAGCCCACCAGGCTCCTCTCTCCATGGAATTCTCTAGGCAAAAATACTTGAGTGGGTGTCCATTCCCTTCTCCAGGAGATTTTCCTGACCAAGGAATCAAACCCAGGTCTCCCTCATTGCAGGCAGATTCTTTACCACTGAGCCACCAGGGCCTCTGTGTTTGATGAAAGGAGCAGCAAATTCAGAAATGGACCTGCAGGATTGGGGGGATTGTCATAGACCTCTTTGTAAACAATGTACCATAGATAAGTTTGTGAGCCTTTGTATTCAAAACATAATTATCTTCTTTAGAGTTGGATATGGCTATATTTCCCTTTAAAGTCCAAGGTCAAAGGAAGCAGAATACAATCCTTTGCTTTAGGCAAAGATGAAAGAACCAACAAAAGAAACTGAAGAGGTGCCTCAAGCGGGGGAAGAAGAGAACAAATGGGTGTGGGGGCCTGGAAGCTAAGTGAATATTTTTTTTATTCGGGAGGAGGGCGTGATCGATTATGAGTCAAATGTTGCTAAGGACTTGAATAAAATGAATATTGTTTTTCTGGGAAGAACTCTAAGAATGATAAAAAGCAGTCATCCTCAGGAAGAGGTGCTGGTGGAAAGGGGAGGGAAGGCTTCCACTTTTCATAACCTACCTTGTTATGTTTGAACTTTCTAACTTTGTATATGAGCTGCTTTTTTTTTCCAATATGAATTATCTGGGAGGTGACATTATGGGCACTGAAAAAAAAGACTTTTTAGGAAAAGGCCTCTTTCCTCACCTTTCAACTAAAGTTAGAAATAAAATGCAAACATAAGATTGCTTAATGCTCCTTGAGTTCTTTGCCACTTTTCCTCATGGGTGTCATGTATAATCTAAAATGAACTATACAGTCCTTGGAATTTTCTAGGCCAGAATACTGGAGTGGGTAGCCTTCTCCAGGGGATCTTCCCAATCCAGGGATTGAACCCAGGTCTCCCACATTGCAGGTGGATTCTTCACCAGCTGAGCCACAAGAGAAGACCAAGAATACTGGAGTGGGAGCCTATCCCTTCTCTGGTGGATCTTCCTGACCCAGGAATCAAACCGGAGTCCCCTGCATTGCAGGCAGATTCTTTACCAACTGAGCTATCAGGGGAAGCCCAATCTAAAATAAGATAGGCGGAAATCTCTGATTTGGAAGTTCAATAATGTTTTCAGCTTTTAAATAAGGTTTTCAGGTCTCTGAAATAAAGTGAACACAATGAAATCATCCACAGATGAATTGAGGGGAAGGGCTAATTGGGCTATTCAAATGTATAGCTCTTGGAGGTACAATTATACTCTGAAGGTTGAAGTTGTTTTCCAGAGAGGGCAACTTTGCACTCTGCTCAGCATCCCACTGAAGTGAAATGTGGTTTGAACCCTCAGAGTCATATCCAGTTTCATTGGCATTAGGTTCCAATTCGCAGGCTGCTATTCTGTGAGAAAGCTCTGTAGAAATTGGAAAGTACTGCAGATGTGACTCTTGACCCCTCTGGGCCCTTGGCACGCTGCTGTTCCTTCCCTTCCCCTATGTGCATCTTTAGAAGGTCCCAGGACAAGACCTGTACTTGCCAAAAGGCCCTTACCAGCCTGTAACTTCTCCCTTCTTTAATCCATAGCTCTTAACTAACATCCATGGCTCGGCGAGTAAAGAATCCGCCTGCAATGCAGGAGACACAGGAGACGCAGGGTTGGGAAGATCCCCTAGAGAAGGGAATGGCAACCCATTCCAGTATTCTTGCCTGGAGAATCCTCTGGACAGAGGAGCCTGGTGGGCTACAGTTTATGAAGTCGTAGAGTCAGACATGACTGAGCCACTAAGCACGCACGCACACATGCACCTTATGTCCCAATGTTCTGTTCTGTGTCCTTGTCTCAAACTCAGCACTTCCTCAGCCAGGCCCACCCGCCATGCTGAGAATCCTCATCCAGCCTCCACACCAGTGCCTCACCACCCACTCCTCAGCCCTGCTGACAGAACTGGGACTTGGCAGGGCCTACAGCCTCTCCTCACTCTTTCACTCTGACCAGGCAAATGACCAGGTCTGATCAAGGTACAGATACTTAAACAAATACACACATTGACATATATTGGGTTGGTCAAAAAAGTTTGTTCAGGTTTCTCTGAAAAATGTTCTGGAAACCCTGAACAAACTTTTTGGGCAACCCAGTACAAATATCAACCATACACACATAGACACAAATGCTAGGACACATGAACAACACATGTATACATAAACACATATGTGCATGCACATACAGATACACACACACATACACACAAATACACACATAGGCAAACACAGAGACTTGCATTTCATTTGGGGCCGTCCTCAGGCCCAGACTGGAGAAGGAAATGGCAACCTACTCCAGTATTCTTGCCTAGAGAATTCCATGGACAGAGGAGCCTGGCAGGCTATAGTCCATGGGGTCGCAGAGCAGACATGACTGAGCGATTATCACTCACTCACTCAGGCCCAGATACACACATTGCTAAAAACACACACACACACATATATATATACAGATACACACACATGTATCTATCTATCTATCTTTCTATCTATCTATCTATCTATAGATTGATACACACACATACACACACACCTTGAGGGGCTACCCTTGGACTCAGTAAGAGCACCAGCTCCCACAGAGATTGTGTAGGTTTGATATTATTTAGACATCATGGAAGATTCTAAATTGCTCTCCTTACCATCAAAGGTCAAGTGGTCATTTTAAGGACATCTGGTCCATTTTGCCAGCCCCCGTTTAGTTCCACCACCCTCAGCTGCATGGACCTTTTCACACACAAGAGAATAATCTTCCCTGCTTCTACTTCTGGAAAGGTTACTTGGTCCCAGGTACCTTGCCAAGTTATTTTATATATATCACCTCATTTTATTCTCACAGTAACCAAATGATTTGAGCCATAAACACCTTGCTCTACTGTTTCACTCCTTAACACAACACAATTGGCCTTCCTGCCTTTTGGTTTGTAAAACACTTTCCTATGCACTACTTGAAGCTGATTTTGAGTCTAGCAATAACAGTGCAAAGTACGAAAGCTTGGCATTGTCATTCCCATTTTGCAGCTGAGACTCATATAGGTTAAGGAACTTTCTGAAGATTGAACAACTAATAAATATAAGCTACATCCTAATCCTCCATCTATATACTCCAGTTCCAGTCACTGTGTCTATTTATACCTTTGTTTATTTAGCATATGTTTATGCTCCCTACCCATTTCCAGAGACTGTACCAGGTACTATGAAAACAAAAACTGAATAAAACACAGTTTTGATTTCAAAATAGCTGGCATTCTAGAGGGGAAGAAAAACCAGCAGAGGGATATATCATGATATCAGATGCCAGATCCTGGGATAGATACTTGGACAAACTGGGTAGAATAACTGGTTCTACTCCGGGAGCCAGCATCAAAAGGAGGCCATGTGTCACAGACAACTAAAAGGCCATGCTTTGTCCATGCTTCTGGAATATCTGCTTTGTGTGTTCAGCAGCTGATAGGCTAGTTGGCCTTTGAAAAATTGTAAAGTCAGTCACATTCATCTACCTTTCCCTCCTGCAAGGTGTGAAAGGCAGTAATTAATCAAAGTACATTTTCTAAACCAATGCAATATCATTCATCAATTATATAGGAACCAATAAGATTCCTGTTTATTACAAATAGCTAAATTATTATAGGTGAGAAACTACATAATCAAATGTGCCCCCTCAAATTGCTTATGTAGTTTTCTAGCTATTTTAGAAAGTGAGTTGAAAGGTGAAACGGTTAGTCGCTCAGTCGTGTCTGACTCTTTGCGACCCCATGGACTGTAGCCCAACAGGCTCCTCTGTCCATAGAATTTTCCAGGCAAGAATACTGGAGTGGGTTGCCATTTCCTTCTCCAGGGGATCTTCCCGACCCAGGGATTGAAGCAGGGTCTCCTCTATTGCAGGCAGATTCTTTACCATTTGAGCCACCAGGGAAACCCAGAAAGTGAGTTACAGATGAGAAAATTCTGAATTAAACAAGATCAAATGTAACCTTTTGCATAGGGGTCTTATGGGTTTTTGTTTTTTACTTTTAATTATTACATGCCTTTTAATATTCTCTATCTTGCTATTTCTCTCTTTGTATCTGTCTCCTGTTTTTTATTATGGAAATTTTCAAACATACCCAGGAATAGAGAGAATAATATAACCCATACCCATCATCTAGTTTCAACAGTTATCAACATTTCACTGATCCTGTTTCATCTATTTTTTTCAAAGAGCCAAACTTCTTTTTCTGGAGTGTTTTAAAGCAACTGAGGTCTTATTTTTGAGAAGGGTTTGAAGAGGTGTGAAATTAGAATGAGAAAATATATGTCCTTCCAAACCTCATGGGTCTTTAGCCCTAATTAAATTGCCAGCATGATTTTTTAAAAAAAACTCTTCCCGTTTTAGTGAAATCTCTTTTATAGCCTTAGCTCAGCTAGCAATGCACAGCTCAAGTGGACAAGGTGTCTTTTGGCCCTCCTCCCTTTGAAAGGGTTCTGCCAGAGCAAACACAATGAAACAGCTTTTTTTTTTTTTTGACTGAACACTTCAAATAAGAACAAAGCACAACACAAAAATAGATACATAGGAGTTTGGGCTGGACATAAAGGATACCATTGTTGTCACTGTTAGGGAATTTCAATATATTTGGGTGTTAAGATAACACATTTGTCCTTTCTGTCATTGGAACTATGATTTCATTTATTTCCTTGTTCCCTATTTTCAGGACAGCTGCCTCTTAGCTGATGGCCTTAAGATATCCTGAAAGTCTCTATGATGATTACAAGGTGAAAAGTTCCAAGTACCTTACTGGAGAGTAGCTATTAGGCAACACCTTCATCAGTATTAGAAATGGGCAACAACTTCAAATTCAGACATGAATAATATTGAAGACATAAGCTTAAATGTTACTTAAAATAGCAATGTTGTCAAATGTTGTCAAAAAGGTGAATAGCAAAGTAGATCAGAGTACATCTATATAAATGGAATCTTATAGAAGTATGGTTTGTTGGAAATGCTTATTTTATCACATTACATGATAAAAGCAATATATGAAATTAAATGTTAACAGAAGCAAACCAAAAAAAATAACATTAAGAATTCATAGAAACAAAACTGGAAGGTAATATGCCAAAAGATTAACAGTGGTTGCCTCTGGGTGGTAGGGTTATGAATGATTCTTGTTTCTTTTTATACTTCTCTGTCTTTTTCAGATTTTCTACAGTGAGCATGTAATTACTTGTATAATCAGAAAAACATTTTTCTAAATAAAAGGGACAAGCAAGTCTCAAAAGCTCAGTGCCTAGAAGCAGATCAGCAATCTGTTTTGAAAGTTTCCAAGGCAGTGAACCAGGCAAAAGTAAGGAGGATGATTTCAGAGTCCCCAGGGGAGACTTGTGTAGTTAGTTCCTTGGAAACCAGAAGTTTTTGCCACTCAAAACACATGTAAGTGTTTTTGGTGTGAATCAAAACCTTCCATTAGACATAATTGCAACAGCAGCTGTTACACAACCTGTATAAACTATTTTTGGTGTGAACCAAAATTCTAACAACATAGAAACTCTGTTAACTCATTCATGGTCACCTAGGTGTAAACCTCATCCACCATTGGCCAGGTTTAGCTGCTCTAATAGAGGGGAAATTCCTGATACTGTGATGGAGCATGCAGGAAAGGCTTAGCTAAAAATTAAGACAACTCTTCTGAATACTTCTTTTTTCTTCTTCATATTATTCTCTTAAAAGATAACAAGGCATGGACTTTCCTGGTGGTCCACTGGTTAAGAATCTACCTGCCAATGCAGTGACATGGGTTCAATCCCTGCTGGGAAAATTCCACATGCTGCAAGGCAAGTAAGCCTGTGCACTGCAACTACTGAGCCTGTGCTCTATAGCCCACAAGCTGCAACTGCTGAAGCCCACACGTTCTAGAGCCCATGCTCCACAACAAGAGAAATCACTGCAATGAGAAGCCTGAGCACAACTACTAGAGAAAGCCCACACACAGCAATGAAGACCAGTGCAGTCAAAAATAAATTTAAAAATTGTTAAATAAAATAAAAGGACTGAGTAGAATTTTTTTTAGAAAAAGATAACAAGGCAATTTGAAAATGGCTTTAACATTTAGTGGATTTATTAAACGGTTATAAGTAGTTAATGCCCATTGTAATAAGAATAACAAAAGTATATAAAGAGAGACATAATTTGCTTATTTAGGTTGCATCCACTTGGAAAAACCAACATTATTCTGAAGTATATTCATATACAGTTTTCTATATGCTCAAATAGTATGTTGTTGTTGTTGTTTAGTCACTGCATTGCAACTCTTTGCAACTTTATGCCGACTCTTTGCAACCCAATGGACTGTAGCCAGCCAGTCTCCTTTGTCCAGGGATTCTCCAGGCAAGATTACTGGAGTGGGTTGCCATTTCCTTCTCCAGGGCATCTTCCTAAACCAGGGATTGAACCCATGTTTCCTACATTGGCAGACAGATTCTTTATCACTGAACCACCTGGGACACACACACACACACACACAAATGCTTACTTGCCCACTTATTTTCTTTTCTTAGGTTGATATTTTACATCCAAATGAATCTGCCCATAGACTCACTCTGAGAGTTTGTCTTTAAAGTACAGATTCCTGGGCCCCACTCTAAACTTATTGAATCTGAACTTTCAAAGAAGTTTAATGAGTTTTATAATCAGAAGGATCTGATAAATGCTGCAACTTGCTTTTATCTCTTGACAGTATACTACGAGCCTTTCAGGTTCATGTCTATACATCAAAGTCATTATCTCTTGGAAGGAGTATGGACAGATTAACCAATTCAGTTCCAAAACAAAATTAAATTATTTGGTTTGCAAAGGACACTGTAAGCAAAGTTAAGAGGCAAAAGACAGATAGGAGAAAAAAATCTGTAACACATATAACAAAGCATTAATATTCTTAATAGACAAGAAGGCTTACAAATTGAGAAGTTAAAAAAAAGAGCGAGAGAAATAAAGAAGTTTAAAAAGAAGGGGGTACTGTTGTGGTAGGAGGTGGACTCTGAGATAGTGTTAGTATGCATCATGTTAATTAAGTAAACTTTGGATCAATACCTATGAAAGGGAGTCAAAGGAAACAGGAGTGAGTAGAGGGAGTTGTAGGCCCAAAGATAGTCTCAACTAGAATGGCCCTTTGCAGTTATCCCTCATCACTTTCTTTCATGGCCATCATGAATGGGGCTGCAATGTGGTTGTCCATTCATTTTCAGTTTACACCCATGCACCATAACAATCCATCCATGAACCAAGTTCAGGCTTTTTCCTTTTTCACCAATTAGTCTCAAGGAATACTCCCAGATGCTGGCATGTAAGTGTGAACATAGGAAATGATGCTCGTGAAATAGTGGTGGATGACATGGGAGTCTGGGCCACCCACTCATATAGCTACTTGACTCCCCTGGCCCTACTTGTACTGGATTTACTACTTCCTTATAAGAGCTTACTGTTAGGCCCATTTGACCTTAGAATTTAGTGGGTCAGAAAGAACCCAGTTCATGATGAGAAGCTGTGGCCACATACTCACATGGTGTCCCATGATTAGCTTGTTCTGTGTCTACTAGGACCCAGCAGCACACTGGGAGTTGCTTTTCAAAGGCATATAATTTTCTGAAGGTAGCATGGCCCTTCTCCAAAACCTCAGGAGTTTGCACTGTGATTATCCCACGAGATTTGCCATAAATCCTATATAGCAGCTTTTTCCTACCTTTATTTTTTTTTTCATTTTTAAAGTCTTTATTGAATTTGTTTTTTTTTTTTCATTTATTTTTATTAGTTGGAGGCTAATTACTTTACAATATTGTAGTGGTTTTTGCCATACATTGACATGAATCAGCCATGGATTTACATGTATTCCCCATCCCGATCTCCCCTCCCGCCTCCCTCCCCAACCGATCCCTCTGGGTCTTCCCAGTGCACCAGCCCTGAGCACTTGTCTCATGCATCCAACCTGGGCTGGTGATCTGTTTCACCCTTGATAGTATACTTGTTTCAATGCTATTCTCTCAGAACATCCCACCCTCGCCTTCTCCCACAGAGTCCAAAAAGTCTGTTCTGTACATCTGTGTCTTTTTTTCTGTTTTGCATATAGGGTTACCGTTACCATCTTTTTAGGGATCGGGATGGGGAATACATGTAACTCCATGGCTGATTCATGTCAACGTATGACAAAACCCACTGCAGTATTGTGAAGTGGTTAGCCTTCAACTGATGGAAATAAATGAAAAACAAAAACAAAAAAACAACACACACATTGTACCAAAAATAAATAAATAAAATAAATTCCATATACATGTGTTAGTATACTGTATTGGTGTTTATCTTTCTGGCTTACTTCACTCTGTATAATGGGCTCCAGTTTCATCCATCTGATTAGAATGGATTCAAATGAATTCTTTTTAATGGCTGAGTAATATTCCATTGTGTATATGTACCATAGCTTTCTTATCCATTTGCCTGCTGATGGGCATCTAGGTTGCTTCCATGTCCTGGCTATTATAAACATTTTTCCTACCTTTAATACCATAGAGTACTCTGGTCACAGGGCTCAAGTAAAGGCAACTTGTACTGTAGTGTAGACTGCTCTTGAGCACTTCCTGCTCTGACCTCCACTCAAGTTATCAGTCTCAACATCATCTAACATATGGGTCAGAGCTGTATTCCCAAGTGAGGAATATACTGCCTCCGGAGCCTAAAGAGGCCAACCAGATGGTGCATTTTTCTTCCTTGTGGTGAGAGATGCAAAGTGTCATGATTTGTCCTTTACCTTTGATGGGATTACACAGCATGCCCCTAACCTTAGTGGATACCTAAGAAATGTATTGATGTGCCAAGCCCTTGAATCATCATAGGATTTGTCTCCCATGTTGTCTATCACCAAGGCCATCAATGTGCGAGCCACTTTTTGCTCATCCAGACTTATCTGCATAATTTCTCCATGGATCAATGTGATGTTCTGTGGGGTACCCAGATCCCTTGAGACTATATTACAACAAAGGGCAAGAGAGTTAACATAGCACGGTAACAAAATCACAAATGTGTATGGTTATCTGTCCCACATGAATCTGAACACTTTCTGATCCTCTTTTCTGAAGAGTGTAGAAAAGAACACATTCAGAAAATTAATGGCAGTACACTATGTGCCTGAGGGTATGCTGATCTGCTGTAGCAAATATACTACATCTAGCACAGTGGCAGAGGTTAGGACCACTACTTGGTTGAGCTTACGATAGCCTGTCATTTTCCAAGATCTATCTTTTTCCCTGTGGGTCAGATTGGTGAATCAAATATAGATGTGACAGAGTCTAACGCCCTTGCATACTTAAGTCTTTAAGAATGACACTAACTTTCACACTCTCATGCCAAATACAGCATTATTTTTCCCACTATTCCATTATGGAAAATATTTCAAACTTATAAAAGTTTAAAGTATGATACAGTGAACCCTCATGTAGACACCAACTAGATTCTAAACTTGGCATTGTATTATATTTGCTTTGTCATGTATTTATCCATTCCATTCTTCTATCCATGTATCAAGCCATTTAATTCTTGGATGCATTTCAAAGTAATCTGTACACACCAGGACATGTCGGTTGAAACAATTCAATATGCATCTCATTAGAGGTCAATGTTTGTTTACAGTTCTTATTTTAGGTAAAATTTTCATACGGTGAAATGTACAAATTTAAAGTATACCATTTGATGACTTTGACAAATGCCTATAACACTGTGTTTCATACCATTTAAGTACTTCCCATGCACAACACATACACGTACGTGGGACAAGCCCCACCTGGCTGAGCTAACAAGCTACTTATCTAGTCATATGCACATAGGTTAGACAAGGGCCTCCCTCCCCCTGAACCCCATGGACCCAGGGACCACATCTCCCTGATTCACAGTTGACTGACGACTGACACAGTGGCCAGCTGGCCCCATGAGCTCTCCCAGCAGAGCCAGCTTCAAGTGAGTTAATGGCACACACCTGCCTGGTCTGGAGAGCCCGCCCCCCACCATAGGTGTCCCCTCCCATAGCTGCAGCTACTCTCTCCTTCCCCCTGAGATGCTCTGGGATTCTCGTCAGGTAAGAACCAGGAGGTAGGCACCCAGGTTTGTTATGACGGGAAATCAGAAACCATGATCACAGAACACACGTGTTCTGTGCTGACCAAGGCTCCAGTCTCAGGTAGGTCCACTCAGGCCTCAGAGAAGACCCTGGAAAGAGAAAAAAGGAGCAAGAGTTCACTTATAAGCCAACCAAGCCTTTCTGCAGGAAGGGCTTATGCCTGGCATTGAGCTGGAGGAAAGCGGCCATGTTCCCCACACCTGGGAAAAGGGATGGAGCGGCCACAGACCTGATTGGGTGAGGGAGAGGTCCGGGGGCCCTGGGAGGGAGAACAGGAGGCCCATTTGGTGTTTTTTGATTTCTGGCTGAGGCATGTGGGATCTTAGTTCCCCGACCAAGGATCGAACCTGTGCCCCTTGCAGTGGAAGTGAGGAGTCTTAACCAGGGAAGTTCCTCATTTAGCATTTTGTTCCTGCCATCATCCTCAGACTGGCAGGTACATGGTGGGGAGGGGATAGTGCCAACTCTACTCCCAGCAAGACTTTGTGGAGCCATCACACTGGCTGGGAAGTCCTATTAGTCGCCCATGCCCCTGGCCCGTAGGTCTGAGCCCTTGGCCCTGATTTGCCCTCTAAGCTTCTGCCTCAGAGCCCCCTACTACTCCTTGTCCCTGGTCTCTCCTATCCAGGCCCTCAGCCAGCCCTGCTGTCCTCCAGCCTCTCCTTCCCCGGCGAGGACTCTATAGCTTAATTACACTCCAGCACTGCATTCCCCTATTTCCCTTGCTATAAAACTGCCTGACTGATTTAACTCTCTAGATCTATTTAGATCTCTAATTGACATGACAATTGGAGGGTATATCTCCCCCACCTCTCCCCTTTTTTTCTTTATTTTCTGAAATCTGTTTGCCTTTCCCAAGTCTTCACAATTGAAATTAGAACTGTAAAGCACACCATGTCAGTGGCTGCAATGAAACTAAATATCTGTTCAAAAATGCTTATTCATATTGTATTCCAAACGTTTTATTTCATGTGTCAAAGCTTTTATCACTAGCAACAAGCCACTGGAGAAATACGTACTAAATGTAAATCAAGTTAGACCAGCCATGGGTCCTCTTGAAGTGACTGGTCAGAACAAAGTCAAAGAGTAAAGTGGAAAGGGAGTTCCTTTTAATTAGGAAACAGGGTTTTATATATCCTCTCAATCAATAAATTTTTGTCTTCCTTTTTATCTTCCGTGTAGTAGGGAAGAAAGAAGTAGAAATGGGGCAGTTGAAAAAGCAAACAAATTAGTTTGTAAAGTTGAGGCCAATGGTTCTCAAAGTTGAACCTGAATCAAAGTCACCTATGGCTCTGGGGCAGGGCCTGAGAATTTTCATGCTAGCATGTTCCCAGGTGGAACTAATGCTATTGATCTGGGGACCACACTTCTGAGA
Organism: Cervus canadensis; assembly: GCF_019320065.1. Classification (NCBI taxonomy): domain Eukaryota; kingdom Metazoa; phylum Chordata; class Mammalia; order Artiodactyla; family Cervidae; genus Cervus; species Cervus canadensis. The sequence continues at coordinate 141,031,721 of NC_057419.1, read as the reverse complement.
ACCACTGCTTTAGGGGTTGTGCTGAGTGAGCCTGAAGGTCAGGAGTCTCTGGTCCTGGGAAAACTTGATCAGTGTGTGAACCAGAGGCAGTTCTAGCTCAATGAGGCGGGGCCTTGGGCAGAGCTCAGCAACCCACTCCTGGGGCTCCTACAGTGGCTGAAGAGCACAGGTTAGAGCCAGGACCTCCTGTCAAAGGTCTGGTCTCTTCTGGAGTTGTCTAACTCCCGTCCTCATGCCTCCCTCTTTCTGGATGGTAGAGGGACCTGAGACACCAAGAAACCCAAGGAAACGTGGCCTAAGATGAGTTCCCTGCTGCTGAGCAGGGGTGGTTCTTAGACTGAGCATGCATCAGAATCCCCTGGGGCAGGGGTGGTTGGAAAACCCCAGATTGCTGGGCCCACCCCCCACCACCAACCCCAAACTTTGGGATGGTAGATCTAGGGTGGTGGTGGCTGAGAATGTCAGTTTCCAGCAAGTTCCCAGGTAATGCTGACCAATGCCTCTTGGCCAAGAGAATAAAAAGGCTTCTGTGTTCTTATGACTGAGGCAGAGAGGCTGCTGAGAAAGATGTAGGCCCAAGAAAGCCTGAGCAGAGACTGGGAATTTACTTGGTACCAGACTAAAAATTCTGACTGACTAGATTTTTGTAGAGTTAAGGATTACTGAGAAAAGCACCAAATTATATACAGTATTCACTCATTCTAAGTATATTTGAAACTAATATATATGGGTGATGTTATTTACATTCAGCTATTTCAACAAAGGGAAGGGGCTTGCAGTAGGGCCTTTACATGTTATTTCATTTGCTTCTCACAACAAACAAATAGAAGAAGACATCAATTTTTCAAAAAGTCTTCATTGTTTTCAGATGAGCCTCAAAGAGCTCATGACCTGCCTAAGGTCACACAGCTGATAAGAGCTGGACCTGAGTTGAGGTCTGGCTCCAAAGCCCTTTCCACTATGCCCTGCTCATGACTGCATCCTTACTGAAAGAGCAGAGGAAACGAGGGAGAGTGTTTTCAGGGAAATCATGATAGAAACAAAATATCTGCCATGGAGAGTAAGTAATGAGGAGGGAGGCTGAAGGGATAGTTTGGGACTAGATTGTGAAGGGCCTTGAGAGTCACCCAAGGCATTTTCACTTTATCACAGTCAAGGATCACCACAAACTGTGTGGATCACCACAAACTGTGGAAAATTCTTAGAGATGGGAATACCAGATCACCTGACCTACCTCATGAGAAATCTGTATGCAGGTCAAGAAGCAACAGTTAGAACCGGATATGGAAATGGAGAAAAGACAATCTCTTTAACAAGTGGTGCTGGGAAAACTGGTCAACCACTTGTAAAAGAATGAAACTAGAACACTTTCTAACACCATACACAAAAATAAACTCAAAATGGATTAAAGATCTAAACATAAGACCAGAAACTATAAAACTCCTAGAGGAAAACATAGGCAAAACACTCTCTGACATATATCACAGCAGGATCCTCTATGACCCACCTCCCAGAGTAATGGAGATAAAAGCAAAAATAAACAAATGGGACCTAATTAAACTTAAAAGCTTTTGCACAACCAAGGAAACTATAAGTAAGGTGAAAAGACAGCCTTCAGAATGGGAGAAAATAATAGCAAATGAAGCAATGGACAAAGAATTAATCTCAAAAATATACAAGCAACTCCTGCAGCTCAATTCCAGAAAAATAAATGACCCAATCAAAAAATGGGCCAAAGAACTAAACAGACATTTCTCCAAAGAAGACATACAGATGGTTAACAAACACATGAAAAGATGCTCAACATCACTCATTATCAGAGAAATGCAAATCAAAACCACAGTTAGGTACCATTTCACACCAGTCAGAATGGCTGCTATCCAAAAGTCTACAAACAATGCTGGAGAGGGTGTGGAGAAAAGAGAACCCTCTTACACTGTTGGTGGGAATGCAAACTAGTACAGCCACTATGGAGAACAGTGTGGAGATTCCTTAAAAACTGGAAATAGAACTGCCATATGACCCAGCAATCCCACTCCTGGGCATACACACCGAAGAAACCAGAATTGAAAGAGACACGTGTACCCCAATGTTCATCGCAGCCAGGACATGGAAGCAACCTAGATGTCCATCAGCAGATGAATGGATAAGAAAGCTGTGGTACATATACACAATGGAATATTACTCAGCCATTAAAAAGAACACGTTTGAATCAGTTCTAATGAGATGGGTACCTATTATACAGAGTGAAGTAAGTCAGAAAGAAAAACACCAATACAGTATACTAACACATATATATGGAATTTAGAAAGATGGTACCGATAACCCTACATGCGAGAGAGCAAAAGAGACGCAGATGTATAGAACAGTCTTTTGGACTCTGTGGGAGAAGGCAAGGGTGGGATGATCTGAGACAATAGCATTGAAACATGTATATTATTATATGTGAAACAGATCGCCAATCCAGGTTCGATGCATGAGACAGGGTGCTCAGGGCTGGTGCACTGGGATGACCCAGAGGGATGGGATGGGGAGGGAGGTGGGAGGGGGGTTCAGGATGGGGAACACATGTACACCCATGGCTGATTCATGTCAATGTATGGCAAAAACCACTACAATATTGTAAAGTAATTAGCCTCCAATTAAAATAAATTAAAAAAAAAAGAACTGGACATGCAACAACAGACTGGTTCCAAATCAGGAAAGGAGTACGTCAAGGCTGTATATTGTCACCCTGCTTATTTAACTTATATGCAGAGTACATCATGAGAAACGCTGGGCTGGATGAAGCACAAGCTGGAATCAAGATTGCTGGGAGAAATATCAATAACCTCAGACACGGAGATGACACCACCCTTATGGCAGAAAGTGAAGAAGAACTAAAGAGCCTCTTGATGAAAGTGAAAGAGGAGAGTGAAAAAGTTGGCTTAAAGCTCAACATTCAGAAAACTAAGATCATGGCATCAGGTCCCATCACTTCATGGCAAATAGATGGGGAAACAGTGGAAACAGTGAGATACTTTATTTTTGGGGGGCTGCAAAATCACTGCAGATGGTGATTGCAACCATGAAATTAAAAGACGCTTACTCTTTGGAAGAAAAGTTATGACCAACCTAGACAGCATATTAAAAAGCAGAGACATTACTTTGCCAACAAAGGTCTAGTCAAGGCTATGGTTTTTCCAGTAGTCATGTATGGATGTGAGAGTTGGACTGTAAAGAAAGCTGAGCGCCGAAGAATTGATGCTTTTGAACTGTGGTGTTGGAGAGACTCTTGAGAGTCCCTTGGACTGCAAGGAGATCCAACCAGTCCATCCTAAAGGAAATCAGTCCTGAATATTCATTGGAAGGACTGATGCTGAAGCTGAAACTCCAATACCTTGGCCACCTGATGGGAAGAACTGACTCATTGGAAAAGACCCTGATCCTGGGAAAGATTGAAGGCAGGAGGAGAAGAGGGATGACAGAGAATGAGATGGTTGGATGGCATCACAGACACAATGGACATGGTTTGGGTGGACTCCAGGAGTTGGTGATGGACCGGGAGGCCTGGAGAGCTGCAGTCCATGGGGTCGCAAAGAGTCAGACATGATTGAGTGACTGAACTGAACTGAACTGACAGTCAAGGAGGAGGTGCTGCAGACATTGTAGAAGGGCTGGGATGTTAAATTGGGTGTAGCCTAAGAGAAAGGGAGGTGTTAGTAAGAGCAGAGAGGGTGGGTTGATGGAATCAGAGCCATGGGGCTGGAATCAGACAGATGAGAAAACTGGGGCCCAGAGAAAGGAAGTAACTTGCTGGAAGAATGCGGTGGGGCACTGCCTAGCTCTGCACCATCCCCCCCCCTTCAATGCTGGAGCGCTTAGCATGTTGGTGATTGACAGCACATGGCTGGGCCCCTCGCAGCGAACAACCTTCAGCTGAAAGTAGCCACCATTCCCAAGGCTGTGCACCAGTCCTTGGTGCACAGATGTAGGTGGCAGCCTGCATATAGTGACTGGTCAATGCAGGGACATAACACCCTGGCTCCTTTACCACCATTTAGGACAATTCTGAGGGACCACACTGGCTCCAGAGCTGCCCATGTTATGGCTGCATCACAGTTCAACTTCCTCCTCTCCCTGGTCCTGCTTTCTTCACTCCTCGCAAGTGTTGATTCTGACAGTGCTCCCCAAGAAACCTCCTGCCCACAAAGCTCTGTGTCACATTGTTTTCCTGATAGTGCAGTCCATGATGCTTCCCTAAGATCACAGGCCATTTCAGTGGAGTCAGGACATGAACCCATGTCTTCTGACTCTGGACCTTTCTATCACACCTGGCGGACTTCCCACACTGATTGATTCCTCTTAGCTCTTTCTCTGTAACATCTATCCAGGGATTTGGGACAAGTGACCTTAGAGACTGGGTCAAAGGTTGCTAGGAGAAATGTCCCTCCTGCCCTAGGTGCACCCTGCAGGGCAATGAGTTTGTGCATGTGGAACAATTAGTGCTGTTACAGGTTCTTCGGCAGGGAGGAAATGGGAGGTGACTTCCTGGCTCCCTGGGGGGCTCCTCCACTTGCTTGGGTTTGTGGCTAAGGAACTCAACCTGGAGCAGGCGGAAATAAAAAAGATCATGTAGGTGGCTCAGGGCTTGGAATCCAAGGCCCTGGACCAGGTAGGGCTAGCCTTGAGAACTAAGTTCTGCCCCAAGACAGAGAGGTGTGCTAGGGGTTTTCAGAGGCACACCACACCCTGCTGAAGCATTCCCTGCTCCTCATTTTGCACCAAGACCCAGGGGCTCCCAACTGGCACCCCTGCTGTGCCCACCTACAGGATCCGCTCACTGTTTGGTGGTGAAGTATATGGAACCTCGTTTACAGCCCTGTGGAGCCACAGTGATAGAATTTGTATGGATTTCTTTGCTGCTTTTGTTTATTGCTGTGCAGAGGCAGTGAGACCCAAAAGAGGCCAAACCTAGACTTTCAGCAGCTCCCCGGGCCTCTCAGGATCAATCTTCTGTTTGGGGGAGCTGGAGAGGGGCTGAGAGGAGGCCTCTGACCCCAGCTGACAATCAGTAAGCCAAGTACTTAGGGAGTCACAAAGCTTTTGTTTAAACAACAAATCCCTCAAGTAGTAAACACACCAATACTTAGTATAGCATTCACAAAGCCCCACAGCAAGCAAGACGTGTGGACCACACACCTTAGAAGAAGGCAGTAAATGGGCACTTTTAGAAGTTCCAAGACTTGATTCAAATAAGAGTGAGGGCCAAACAAGGCTTTCAAAAGTGTTGTGCTGGGCTGAGAGGGGGAAATGTCTAGGGGTCACCCTGTAGGGAAGATTACGAATGCTCAGTCCAGACAGAAGGGCGCTGGTTAAAACCTCACCTGAAGGGACGGTTATTGTCCCTGCTCATTTATCCTTCCCCTAGGATTCTATTTATCATTTACATCACTTCACTTTGGGCTCCTCAGGCTTCTCCAGTAACCTTGCACTCATTATGATAATTGCACCCACCTATCTTTTGAAGGTTACACTCAGCCTCAGGGTGTCTGTCTTTTCAGAGCCCTACAATGCCCACTGCCTTAGTGAGCCTACTGTAATGGTCTCTCCTCCGGACAGGCCTAACCTACAGAGGAGAACCACCACTGCGTTTCTTAGCAGTGCCAGTAGGTACCCCTGTCACAGCATGTTCCTCAGGGCTGTGGTAAATGGTGTATTCTGTGTCTTTCTATTGGAGTTTTCCAGTCTTTTTCAGTATGTTTTAGTCTCTCAGTCATGTCTGACCCTTTGTGACCCCATGGACTGTAGCCTGCCAGGCTCCTCTGTGCATGGGATTCTCCAGGCAAGAATACTGGAGTGGGTTGCCATTTCCTTCTCCAGGGTATCCTCCCAACCCAGGGATCAAACCCAGGTCTCCTGCATTTTAAGCAGATTCTTTATTGTCTGAGCCACAAGGGACACCCCCTCTTTCAGTATATCCACTCCAATATGTCCACTTCTAAATCTTTTGATCCTGTATTCCATTATTGCCATAGAAATGCTGGCATTTTTACCTCATTTAGTGTGGGTCATCAGGTTTTCTATACTTCTAGAAGCTGTCTTAGTGAGTCTGCACTAACTTTTGTGATCCTTGCCAGGGTATTAAATCCTATTTTCCAGGGTTGTGTTCTCACATTGATAAACTCTCCTTTTTCCAACCTTATAGTCTAGCTCCCTTGATCAAGCACTCACAGAATCAGTTTCATGTGCACGCTTCCAGCTCCTGCCAATCTGTACAAGCTAGGCTGTGCAGCTCCTTGGAGCATTGTTACTTTCCTTCTTTATCAAGCCTACCATGTTCATGCTGTGCCTTAACTGTTGTTATAGGCTTAGTGGCTAGAGGGGAAGTAAATGCATGTTTTGCCTCCTGGGGGAGAAGTTCTGCATTATCTCCAAGTAAGAGGTGTGGGGACTATTAAAGGTAGGAAAATCAGGCCAACTTCTACGGCCTCCGAGGGTTCAGGGAAATCTGGGGATTCAAGATTTTGATGGTATCCCTCTAGATATCCCCAAACTGTATGTCAGGGTCCTATTCTTTCCACAGGAAGCATCCTGATTTTGATGCAAATAAACCTGTCTCCATTAGTAGTTAATCTTTGGAGCTCAGTAACCACTGAAATCTATTGATCTCATAGCTACTATTTCACCCTATTTCTCAAATACGTGATATAGCACAGCAGATCATATGTTCCCTTCTACCAGTATACCATTGCAATTCACCACCTGGTAAAAGTCTACAATGACAGGAGTGTCACCTCGTGGCAGAGAGGTATCTATTCTCTACCTACCCCTCTGCAATGTGGACCTCCTTGCCAACTGGACAGTGAGTGATCTAGCTCCCAAATCCCATCGAAATGCTGGCTTTCCTGAGTTACACTCAGTCTCAAGTATCATAATTTGTGTTCCCCAGGAAGCCAACTCTAAGACAGAATGTAGCATGCCAGATGCTTATTAAGAGATGTCTTTTGGATTAACACCTGTGAAAGGAGCAGGCCTAAACAGGGAGTGGGGCTGGGGGCTGGAGTTGAGCTGCACTGCAGGCCCAATAACAGCCTCAGTCAACCCCACAGAGAGATCTAAAGTTAGAATGACCCTTCAGAGTTATCCCAAGCTGAGCTGAGATGGTTAAGCCTCTATAGTCCTCTTTGGGCTGCCCCTAGAAAGCTCTGTGACCTTGAGCAAGGCAACTCCATATCTGAGGCAATCCCTGAAGGAGCTAACAGCTGGAGGAAGCTTTCCAACAGTGCTCTCAGCAGCTCATCCAAAAAGTCCTCTATTGAAATGGGAGATAGGCTGTCACATCACAGAATGCAACACAGGAACCAGCTCTTTACTCTTGTCTGCTTGCTAAGTCGCTTTAGTCGTATCTGACTCTTTGTGACCCCATTGACTGTAGCCAATGTCCATGGGATTCTGTCCATGGGATTCTCCAGGCAAGAATACTGGAGTGGGTTGCTGCACCCTCCTCCAGGGGATCTTCCGGACCCAGTGATCAAACCTGAATCTCTTACATCTTCTGCATTGGCAGACGAGCTCTTTACTACTAGAGCCACTTAGGAAGACCGCTTTACTCTGAAAATGGACAATTAAAAGTAAAAAATTAAGCATTTGTCCAGTCTTTCCTATATGAATTGTATTTCAGAGCAGCCAAACAGCCAATGGGTGGTGAGGATAAATTCTATACAGAGGGATCCAGTTAATAAATTATAAGAAATGATGAGATTAGTTTATTTTTGTTTTTCAACCCTAATAAATATTTTTTCAGATAATAAACACCAATTAATGAAACTACAAAGTGAAAGATTGATGGGAAACTTTATAGGGGAACATTCAGGCTGCCTCTACTTGAACCCGCTGATTAATTTGAACATCACTGAGTGTTAGACAGTATACACTTCTGATGTGTTGCAATAGAAAGAATACAGCACCATCTCTGAGCACTTCTGCTTTAAAAACTTTGTACTGGAATCTAATGAAGACTTTAGAGCCAACTTATGGTTTATAGTTATGTTAAATTTATTCCTCTAATGAAAGGAGCAACCTAAGTAACAACAAAAATAAGCAAAGAGACAAATGAGAATGTAGGACTTTCAACAATAAAAGTGACTTGATTTCTTCAACAGCTCAATAGAAGGAAGAAAAAAAAGAGAGACTGTTTTAGATTAAAGACACATAATCAAGTACAATGTGTGCGTCTTGTTTGGATCTAGATTTAAACAAACCAAATGTAAAAAGACATTTTTTTGAGATAATTGAAGAAATCAGACTATGGGCTGGGTATTAGAGAACATCAAAGAACTGTTATGAATTTTGTTTCAGTGAAAGTGGCATTGTGGCTATATCTTTTGGAAAATGTCCATATTTTCAGAGAAGAATGAATTACATAGAATAAAATGACATGCTGTTTGAAATTTGTTCTAAAATATACAAATAGAAGAAGAAAAGAATATATAAAGCAGGTATAGAAAGGTTTTAATTTTAAAAAATTTTATTGAAATATACTCGATTTACAATGTTGTGTTAGTTTCAGGTGTATAGCAAAGTGATTCAATTTTTGAATATGAGTAATTAGTATCTGGGAATTCATATCATTCTATTTTTGTGTATTTAAAAAAATTTTAAGATACCCAAAAAAAATGCAAAGAACCCAGTAGGGGAAATAATGTTCAAAGGACATAAATATACAATAAACATTTGAGAAGATAGTCAGTTTTACTGAAAGGAAAACACAAATTAAAACATTGAGATAGTAATTTTTATTCAAAACATTGGAAAAAGGTTAAAAGGTCAAAACCACTTGGTGCTATGAATGTAACAAAATAGCTAACTTTCTGGGAGGGCAAATTGTCCCGGTCTTACAGTATTTATTAAGAGTAAACCACACACATGCTTTTAGACACAACAGTATTCTGTAGAAATAACTGTATCAGAAATTCATGAGGATGTACAGATCATGGCAAGAAAAAAATTCAAACAACATGAAATATCACAGAGGAATGGTCAAATAATGGTTCATCTGTATCAGGGATCATTATATTTTAAAAAATAAATAAACATGTTTTTTCTGTAATCAAATGGTGTATGTTTGTTTAATAGTACAAAAAATGTAAAAATGCAAGTAAGAAAAAACAGAAAAACTCATAATTCTGGACCTGGAGATAACATCTTGAAATACATCATTTCAAGTGTTTCTCAGTGTGTGTGTGTGTGTGTGTGTGTGTGTGTGTGTGTGTAACTACATGCATATTTGTACATATATGTATGTACTTGTTTTTCCAATAAAAATAGGTATCACGTTACACAATATTCGGTGACCTCCTGTTTCCTTAATTCCCTCATAAATATTTTCCACATGAATAAATTTTCATCTGCAAACACGGTCCTTAAGAACTCCATAGTATTCCGTTTTGTGCATACTGCATAAACTAACCCCCATCTCCTACTTGCGGTATGTAAGTGCATTCCAATTTCTTCTTTCATAAACAGCCTCCCTGCATGCTTGCAAAGATTTGAAGATGATTTGCCAATTGCCTTCTGGAAAGTTCTGGCTGCTTCTGGAGGCATTTGAGGCAAAATAGTCTGAATGCTTTCCCATCACGCGAGCCTGCCTGCTATCTCCCCAGATAGCAAAACTGTACTTTTCAGAACTTCTAAGACTTGTCTTATCCTGCCCGTTAGTCATGCCTCCGAACTGGGGACTCTGTTCCAGAAATCCCTACACCCTCTCCCTCCCCTCGCCTCATCCCCGCCCCTCCCCACGCGCCCGCCCCCTCCCCCGCTCTTTCCCGCTCGGCGTCCTGGCCTATGGCAAACGCCAAGAATTAATTAGGGGCGGGGATCAAGGAGCGGCTGTCAGGAGGTCGCCATATTTCAGTACGGCCCCGCTGCCGGCCCGGCAGTCGGCTGGTTGGGAGAGGTGCTGACAGGGCGGGGCCGCTGCGCGGCTCTGCCGGCCTCACCCCCTCCCGCCCCGGACAGGTGGCTGGAGCGCGCCCCGCCCCCGCCAGCTGCGGGTGGGAGCGAGCGAGAGCCAGTCCCGGACGGCCGGGCGAAGAGTCCGGCAGCGGCGAAAGAGTATCGTGGCGGCCAAAAAAATGCTCCTGTACCGAGGGGCCCCCGCGGGCCCTGGCGCGCCGGGTAGCGCGCTGGCCAGGCCGGGCGGCGGCCCGCAGGCCTTTGGGATCCGTTTGAGCACGGTAGGTCGGGGGCCCGAGGGGGCGGACGCACGCGCGCGGGCCCCGGGGCTGCGGGGGGCACGCGGGGAGGGCCCGGCGGGCCGAGGCCTCACGCGGGACGGGACCTTCTCTCGCCCCCAGATGAGCCCTCGCTACCTACAGAGCAACTCCAGCAGCCACACGCGACCCTTCAGTGCCATCGCGGAGCTGCTAGGTGAGTGGCGAGGGCGGGCCTGGCCGTGAAAGCCCGAGGCAGAGGTGCCAACGTGGTGCCGGGGACGCGAAAAGAATGTGCGGAGCCGCGCGGGGAGGGCCGGGGCAGGGGTGGGGGCGTCGGGACCGGCCTCGGCTCCGCAGACGGCGGAGGGGGTCGGCTCCGTCGCCAGGGACGAAGTTCCGCAGATAAAGCTGAGGAAACAAGATGTGACCCAGGAGTTAGTCCCTTGTGGTTTTTCTCTCTGGCCCGTGACGTTCCAGGCGCTTTAGGGTAGCTTAGTGAGTAATCAAAAGGAGAGGCACACAAATTTCGGGCCCCGAGGCAGCTGGGCTCCACGGGGGCCAGCGACAGACGGAGGGCGCCAGGCTAAGCACAGGGGCATGAAGAAAAGTCTGGAAAACGGAGTTCTTTAACTTTTGGGACCAGAGAGTCTGGGAATGATGGGACATCTCTCTTAAGAGATGACACGAGTGCATTTGGCTCCCTGCGGCTGTGGAGCGCTGGGTCCGCGATCCAAGAGCGCCCTCACACCGCTGGAATGAATAACTGAGCACTTAACCTCTCGCTCCACCGATGTTTGCTTTTAAAGCGTTTTCAGTTGATCCCTTGAAGCCAAGTACACCAGCTTTTGCAGTAGTGTGCTAAATACTGTGTGGAAAGCAAAGAAGAAAAACATTCCTGGACAAAATGCAGCAGCATACCGAGCACATTGCAACTGTTTCAAAAGTTAAAGTTATGGAAAGGTATTTCTGGGGCAAGGTAGCACAGAACAGAATCTTGAAAATGGTTTCAAAGCTCCCCCAAATGAGCCCCAGACTCCACTTAAGCAATCGCTGTGGCCCTGCAATGTGAATTGTCTTGAGCGAGAAGTCAGTGGGCATCAGGAGAGTTACTTGCAAGGGTGATGGGGAACTAGGGTGATTATTTTCGCCGTAACACAGAATGCTTACAATATATATGACTGTTCGTTAGAAGGTGAAGGAGAAAAACTGACATTGACCCGTTTTGAATCCTAGAGAACAGGGACTGTATTTTTCAGATTTTGCACCATGCCCTGAGGGAAATTCACAGTGGAGTGAGATCTAGGTGCATGTGACTTACAAAAGAGAAAAAGAGGGGAAAGCCACCAGTTTACTTAGTGAGAAATGAGAGACAGAAGCTTGTTCCCTCACAGTAGCACCGTGCAGAACCATGTGTACCTATGCTATACTGTGTACTGAACTTTATGGGTGATTTTTAAAGTGTTTCATTTGTAGTTTTGAATATATATGATTCTTGCCTTAAGCATTAACTTAAAGAACCTAATTCTGGTCTAAGCCGACCCATACAAGTACAAGTATACAGGTGTATTATATACATACACACACATGCCTGCACACATATATACCAACACAGATTAAAACCAAATCACAACTATCTGTCATATTAATAATAGAGAAAAGGGAGAGCAAAGTGTTAACTGGTAATCTGAAGCTTTCAGTTTAGATTTTCCTTCAGTAGTTTTCTTCACTTATGCATTAATTTTCTGGTGAACCGTTCATTTGATGAATATTTATTGAGCATTCACTGTGGTAGATACAAAAATGAATACAACATAGGTTCATCTTTGAGTAGGGGAGAGAAAACATGTACAGAAGGTTTATTCTTCGGATAACTGCAAAATAGAAAGTGATATATTGGCAAAGATGGACACATTTTGTACTGTGGGAGTCCAAAGGAAGGAGGGGTGACATTCAGCTTACCAGGAAAAGGAGAGTTAGGAAAGACTTTGGAGAGGAGGTGACATTTGAGCTGAGATTTGAAGGATTGGGACATGTGGGCATGGGTGTGGGGAGGGGAGGGCATTCCAGGCAAAAGGAACAACTGCATGAACCAAGTCATGAAGAATACTGAGTAACTGAGTTTAGTTGGAACATGGATATCATGAAGAGTTAAAACTATAGGTCCTTAGAGAGTTTACATGGAGCTTTCACAAATATATTTTTAGCTATACTTTTTTCAGGTAAACAGCAGCATCATCACCATTGTCATCATTATTCTTATCTTGTAGATAAGGATACATAGGCTCAGAGAATTTAGTTGACTTTTCCACAATTATGTGTTTAGTAAGTGGCAGACCCAGGACTCAAATGCAGGTCTTTTTACCCTAAGTACTAAGTAGGGAATGAGGTTAGAATGGTGAACTGTGACCAAAATGAGACTGGGAGGCTCGAGTATTTGGGCTTCAGGAAAGTTAATCTTGCAGCACTGTGTAAGATGAATTGGAGCTAAGAGGGACAAGGCTTTGAAGGACTAGGTAGGAGGTTATCACAACTATGCAGATAAGAGGGAACAGACTCTGTAAACTAAGAAAGTGACAATGGAAATAGAAATACGAAGATATAAGAGAGACTAGGGGTGTATAGGGTAAGAAAGAGGGAGGGACAAAAAATGACTTTCATATTTCAAACTTGTCATTTGAATACTGACACTGTGTGTGTGTTTGTGTGTATGAGAGAGAAGAAAGGAAAAATAAGCTTGTGTCAGAAGATGATGACCTTAATTTTAGATGAGAGCAGTTTTAGATACTTACTGGATGTCTTGGAGGGCCACAGCTTGGCCCTGACAACCTTGCAGGAATCGTCATAGGCCATTCGCCTGGAACAGGAGGGGATGTGGGGAAGAGCTATATCAAAACCAGCTATCTCCCACTTGCCATCCTGTCTCTCCAGGGATGCTGTCATGGGACACTTTCTTATTGCCTCCCAGGTTAGAATGAGCTATGAAGGTTCAGTTATGATGTTTTTTTAGACCCCAGGTCACATGGTTAGTGGATAACATAAAGTCCCTGAGACTTGGTTTCTCATGCTGTTAACTACGTGGTGGCTGAGAGGAGTTAAGAGTCCTCCCACTGAGGGTACCATGAGCTAGGTTAAGAGAGATAAGATTACTTGGGATCTGAGAGCACAGGAGACTGTGAGCCAAGTGAGGGGATAAGGACTTCCCAGGATTTGGTGGTGTAGCTATCCCCTAGGTGGTGGGCCAAGGGAGTTGAATAGGATTTCTCTCTGCCCTGCCTGGTCATAGATTAGGTGGGCTGGGCTATGGGAGAAGATAGATTCTGTAGGATTTGATAGCATGTGCTATGTGTTGATAACATTTGAAAGGTTAAACAGAAATTGAAACCAGCTGCCAGATTGGTGCCTTTTTTATTGTAAGTTCATTTATTGAAGCCAACCTGTTATTACAACTTTATTTGTTGAGGCCAAGTGGAAGGCCACTTAAAACCAAAAGTAAGTGCAAAGCTGTGCTTACTGCTGCTGGTCTGTCTGCTGATCTCTTTTCCCCTGCTGCCCCAGCTGACTCTGGCCTCTGCTGTGCCCTCTCCCCCGTGTATTCTACCCGCTTCCAGCCAAGGAGGTAAAATTTCTAGCTGCTCCTGGTAGTTACCTTAAAACTCTTTGGTAAGTTTCTGTTTTAAAAAAAGCACCTAGTAAAGTTTTGGTGACATTGACAATAAAATGGGAAAAAAAGTGATTTTTGTGAGAGGCTTGCAAGCTGGTTCATTGACTGTACAGTTATATAAATGTGGAATTGGAATTGATATGCATTATATGTTTGAATTATCAATGTTCATTAAGTGTTAGGGGAAAAAAATCCCTCTATGTCCAAAGTTTTCAAAGTAGAAATGAGGTCCTGTTGGTTGACAAGGTAAGGGCATCGGTCTCAATGGCCTTGGCTGCCAGCAGCCGTGACTGATAGGTTCTAAAACAATTCAGGGCCTACTTGCCAAGTAGTTTTTTGAAACAATGTAGGTGCCTTCACAATGCTGAATCCTTCTGTCAGTTAAAAAAATCTGCTGCCTCTTATTACAAAGTAAAATGCTGTCTTTCTGATAAAGGCACTATTGCACGTCAGGCTTAACAATTCCTGCCAAAAGTTGGTCCACATGACACAAGGCTTGACCCCACCTAGTCCTTAAAGATTGACTCTATCAGACCTTTTAATCCCCTTCTGGGGATATTCGTGATGCCTTAATGCTGTTAAGACTTTCTGGGTTACAGTCAGTGACAGTTTTTTTTTTTTTTTAATTTATTTATTTTTTCAGTGGGTTTTGTCATACATTGACATGAATCAGCAATAGATTTACATGTATTCCCCATCCCGATCCCCCCTCCCACCTCCCTCTCCACCCGATTCCTCTGGGTCTTCCCAGTGCACCAGGCTCGAGCACTTGTCTCATGCATACCACCTGGGCTGGTGACCTGTTTCACCATAAAAAATATGGAACGCTTCACGAATTTGCGTGTCATCCTTGCACAGGGGCCATGCTAATCTTCTCTGTATCATTCCAATTTTAGTATATGTGCTGCCGAAGCGAGCACTCAGTGACAGTTTTACCAGTAATTCTGGCAACATCATTGTGGCCCTTGAAATTAAATCTGTCCTGTTTCATTTGATGGATATTCCACACATTTAAGTGGTTGTAACTGATACTGTTTTTTTTTTATATTGTTAATTGTGTTACAAAAACTGGTATTTTGAATATGTGCAACACTTCTCTTGCTTGTAAGTGATGTTCCCCACAAAGGACTGCCATGATTTGAACATTGATAGTGGGATGAGTATACAACCGGAACCCCACCCAAATCGTCCAGCCCAGCCACATGGAATCAATGTAGGATCCCAGGGAAAGGGAAGTGGGTGGGAGGAAAGGCCTTTGTCTTGTTTAAAGAGCCAGTAAAGACAGGAGTGCTTGAGGCACCAATCTAACAGATTGCACAAACTGCCCTCCCACTCCAGCCAGTGAGCCCTAATGAGACTTTTGTACCACGTGTGTCGATGACTGGCAACTATGTAAACTGGCACCTGTGGCAAAAAGATGTGACTATTCAGCCAATGTCATCCCCTGGGGTTGCAGACATGGCACATATATTAGAATACAGCTATATCTGATGTCTTTGAATTCTTGGATAAATAACCCATTGTGAAGACCTAACCCAGAAAGAATTGTAAAACTTTCTATATGTTTTTCCCTACTTTAATCCTATGTTCTCCATTTAATGAGAATTAGACAGTCTCACCTTCAAGACTATTACAGAATACCTAAGCAGACTCACTGTTCTAAGCATACTTGGTACATCATTTGGATCTAGGCAGGCAGTTCGTGTTTTGGTTTTAATCTCTTAACTCTTTCAGTGCCTCTCATACTATAAATGGGGATGGTGATAATATCTGTGTTCTTTAATGGAGGAGGTGATGTAAAAGAAAAGTAGAAAAGAAAATCTTTGCAATAAACCCTAATGTGTGTGGTATGTATCTATTTGTAACAAAGTTGCAGGTTCAATTCTTCTCCATAACCACACTTTACTG
This sequence comes from Cervus canadensis, assembly GCF_019320065.1. Lineage (NCBI taxonomy): Eukaryota > Metazoa > Chordata > Mammalia > Artiodactyla > Cervidae > Cervus > Cervus canadensis. The sequence goes on along the minus strand of NC_057419.1, from coordinate 141,015,956 downwards.
TATATGTCTGTGAGCAGTAAAGTGGCTAAAAGATAAGAAGTAATAAGACAAAAATTGAGCAAAATGCCTTGTACATGGAGGACTTAATTTTCCCATAATCCTTGAAGTTTGAAGAGAAAAAGGGCAGGTTGCACATCAGTCATTATGTGAAATCTAGAAATCAGCTTCATAAACCCGTCTGCTATCATTCCTTTCTTCCCCCATACCATTAATGCTCCCTGCTCACCTTCTGGGACATTCGCATGAAGGGAATAAAGGACAGTTTCTATGTCTTAGGGGCACTGAACTAGAGATTTTAATAGAATATTAGAAAAAGAGATCTAATATCACAGATTTCTACCTTTTGCAGATAATGCTGTAGATCCAGATGTATCCGCCAGGACGGTCTTTATAGATGTTGAGGAGGTCAAGAATAAAACTTGTTTGACCTTTACTGATGATGGATGTGGGATGACACCTCATAAACTACACCGAATGCTCAGGTAAAGATATCTTCATTCTTTTTCTCTTGTCTTGAGCTCATGAACTCTATTTAAGGCTTAATAATTTTCTTTTACCATTTTCCTTCTTTATTCACTCAGCAAATGTTTATTGAACAGCTGTTATGTACCAGGACACAGGTTATGAAAATAGACACTCTTCTTGACCTCGTGGGACTTAAGAGTTTAGCTGGCAATTCAGACAGTCAAGTAGTAATCATAACAAAAAATCATAGGTATGATGATAGAAAAGTATAGGATGCAATGAGATAACTCATTAGGGGAGCCCTGTCTGATCCGGAAGGTCAGGCAGAGCCTCTTAGATGAGATGATGTTTAGGCTGAGATCTAAGGGGTGATTAGTAGAATTTAATGAGGTAAAGGTACAAGGGGCAAGGGTGAGAGTCTAGACAAAAAGAATAGCAAGGTTAAAGACCTGGAGGTCTTCGAGACCTTCTCCAACTTATATTAACTTAAATTCACTCTTAGAGCAGAAGTATTGGCATTATAACAGTTTATAGATTAGAACCATGAACATTCCCGGGTATAATCAATTGAGCCCCACAAAAGATACAGAAGATGTCATACACATAATATTTGAAAGTTTTGCAGGAGAATTACAGTTAGGAAATTCTCTTCTCTAACTGCTGAAGCTGGTAATATAGATTTCTGTTGCCACTGTCAGTTCATTTAATTACTTTAAAAGGTTTGTAATTAAGAATGTAAATTTGTACTTTATTATCTTCACATATCACTCAGTGAAAGATGAGTGCTTCCTCAACTCTTTCCTTCTTGCTTCCTTTTTGAGCAAATGAGGTTTATTACTCTCCATGTGGCTTCCTTGGAGAAGGCAACGGCAAGCCACTCCAGTACTCTTGCCTGGAAAATCCCATGGACGGAGGAGCCTGGTAGGCTGCAGTCTATGGGGTCGCGAAGAGTCGGACACCACTGAGTGACTTCACTTTCACTTTTCACTTTCATGCATTGGAGAAGGAAATGGCAACCCACTCCAGTGTTCTTGCCTGGAAAATCCCAGGGACAGGGGAGCCTGGTGGGCTGTCGTCTGTGGGGTCGCACAGAGTCTGACACGACTGAAGCAATTTAGCAGCAGCAGCAAGTGGCTTCCTGCACTAGTGTGTGAAGCATGAGTACCAGTGGAGGAGGGAAAGGGCTCTGAGCTATAAAAATGGAAGAGATTTATTTGGTTATAGTTCTCTTTGAAGGTATTCTAATTCTCTAACCCTGTTTCTTAGGGAAATCTTTTTGAGTCATCAAAGAAGTGAAATTTGGGCATAACCAATTATAAAGTTGGTTATGTTTTACCAGTCAGCAATCTGGTACCATATGTGTACCATATGTCTCAGATCCTCATAATTAGAAGAATATCTGGGGAAAGCTTCTAGAAGTGTGAGATAAGAACGTGGCCAGTATGCTGGTGAAGGTATGGAGTGGCCCTGTTTTTGAACGTATAGCCTCACTTTTATGTCCTAAAGTTAATATTTTATATTGTGAAAAATAGGATTTTAGGTGGGGTGGAACCAAAATATGTATGTATCTAAATTTGTATGTACTCGTTTTTTTCCTAAAATCACATATCTTCTTATTGGTTCCTTCCCACCACACGTTATCCCAGTGACATGGGTGTCAAATAGTGGGCCCAACAAATCTTACCACCTTCTATTTGTTTGTGGAGCTAGATATGTGAGAGTTGGTGTTTACAATTATAAGGCAGGAGGAAGGAAGAGGGTGGCTTCAAAATAATTGTAACAGTAATTGCAACAACTTTTGTTCTGGGCTTCCCTGGTAGCTCAGATGGTAAAGAATCTGCCTGTAATGCAGGAGACCTGGGTTCAATCCCTGATTAGGGAGATCCCCTGGATAAGGTAATGGCAACCCATTCCAGTATTCTTGCCTGGAGAATGCCATGGACAGAGGAGCCTGGTGGGCTACAGTCCATGGGGTCGCAAAGAGTCAGACACAACTTAGCGACTAACACTGTCTCTTTTGTTCTAGATTCTTGCACCAAATTTTTATTGAACACCTACCTATGTGAGAGTCACTGGAGATAAAGGGGTGAACCAGACAGATATGATTCTTGTTGTCAAGGGGCTGACAGTTTAGTGAAAAAGATACAAAATAATTGACTAGTAGTACAACTACATAGGTTATTCTACTAGTGGTAAGTGCTGTGAAGGAAAAGTAGTTTCTATGAGAGTATATAGCAGAGGGATCTAATCTAGTCTATGGAATCAAAAAAGACGACCATGTAGAAATGACATTTGAGTTCAGATATAAAGGATGAGTATCATTCATTCAAAAGTTTGCTTCCTTCACAAGGAACAAAACAGGCAGAAACTACAGTAACCATAGAATTTTTTTGACATTATCATGCCAAAAATGTTTCCCACTAATTTGAGCTGGGCAGTTGTTCCTCATATTTAAAAATTAATTTTAGAGAATTTTAAAAATTTTTATTGAAGTGTAGTTGGTTTATAATGTGTTAATTTCTGCTGTACAGCAACCTGGCTCAGTTATACATATATATATTTTTTTTCATATTCTTTCCCATGATGTTTTATCACAGGATATTGAATATAGTTCCCTGTGCTATACAGTAGGACTTGTCCATCCATTTTATATGTATCAGTTTGCATCTGCTGATCCCCAAATCCTCCCTCCTCCTCTCCTTGGAAACCACAAGTCTGTTTAATTTTAGAGAATTTAAAAAATGAGTCCTGGATTATGTATAGTTATATGTATTAGACTTTATTTCTGATCGTATCTTGAAACAAACTTGAATCAGTTAGAAGGTCCCATTTATTTAAAAGAGATTATTTAGTCCAACTCTTAACTTCCAGCCAGGGATTCCATGTACCACAATTTGTTCTAAAATAGTTGAATTTTAGAGGTAGCATTGAAAACTTTTATTAAGTATATTAATTTTTCTGTTTGGGGTCATATTACTTTTGTATTTGGAAAAAATAACAGGTAATCATGCAAAATTATTAAGCCTACAGAAATTCTATTTGACCTATAACATTTGTTATAATCTTATTCACATTTTCCAGCTTTTTATGCTACTCTTATATTTTCAGGCTAATAAAATAGTTATGTAATTACACAACAGTTTCTCCCATAAATACAAAATCCCATGAAAATTAAGGTAAAAAGAAAAATTCTATCATTAAATGCCTTTAAGGTTCACAATTAGTTCTGTTTAGCTTATGGGGATAGTGTGTGAACCAACTAGTCTATATATTCAGTTGCCTTTGTTGGAAAACCTCTTTTAAAGGTCAAGGATTAAAAGCAGCCACAGATTCATAAATTGAAGGTCTTTGCTCCCTTTGATAAGTGTATTTCCTAGTAGGTCTGTTCTTCTAAAACAACAACCAGAGAATAGCAGTATGCTTAGTATCCTTTCCTTATTTTATGCTTCATATTATATCACCAGTACATTTAGAGAACAGCAGTACTTTCCCTTTTATGTCCGTTAATTTGCTAAGGTTTTTTTTTTAATTGATCAGAGTCCCAGTTTAAATTTACCTCTCTAGATTCTAGAGTTGACTTTTTTAAGGAACTTGGGAAGAAGCTGCTATTTTCCTGGATTCCACTCATAGAATACCCTTGGTGTGTAAATACTGTTGTCTATTTCATTAAGGAGATAGAATAGGACTTACTTAGTGAAGAGAAACCACCTAAGACAAAATATCTATGGAAAATTAAAGAATCTGCTTGTAATACAGGAGACCTGGTTTCAATCCCTGGGTCAGGAAGATCCCCTGGAGAAGAGAATGGCTACCTACTCCAGTAACGTTGCTCAGAGAATTCCATGGACACAGGAGCCTGGTGGGCTATACAATCCATGAGGTCTCAAAGACTTGGACACTGAGCGACTAACACACATACCAAACTATATAAGATTCATTCCTACAATTCTGTTATTTATTGTGAATGCGTTTATGTTAGGCAGCTATTTGATTGGTATCTGGCATGTATTCTGAGATTTTTTAGTTAAATAGAATACCTAATATGGGAATGCAAGTGGAATAAAAGAACATAGAGGAAGAGTTAAGGGTAACATAACAACAAAAACAAACTGAGCATCCAGCTCCTCTCATCTCATTCTCATCCTTTGGCATTTCTGGTTCTTGCCCTGCCCCACTACCTATCTTTTCAGCCTTATGTAGTCTTAGTCGGTAAAGAATATGCCTGCAATGCAGGAGACCCAGGTTCAATCCCTGGGTCGAGAAGTTCCCCTAGAGGATGAAATGGCAACCCACTCCAGTATTTTTGCCTGGGAAATCCCATGGACAGAGGAGGCTGGCAAGCTATGGTCCATGGAGTCAAAGAGTCGGACATGACTTAGCAACTTCACCACTACCACCATATAAGCTATAATACAATGAAAGTTTGTAGTTATGAAGGGGAAAAGATAATAGATGACAGAACAAGCAGAAATGGTAAGGAAATTAAAGAAGCAATATAATCTCCCTATTTTCGCCACTTTCCCTTGACCACCTAATTGAAGCTTAGGTAGCATTCAGTTCAGTTCAGTTGCTCAGTCATGTCTGACTCTTTGCGACCCCATGGACTGCAGCGCACCAGGCTTCCCTGTCCATCACCAACTCCTGCAGCTTGCTCAAACTCATGTCCATAGAGTCAGTGATGCCATCCAACCATTTCATCCTCTGTCATCCCCTTCTCCCCCTGCCTTCAGTCTTTCCCAGCATCATGGTCTTTTCCAATGAGTCAGTTCATCGTATCAGATGGCCAGAGTATTGGAGTTTTAGCTTCAACATCAGTCCTTCCAATGAATATTCAGGGCTGATTTCTTTTAGGATTAACTGGTTTGATCTCCTTGCTGTCCAAGGGACTCTTGAGAGTCTTCTCCAACACCACAGTACAAAAATATCAGTTCTTCAGCACTCAGCTTTCTTTATGGTCCAACTCTCACATCCATACACGACTACTGGAAAAACCATAGCTTTGACTAGACGGACCTTTGTCGGCAAAGTGATGTCTGCTTTTTAGTATGCTGTCTAGGTTGGTCATAGCTTTTCTTCCAAGGAGCAAGCATCTTTTAATTTCATGGCTACAGTCACCATCTGATTTTGGAGAAATAAAGCATTATTTTCTTGGTAGCATTAGAGAAGGTTAAAGTCCAAATAACTCTGTAAATCCATTTCACATGGTAGGTAAGTTTACTGTTTATGATAAAGAGCCCAGAGTTTTAGACATGACATTAGATCTGAAGTAGAAGTAGAGAATAGCATATGACCATTCTCAGTGACTTCTAGAGTTTAGAATTGAAGTTTGAATACTACTTTGTAAGTTGTAATATATTATGTAGTGTAGCATTTAATCCTCAATTCTATCACAGGAGGGAAAAGAATGTTTGAATCTTAACCAGCTTCTTTAAGTTTACTTTCTGGATTGCTAAGGCCCATAGACTGCATAGGGCTCAATGCTCTTTTGGTATTTTCAAAGGAACTTCTACCCTAGAAATTACCTTTTTATGTGATTGGATTTATTTGCTGGATATACAAAGGTCTTTTAAAGTGTCTCATCTCGAGGGACACAATGGTATCCTGTAACACTTGAAAATTAAAAGGTGATCCTCCTTCCTTAGCAAGTGAACACAAACCCCCCCCTCTAGGAAGTAGAAATCAGGTGTGTGTATGTGTGTGACTCAGTCGTGTCCTACTGTGACCCCATAGACTGTAGCCGTCCAGGCTCCTCTGTCCATGGAGTTCTGCAGGCAAGAATACTGGAGTGGGTGGCCATTCCTTTCTCCAGGGGATCTTCCCAACCCAGGGATTGTACTTCAACCCAATTAAAAGAGAGCCAAGGCCAAGCTGCTCAGCCATGGCAGGTAGAGCATCTATTTTATCGATGTTGGAAAAACATCTGATCTGTAACATGAAATCCTTCCTTACACTGAGGGCAAGAATCATGTCTCTTACTATTAACGGTTGTGTCTCCACTGCTTGGCATGCTGCACAGCACATAGTAGGTACTCAGTAAATATTTATGGAATGGATGGTAGTGTACAATATTGGAAACTTAGTCCATCTGGAGAGAACTCATCTTTAAAAAATTAGTTTTATATGTCATGAGAGAAGATATGTGAAGGTAATACTTATTTTCTAGCTTTCCATGTCTTTAATTTTTGTTTGGTTTGGTAATTTTGTTGTGTGTTTGCATGGAAATAGAAGAAAGGGGAAGGATCTAGCTCCCAGATTTAAGCTGATCCTAAGGGGCCGCAGAGATTGTTGAGGTGGCTTTGTGAAAGGCCCTTAGTAAAATAAGAGAGACTTTATACTGCAGCTGTTTGCTGATATTCAGAGGCAGAACTACCTATTTTTATCCCTTGGCCACATTCCAATGAACTGTCCCAGCAGATGGAGCAGAGGGTAAGAATTGGAAGTGTTATCCTTTGAGTGAATAGTTGAAATTTGCAAGATACATAACCTCTGCCTTTCCAGTTTCTAGAGAGCGATAATAACCAGGTTAGGGATGCCTACTCTCTGCCTCGTACCTCTGACTAGTGTCAGTATCTGGTACTCTTGTTACCCTCTCTCAGGTGTATTCTGAGAGTACTCTGAGAGGTGTACCCTGTTCGTCTTCCCCTAACTTTACTATTAGCAAACGGAGCTCTTTTATCTAAACAAGAAAGGCAGCTGTGCCATAGCCTCTGTTAGTGAAAAGAGGCTACCTTTACCTTTATAATATGTGACTCTAATGCAGTGGAAGTGTTCATGTACACACAAACCACACAGGAAAATCAGTGCCATTACCCCATGGTTATTTCCTATGTTTTCACTTAATGGTTTTGCCCAGAAATACCAAAAGGAAGAACTTTTTACAAGTGTTCTTCATTTGTAAGCCAAACATTCAGCCTACCTATCTTAGGATGCTCTTTTACCTTTCTGATTTCTTCTGATTTCTTTTTTCTTGTGTAATTGCAGCTTTGGCTTTACAGATAAAGTCATAAAGAAGAGCCAGTGTCCCATCGGAGTCTTTGGTAATGGTTTCAAGTCAGGCTCCATGCGGCTAGGAAAGGATGCTCTTGTCTTCACCAAGAACGGGAGCACCCTCACTGTTGGACTCCTATCACAGACATACCTGGAATGTGTCCAGGCCCAAGCAGTTATTGTGCCAATTGTTCCATTCAACCAGCAAAACAATATCCTTTCTGGAAATGGGAAATGTTAGTTAAAAATTAGTCTAACCTGACAATTTTGATAGAAATCTCTTTCTTCAGGTCAAATGCAGCTATCAAAAGTTTCCATATTTAAAGAGGTATTCAGATGTCTTAAATTTAACTAGAATTTCACCCTATTAAATATTATTAAAATAAATGGATCATTGGAAGAAACTGAGAAATGTTTTTGTTATTTTGCAGTCTTCATTGTTACATGATTTGATCTATATACTGTCTCCACCCCCTCACCACTCCTACGGTACAGTTCCCTGGGGCCTTCGCTCTTTTTTCCCCATAAAAGTAGTTATATTTGTGTCACCTTCCTAGAAACATACTGTTCATTAGCTTATCTGACAGCTGAATAGCTCATTTTTCTGTACCTGGGCAAGCTATTATTTCAGTTAGATACCAGGTTGTCTTTACGCCGACAGTATAGCAATAAAGTTTGAACTCATTGCTTCCAAAGAGTCTAAAAATTCAGACTTTGATCTGTTTCTTAAGTATAGGACTGTCTTAATTTACATGGAATGTTTGAAGCAATATTCTGCAAGGGTAACTGATTTTGGTATTTGTCTCTATAATCTTTCTGCATCCCCCCTCCCCGCTTCCCTTTCTTCTGAAGCAGTAATGCCCATGCTTTGTATCCTTTATGTCTATGTTTTGTCTAAACATGCAACCCAAAAGGCAGATCTTCCTGTGATAGCATCCTCTGAAGATAATTTTTCTTTGACTATACTTGGTTTTACAAAAAATGATTATTACTGAGGATTCTTTGCCCAGCCTAGAAGCCATCTTGAACTATTCAATTTTCAACAATGAAAATGACCTGCTGTCCCAGTTTGATGCCATCCCAGGCAAAAAAGGCACTCGTGTTCTCATTTGGAACATCCGCAGGTATAGTATCCAAGAGTGATAGATTCTAATAAACAGAAGCAGTATGATGAAGCATATTTTAATAAATCTCTTCTCTAGAGAAGCAGAGTAGATATATTTTGATACATGTTTGTATCTCATTACATACTTTTCCTTAACTTTCTTAGAACCACAGCTCTGTTTGAGACAGTGCTTCTTAGTGGTAAAATGTGCAGCTTGATAATGTGGAGACCTGTATACATATCCTGAGGCTGTTACCATCAAGATAGTTCAATATTATTCTAAAATCTTCCAAATCCATTATAAATATCTATTGTATATTCACAGACACTGTTTAGAGATAGGTCCGTGATAGTTATTTCACCTATTTGACAGTGAAAATGAAGTATAAGGAAGAAAATTTAGGGTAACAAAGCAGAACACAATCTTAAAATAATAAGGACATGTGTATTTGTGCTTTCAGAGTAGTTGGATCAAAAGTAGAAAAATCTTTGAAGCAGATAAATTTGAACTATAATGAAGTTGACTTCAGGTCATATATTTAGAGCTACCTAGAAATAGTTTAGGATATGTCATTTGTCTCATCTTGTCATGTTAAATGAAATAGTGTCCATTGAAACCAAAAAATCTTCAATATAAAGTAGAAGTGGAAAAAAAATAGAAGTGGTACTCTTATGTTTAATAGAACACAGTATCAGATAATTCATTCTTCTTTTTCTCCATAGGTCAAGTATTTTGCCTCATTTCTTAGTTGGGTAAAACTTAGTTAAAAAACTGTGGTGGTCCGTATAGAAAGTGCTTTGAATTAAAAAGAAAAAAAAAGTAAGGTAATTTACATCCTCCTGTGTCCTACTAGGAAAACCTCCAGTAATATAATTTATATTATAGAGGATCATTTTCATGAGGTATTTCCAGTGATTTAAACACATTCTCAGCAGACTTTTCTCTCTGTATATTGTTTCTCAGTTACATGGTACTAGGTATTACATAAATAAGATTCCATGGTCAAATAACTTTGGGAAAAGCTGGCTTAAACAGAGCTTACCACATAACTTTATTATAGCACTTCTGAGAGGCTTTAGTATGCTAAAACATTATTTCAACATACAGTGAAAATATTTAAGAGAGCAATATAGTATGCAGTTTCCAAATTTCAAAAACCTGTCTCTCCAGACCTCTTTTCCTTGGACAGTGAATGGTGAGGGCCATGGGGGACAGGAATCTCCTCAGAGTACATTTGTTGGAGTGGGATGGGTAGCAGGAATCAGGATTATCCTGGAAAATATAGAATATACTGTTATAATGACCTGAGCTTTATACAGGATATGTATGATAGTGGCTCTGGTTCAGCCCTGAAAAAGGAGCTACATTTTCAACACAGCAACTCTGAGCCTCTGAAGCCTCAAGTATGAGGGAGGTTTCCCTAGAGCTAGAGGTGGCTCTGGAAATCAGGAACTGATTTTATTTGATTATACAGACTTTATATCTTTATTACATATTTAAGAGTATCTTGGGGCACTGCCATTACACAGAACAAATTTGGGGTACCGTTATTCTCATATATGTTTTCTCTCTGTAACCCATCATTTGTTTGGAGTTTTTCCTGGTAACAAAGATGAGTCTTGTCTTTTTTCTTCTGGCAGTTGTGAGTGATGTAGCCCAGGGTCTTGGAATAGACCATATTTAAGTGACCTGAAGGGATTATGAGAAGAAATGTCCTTGGGAAAGGAATATGAGTACTATTATATTTAAATGACAATTATATAAATGATCTCCTAGAAGACTAACAAGGATATGTTGTTTCTATCACAACCTTTTTTTTTTTCCTTCTAAGAAATAGAATTAGATCTGGGGAAATCTTATTAGTCCTTATACTATTACTGAAGTAAGAAAGAATAGATTTTGATTCATCTGTTTATTCAGTTGGGGGAAATTATGTTGAATGACCTACCTAACAATTCTATATTAAGATCCTGCCTGGAGGATAGCTGATGTATCCATTTGATTTATCAGATTACAGACATCCCCACCTTCCTTTTTTTCTTTCCTTTGCTACTTGGTATCACACCTCTATGAAACATATTAGAATTGTTTAGACTGGAAATACCCTTAAATATTGTGTGACCGTCAAAGCAAATAACACATAGTTCCTTTGAACTGGTAGTCAGGGAAAGAAATAGGTATCTGAGTTTTGGCTCATGTTATTTCTTTTCTCTTGGGTTCCTAGTGCATTTTTGTCCTTTGGAGCCAGTTTTTGTTAGATTGGTACTTGTCTCTTTTACCCAGAAATAAAGATGGAAAGTCTGAGTTGGACTTTGATACAGATCAGTATGATATCCTGGTAACAGACTTTGGCACAGATGAAAAAGAGACTGGTGGCGTTTCCTCTGAGCTGCCAGAAACAGAGTACTCATTACGGGTGAGTAAGAGTGGTTTTTCTTCAACAATGAGAGGTAAGATGTCCTGTAACATGAAAATATTACAGAACAAAATCTCACTTTAGTTATATAAAGATGACAACCTTTTAACCCTATACTCGGATTCCTTTTTACTGTCTGCACTCAAACAGTGTAGCTAATGTAGACAGCAGTACTTAGTATGATAGTTGATGTAGAATAACAAAGTATACAAACTGAGCCAAATCTTTGCCCAGATGAGATCTCAGATGCTAGCAGCGTTTTGTGGGGATGTCAGTAGAATTGTCAATATTGTGTAATAACTTTCCCTTCACTGTTCCATAGGCATTTTGTGGCATTCTATACATGAAGCCACGAGTGAAAATTTTTCTGCGTCAAAAGAAGGTGACTACCCAGATGATTGCCAAGAGCCTGGCCAATGTAGGATATGATATATATAAGCCTACCTTCACAGTATCCTTTCAACTACATGAAACTGACCTCTCTGTTTCAGGATTAGATTTCCAGGTTGGCACAGAAAAACAGAAATCTTTCCTTTTCCAATTGAAAAATGTGTGTTATAGTACAAGCCCTATTTTACTAAGGAGGTATTTCTGAAACCAACCTATGCACCAGTTTTATCAGAGATCACCTGGAAATTATTAAAATAATACAACATCCTGAGTCTTTAGAGATTCTGGTTCAGTAGATGCTGAAATCTCTCTTTTTTAAAAAAAATAAATTTTTTTAATTTAAAAATCCTCCACAGATCATAATGAATAACCAAGTTTGAAAATCTCTGCTATAAGGAATGATCCACACTGTTAGGTTTGTACAGGAATTTTGTTACATATTAATTGATTGAAGTAAGCAAAATGTTGATTTAAATTTGTTAATCTTTTGGATAGGCTATGAGTTTTGCTGTAAGAAGTCCAGACTTCTGTTGATAGAAGTTAGGAGATGGGAAACCTAGGGTGAGAGAAATCTTCAACAGATTTTACATGGATTTCCTTGTACTTCTCATAATTGCAGCCATTCAGAGAAGTTAATTACTCACTTTCACTTCTGCCCCCTGATTGCACTGGGAATGGATTTCAAACACTTGAGGAATCTTAAGGCAAACTATGGGAATTAGGTCCATCTTTGTTTAAGAATTTGGGGGTCAAACAAGTGTTTGAAAGGATGAGAATTCATAAGTACTTTTGAAGAATTGCTCTTGTCATTTACTTTCTAGTAATAAGCTCAGCTCTTGGCCCAAGAAACCTGTTCACACACTGTTTACTTTATCAGAGGCATTATCTATCTTAATTCTTCCCTTGACCAAACATTACAAATTGCTGTTCCCTTTTTAAATAGCCATATTGTTGTTACTCATAAGCAGATTGATTTTCTCCTTTTGGAGAACACAATCCTTGTCTACTACGAAAGTTAAAAAAAAAAACCTAAACACACTAGAGCTAACATCGTTAGCATCTGTAGGTAAATTAGTTGTAATATCACTGTATGGAGCTGGGGTCTTGGTGCCTTAAGTTTAACAGAGCCAGCCTAAAGAAGTGCTTTTCAACTACTGTTTCAGGATATACCATATTTCTGCCTTCAGCTTCTTTCTCTTATGGGTTTCTATCAGGATACCTTCTAAGCGTTCATTCTGTATATACCTCAGCTCTTCTCAGCCTCCCTTCCCATTAAACTAGTTACCTTCCCCTGTTAGAATTTGAGCTAAATGAATTCACTATAGGTTATGAGTAAAATGTAATTTCTAATAAAATTTCTCCAAAGGTCACTGAGGGAAAAGATACTGATACTAACTTATTTATTCCTCAGTTATCAAAGGCTTCTTCTCCCCTCTTGTCCTTTCCCCTCATAATAATTTGGGAACCTCCTACTCCAGTGTACTCCCACATCATAATTTAGAGTTTAAAAGTGTACAACAGAAACAATTCGACAGTCTTTATCTTTAAAGTGTTAATTTTGTGGTGTAGAATTTTGGTTTTTTGTTTTGGGCAGTTTTACCCTATTTTGTTTTTGCATTGGAATGGGGTCTTACTTGTGGTTTGATTTGGGCTTCTGGAGACCAGAACATGAGATGTTGTGAGCCAAATATTACTGTGTTATGTATCACTTATGTCATGTCTTCATATCATACCTGGTCCATTTGTCACATGGATTTGATGCAAGTAGCTTGTTACTTAGAGATGATAATGGAGATCAGTTTTTGAAAAAGTAAGAAAAGTAAATTTTAACTCATTTAGACATGAAGATTTCTTTTAGTATTTGTTTTAATGAAAATCTCAGTTTCTTTCTGTCCCCTTTCTCACTTCCTTACATTGATTTTTAAATCAAAAAGGACTTGCTAAAAATTCATAATTATTCATGTTTATGTATAATTAGTTCTCTTTGTTTCATTTATTCAAGCTTGTTAACTTCTTCCCATGAAATAGATTACAACAGGATTAGTGTGCATTGGTGGTATAGTGGTGAGCATAGCTGCCTTCCAGCAGAATTATTGTCCTTTACTTTTGAAAGTGATTTGGTTCCTTGTGCTTTTGCTTTCATTGTGTTTTGTATGATTAGTTGGACATACCTTATTGCTTATAATTGTGTTGTGCCATGTATTTATCTAGTAGTAAATTAGGCAGTTAGCAAAGGTTAGGTAATGTTTTGTGTTTTATGAATTTTAGATCACTGATGATACTTTGATATGTTTTCTTATAGTCTTTATGCATATATTTATAGTACATATTTTTCAGTGATACTTATTATTATATTCTGAACATTTCCTAATATTCCCAAATATTTTTCAAGGGCATAATTTTCTTTGTTGGCAGAGTAATGTCTCTGCTTTTTATTTTTATTTATTTATTATTATTATTTTTTTAATTATTTTTTTCCATTTATTTTTATTAGTTGGAGGCTAATTATTTTACAATATTGTAGTGGTTTTTGCGATACATTGACATGAATCAGCCATGGATTTACATGTATTCCCCATCCCAATCCCCCCTCCCACCTCCCTCTCCACCCGATCCCTCTGGGTCTTCCCAGTGCACCAGGCCCGAGCACTTGTCTCATGCATCCAACCTGGGCTGGTGATCTGTTTCACCCTTGATAATATACATGTTTCGATGTTGTTCTCTCGAAACATCCTACCTTCGCCTTCTCCCATAGAGTCCAAAAGTCTGTTCTGTACATCTGTGTCTCTTTTTCTGTTTTGCATATAGGGTTATCGTTACCATCTTTGTAAATTCCATATTCAAGGGCATAATTTTAAGAACTGTGTAACAGACTATGTGGCTACACTAACATTTATTTAGTCATCCCCTTATTGTCAAACATAAATTATTTGCTTTTTAAGCCATTATAAATCATTGATAAATCTCTGTAACTCATAAACCATTATGGTCTTCTCTCACTATTTCTGTAGTATAAATTCCTGAAATAGAATTACTTGGTCAAAGGTTAAGAATATTTTTAAAGCTGTTGATACAGATTTTTAAAATGCTTTGTAAAAAGTTTGTACCAGTTTATATACACTGGTGTTTGATGTTTTTTTGCTATAATATAATGCAAAATTTATTTGTGTGTAAAGCCCCTGGTGTTTGTCTCCTTAATGATTTTCTTCTCAGAATAAGCAGGTGAAAATAACTTTTGGGTTCTCTTGCAAGAATAATAACCAGTTTGGAGTAATGATGTATCATAACAACCGCCTCATAAAGTCTTTTGAGAAGGTGGGGTGCCAGGTGAAGGTGAGTAGTTAATGTTTCTTTGTCATAGAAGGCTGAACAGAGTAGGAAGAGGATTTAAATTTTGCAAAAGCGATAAACCAATGAATGGCTTTTTACTGCCATCTTGAGATGGTTGTTAAATCTGATCCTGGAATTCTGTGTTATCAGTGAGCTGTCTTACGTTCAGAAGCTCTTTCTATTTCTCATTCTTCATAAATGTTAACCCAGGAGCTTTACTGGATGCATTTTTTTAGGTCACTGTTAATAAGAGGTAGAATGAGAGCACCAGCAACTCTGCCATGTGTATAAGTTTACTAATATTTGAGGTAGCGCTTTCCATTTTCTTGTGGAGACAGTAAGGCAAAGTGGAAGATGCATAAAATTTAGTGTTTGATAACCAGGATTTGAGTCCCAGTTTTTTCAACTAAAAGCCATGTAACCTTGGCTACGTTGTTTAATTTCTCTGTGGCTCAGTTTTCTTACCTGTAAAATGGAAACAGTAGTAGTTTTACTTGCTCTACCTACCTTAAAGTTTACAGGGCTGAGAGATTTAAATGGAATAGATCATGCAGAAGTGCTTTATAACTGAAGTATAGAAATATTACCATCATCTTCAGGTTTTAATAACAACGTAAAGTGGTAATATCCACAAGTATGCCATTCATCCCTATTTTATAGATAAGATTGCTAAAGCACAAAGGATGATAAGCTGCTTTATATTACACAGTAGGACAAAGTTTTACATATGACCCAGGAGAGCTAGTTTGCAGCCTGTATTTCTTTTCATTGTTGTATCATCTTTATACAACTTGTTTGTGTGCCAGTCTAATTACACTTTGACTCAGTTCCTTCCATTAAAGAATACAAAAATGATTTTAAGTCCAAAAATCTTTTGTATCAACTTGTAATTAATCACTACAGGTGTGACTCTTTCACAGTTGTTTGGCGGCCTTACATATATAAAAATTGTTTTAATAGTGGGATGATTACATAGCATCCTTAATTTTTTCAGATGGAGTTTGGTTTTAGTTCCTTAGAACAGGAGTATATAACCTTAAATTTTTTTTTAGTATTATCATTCTTTGTTCAAATGAAATCTCACGGCAATCCCTTAATATAAACAGATGAAAGTGCCTTGAGGTAGCATGGGTGAAATAGAGTTTTCCTGGAAAATCCTAGGGAATCTATGGATCACAGTTTGAAAATCTCTGCCCTAAAATTTGGCAGAGGTTCCAATTCATTGTAATACTTGCAGTCTATTGGAGTAAATTCCCAGTGTTTCTCTAGATATTACTGGCCTTTCCTTGCCTGTGAATGTTGTATAACCTTTCTGTTATTGTTTGGAATCAAAAGGAAGTGCCTCTAGGCAGTCAACATTAATGTAAGTGTTAAAATTACTATTTTTTTTCTAAGCCAACTCATGGAGAAGGTGTGGGAGTAATTGGAGTCATTGAGTGCAATTTCTTAAAACCTGCCTACAATAAACAAGACTTTGAATACACCAAGGAGTACCGGTGAGTCACTCCCAACCTGAGTTGTTTCTAATAGTTTGTTCAGATATGATTCTATTCTCTGAAAACTCTAAAATCATCTCTTAAAACCAGCCAGATAAGTTAACAGAGAATTCCTTCAAATCTGTTTTCTAAGGTTATAAATAACATGATTTGATTTTTAAATTAAACCTCACTGATGGATGATGTATGGAGCCCAATTGAAATAAACTAAAAATTATGGGAAGAGCATAGGGGTTATTTAGTAAAATACTTATGGTAAAACAGTTTTTTAAAACTTTTTATTTTGTATTGGGGAATAGCTGATTAACAAAAAATGTTATGATAATTTTAGGTGAACAGGAAAGGGACTCAGCCATACATATACATGTATCCATTCTCCCCCAAACCCTGCTCACATCCAGGCTGCCACATAACATTATTGAGCAAAGTTCCATGGGCTATACAGTATTTCCTTGTTGGTTATCAATTTTAAATATAGCAATGTGTACATGCCCATCTCAAACTCAGTAATTTATCTCTTCCCCCCATCCTTCCCCCCAGCAACCATAAGTCTATGAGTCTGTTTCTGTTTTATAAGTTCATTTGTATTATTTCTTTTTAGATTCCACATATAAAGGGTATCATGATATTTCTTCTCTGTCTGACTTCACTCAGTATGACACTCTCTAGGTCCAACCATGTTCCTGCAAATAGCATTATATATTTCATTAATTTATTTTTAGGAGACAAAGGAGTTGTTAAAGTCAGAGTATAATAGTTTGTTTTAAAACTTGTAGGGAGGGATAGATCATACATTCCTTCTTTCATCAAGTATTATGAAATATCCCCTCTGCCATTACAGACATAAGAATGAAAGTTAAGAATCCTAGATGCCTATGAACAAATGGGATGAGATGTATGTAAATGCTGTGTGTGTGTTAAGTCACACACACAGCATTTAGTCATGTCCAACTTTGTGACCCCATGGGCTGTAGCCCTCCAGGTTTCTCTGTCCATGGGATTTTCCAGGCAAGAATACTGGAGTGGGTTGCCATATCCTCCTCCAGGGGATCTTCCCAACCCAGGGATTGAACCAGCGTCTTTTAGTTCTCCTGCATTGGCAGGTGGGTTCTTTACCACTGGCCCCACCTGGGAAGCCCCTATATGTAAATAAGAAAGTTAAATGCCTATAAAATTGTATTAATGAGGGCTGTATGCCAAATGGGAAGCAGCTTTCAATAAAGCCTGAAGGAGTCAAGGAAGGCTTCACAAAGCAGAATACATTTGAACTGAAACTTCAAGGAAAACTTGGAGTTTGCTAGGTGAACGAAGTGGGGGAAGGACATTCTAACTGGAGGAAAGTATGTAAAAGGGCAAAGGGTGTTCTGGGAGTATAGAGAAAGAAGGTGTGAGGACTTACGGTGTTGTTTTCCTTGAAATCTCAGTAGCAAATCTTTTGTTAGAGTAGGGGGAAAGTAATTCCCCAAATCTTTTTTTGTTTTGTGTCCACTGTAATAAAATTAGTTAAAGGTTGTGCCTTAGTTTATACGAAACCATAAGAATTTTAAGTTTAATATTTGACAGACTGATAACTATTTGGATGACAACCTCAGATTAATTTCAGGGTAATTGGTTCTTGGTCCCTAGGGCTACTCAGTGATTGTGATAACTGCCTGCCCTTAGTTTAAGTAAAATAGTCTTTTAAACATGAGTCTGGCCCATAATGAAGATCTTTGATTAGGACTTGACTCACAAGAATGAAAGTTTAGGAATGACATCAGTTTGGCAGAAGTCCAGAGCCGAGTCATTCTATTTCTCTTGAGTGAAAGGAGTAGTGAATTTCTGGTGATTAACCAAATAGTTGGAGAAGGCAATGGCACCCCACTCCAGTACTCTTGCCTGGAAAATCCCATGGACGGAGGAGCCTGGTAGGCTGCTGTCCATGGGGTCGTGAAGAGTCAGACATGACTGAGCGACTTCACTTTCACTTTTCACTTTTATGCATTGGAGAAGGAAATGGCAACCCACTCCGGTGTTCTTGCCTGGAGAATCCCAGGGATGGGGTCGCACAGAGTTGGACACGACTGAAGTGACTTAGCAGTAGCAACCAAATAGTTGAGATTTGTGAAATCCAAATGTTAGATACTAAAACTATGTAACATCCTCTTATGCCATCTCTGCCACCCCTGCCTCTGCCTTTTAAATTTTAGAGGTATTAGACCCTTGGCTTGTGGTGTTTCGTTTCAGTATGATGAGTTTTAGGTGATGGCAGGGGAATCCAAATGGAGGTATTACATAGAGAGTAGGTTTATTCAGTTAAACATATGGGACTTCTGGCTTAAGTAGCTTAATATCTGCTGCACATTTTATTAAAAACAGAAAACTAGTATGCTAGCCCGCATACACAGTCTTTTTGAGGATGAGAAGTTTGTGTAACTCACCCCAATTCTGTCATCATTTCCCTTTTCACTCTGTTTTATATTCACTGAAAAAAAGTGTTTTGTTAATATATGAGGGAATTTGAGAGGGTGATTAGAGAAGATGGTTTGCCATCACAAACTCATCCTAAGAGTATTTATTATAGATTTCAAAACTGCTAAAAGGGGTTTCAGCCATCACACTGCTGGAATGTCTACAAATAAATCACTTGTAATATCACTTTTAATAGTTGTGGATATCAAATTTCAGCTGCAACTACCAGGACTCAAACTTATAACATTTTTAGAGTGAATTTCAGCTTAAGAAACGCAATCAACACATACTAACTGAGCACCTCACAGGTGCATGGCACAGTGGCTAGGTTTTGTGGAATTTTCCAGAGATATTCGAGACACAGTTGCTGTCTTTGAGGAGCTCACAGTCTAATTGTAATGACAGATTATCACCAACATGAAACAGAGCAATAAACTAGTTGATCATTTGGAACTAAGTGGGATGGTACAGGAAACATTTGCTGATAAAACAGATAGGGAAGGTTTTAGGTAAACAGTGTGACTTAAGATTTGCCTTAAAGATACAGGGCTTAGAAAAGGGAGAGAGGGGAATTCCAGGATGAAATTATAACAGGAGCTAAATAAGGCAATGACAGAAACTCAGAATGGGAAGAATATGGGGAGTTGGGGATAAGGGGATGTAACTAGAGCGAAGGGAAATAGAGTCAGATGGATAGCATAGGGCCCTATCCTAAGGCAGGGGTTGGCAAATCTTTCTGTGAAGGGCCAGGAAGTAAATAGTTTTAGCTTTATAGGCTGTGTGGTCTCTGTCACTACTACTCAGTTCTGCTATAGTATGAACGCAGCCACAGACATAAGCAAAGGAATGAACATGTCTGTGTTCAATACAGTTTTGTTTACGAAAACAGGCAGCAGCCTGGATTTGGCCCACAGGTTGTAGTTTGTTGACCCCTTCCTTAAAGCCCCACTTCCCCAAAGTGTGTACCAAGCTGCACATAATGAAGTCACAGGGGAGCCATGGGATATTCAAAATTTTTGAGGGGACTACAGTGGTACTTGACTCTTGCCTGTAAGTAGTAGAAATTGTTTTCTCTTGCTGTCATAACAGATTACCACAAACTTAGTGCCTTAAGACAACACTGATTGATTGGCTTAGAGTTCTGTAGGTTAGAAGTCCATCTCAGATTTCACTGGGCTAAAACCAAGGTGTTGGCAAAGCTGCATTTATTTCTTGAGGCTCTAGGGGTGAATCTATTTTGTTGGCTTTTCCAGCTTTTAGAGTCTGCCAGCATTCCTTGGCCCATGGTCCTCTTCCTCCATCCATATTCAAAGCCATGGGTCAGGTCCTCATATCATGTCACTCTGATGCCCTTGCTTCTGTCATTACATCTTGTTTGATTCTGACTCTTCTGCCTCACTCTTCCACTTTTAAGGACCCTTATGACTGTGTTGGTAATTCAAGATCATCTCCCTATCTTAAGGTCAGCTGATGAGTAACCTTAATGCCACCTGCAATTTGATTTCCCCCTTGACGTGTAACCTGATACATTCACAGGTTTCAGGGATTAGGACATAGACATCTTTGGAGGACCATTATTCTGCTATGACAGTCTGCTCTCTGGCCTCCTAAGATTCACTTACATCACACATGCAAAATGCATCTATACCATCCCAGCATCCCCCAAAGTCTCAACTCTTAGAGCAACTTAGTCTAAGTTTTTAATGTCCTCAACTCACAATTCCCAAATCTCCTCTAAATCAAATATGAATGATACTGAGTCTGATGCCTCTTGGGGTAAAATTCCTCTCCATCTGCAGATGTGTGTCTTTTAATTTTTTTTTTTTTTTGTATTTTGCTCCTAAAATACAATGGTGGGACAGACATAGGATACCAGTTATAGATGTTCCAGTTCAAACAGGGAGAAAATTTGAAGGAAAAAGGAATCCAGGCAAGCTAACTTCACTAAATTTCAAGGCCTGGAAATACTCTTCTGGGGCTTTCAGCTCCACCCTTTGGACTTAAGGCTCTATTCTGTCCTCATGGCTCTACCCTCAGACTTGACTTTCCTTTTTCTTGAAGGATAGCATGTATTTATGTGTGTTTCCCAGGAGGCTCAGTGATGAAGAATCCACCTGCCAATGCAGGAGACATGGATTCGATTCCTGGGTCGGGAAGGTTCCCTGGAGGAGGAAATGGCAATCCACTCCAGTATTCTTGCCTGGAGAATCCCCATGGACAGCGGGACTTTATGGACTATAGTCCATGGGGTCACAAAAGAGTTGGATGCAACTGAACACAAAAACACACACAAGTGTGTATTTGTAGCTGAGTAGTTTCATCTCGTTTCAACTTGTTTCTTGACTGGAGAGTTTTGGGGGTCCAACAACCTCTTTTCTCACTCTCTCTGTCCCTTTCAGGCCAATCTAGCAGGTTTTTTTTAATTTTTAATTGGAGGCTAATTTATTTATTTATTAAATTTATTTATTTTATTTGGAGGCTAATTACTTTACGATATTGTAGTGGTTTTTGCCATACATTGACATGAATGTCTTAGTATTAATGTACTATTCTCAAGAACTTTGTGGGTCTCAGGTATAGATCATGGATACTCACTCATTCAGACAAGAGATTCTTGACAGATCTTTCTTAGATAGTCCTATTTCTATTCTTCTGCTGAGATGGTGGTGGAGATCTAATTAATATGTTCAGTCTTTTCAGAGAACTTTTTGTATGACTGAGTACTTTGACCTTTTGATCTTCCTAAGATATTAGCAAAAGGTTGTCCAGCCACTGCCTTGGCTTTACATTTTAGCATCTTTTGCAATCTGAATAAGCTGAGACTTTCCAAAATCATTAAGTCCTGGTTCGTTTTTTATTGAACAGTTCTTCCCTCAGTTTCTTTCTTTCTTCTCACATTTTATGTAAGCAAGCAGCCACTAGACCACACTTTCAGCACCTTGCTTGGAAATTTCAACTAAATGTCCAGTTTTGTCATTTAGGAGTTCTGCTTTCCACCTTGTATTGGATCCAATTCTGCTAAGCTTTCTGCCACTACATAACAAGGAATACCTTCCCTCAAGTTTTCTAATAACATGTTGCTAATTTCCTTCTGAGCCTTTACCAGCAAGAATTTTAACATCCATAATTCTGCTAACAATCTGTTCCCAGTGACTTAGAAATACTCTGAGGAAGTTTGTGTTTTTTTCTACCATGATGTACACTTCTGGGTGCTCATCAGTGGGGTGTTTAACATCCATATTTCTACAGTCTATTCAAGGCAATCCAGGCAATTTGTGTAATGTTCTTCAAATTCTTCCAGCCACTGCCCCACTGCCCAATCCCAAACCACTTCCACATTTTTAGGTATTTGTTATGCTAACACCTCACTTCTAGGTATAAAAATGTTTAATTACTTTTGATTACATCGTATCTTTATGAATCTGGGGTTTTTTGTGATTACAGTGATAAAAAGCAAGTAATACACAAAAAACCAGTGTTGAATAAGAAATTAGGGATGTTGTGTCCAATTTGATTCCAAGGTTTGAGCAATTGTTCTGTATCCAACAGGCATACCCATTCCATTATAAGTAATTGTGGCTATTTAAGATTGAAATAGAAATATTTTAGTATATATATTTTCAGATGGACACTACATTTTAGTCCATACTTATTGTTTGTACATAACTGTTTAATAGTAAGTGGAACTAGTACATATTTCTTTAGACCTAAGGGTGCCATGCAAAACTTGAGACACTACAGGTACCATGAACCGAAACAGTTTGAGAACTTCTGTTTTAGAGGGATATTGGCTAGAGTAGTTGATACTTTGGGCAATGGAATTCATTGTTTATTCTTGAATAAAGGGGTGACTTGAAATAATTCTGTCTTAAGAATATAATACTTATATACTGCTCTATGGCTTATAAAGTGCTTTACATGAATTATATCAGTTGATAAACCTGGAAACAGGGTGCAGGATAGGTTAAAAAGAATTATATACTATTTGAGTAATCTAGGTGAGAGGTGAAGGTCTGAAATAAGACTGCTGTGAAAAAGGAAATATATGACAGATACTATGAAAAAAAGATTTAAAAATTTGGTGATATATTAATAATGGGATAAGGAAAATAAAGGAGAGGAAGACTCAAAGGTCACTTTAAAGTCTCAAATTTAGTAGACTGGGATACTGGCAGATAGAATACTGAGATTGGGAAAAGGAACAATTTCGTGTAATGGCAGTGGTTAGATTGTAGGGGATTAAGACAGGAGTATGAAGAGAAGATAGTGGATATAGACCACATATACCAGGATTGGGGAAGTGAAAGGAAAGAGATTAATAGAACAGTGAAATTAAACCAGGTTTTTGCAAGAAGGAATGGAGTTTCAAAATTCATGATAATGGTATCTTGATTGAGGTGGTATTAATATTTACATGACTGTGTGCATTTGTTAAAACTTACAGAACTACACATTAAAAAGATAAATTTTACTCTGTAAATTTCACCTCAATATTTTTTGCCCAAGTATATGAGAACAGAGGTTTATTGTTTGATTGAGATATAATCCGTGTACCATAAATGTCACCATTTAAAAATGACTACTTTGTTGGTTTTGGTATATTCACAAAGTATGTACAACCATCACCACTATCTAATTCTAAAGCATTTTCATCATCTCAAAAAGAAACATCTTGTCCATTAGCAATCACTCCTCTTTTCCCCTCCTCTCCAACCCCTGATGACCACATAATCTTATTTCCTTTTTTTCCTTTTTTTAATTGTGGTAAAATACACATAACATTACCATCTTAACCATTGTTAAATGTGCAGTTTGGCGGTATGAAGTACATTCATACTGTTATGCAACCATCACCCTGAAGCAAAGTTACATAGCTCAAAATAGCCTGGAGTTAAAACTCCCCTCAGGGTCCTCCCCACCATTCTATGCAAAACAAAGAACTCTCTCACCTGAAGGAAAAAAATGGACTTTAAGGTTGATTACGTCCATCTCCTGAACTCCTTGCCCCAGCCATTTAAGAGATAACTACTCTGAACAACCTTGGAGAAGAACAGGCCCCCTTAAGACTGTAGATTTCCACATATGTGCCTATATATACTATATATACTTAGTCTTTTCTTGGGTTAGTGCAGCAGGTCACTAATCTGAGTGCTGCTCTTTCTGACCTCATTAAAGGTGATCTGTTCCTGTAAAGTTCTGGTCTCATTCTTTTTCCGAACCTTGCCTTCTCTAACTCCCTTACCCTACAACCACCATCATCTGCAGAACTATTTTCATCTAGCAAAACTGAAATTCTCTACCTATTAAACAATAACTCCTCGTTCTCACCATTCTACTTTGAATTTGACTATGCTAAGTACCTCATGTAAGTGAAATCACACAGTATTTCTCATTTTGTGACTTATTTCACTTAACATAATGTCCTCAAGTTGCATCTGTGTTGTACATATGTCAGAATTTACTTTTTTTTTTTAAGAATCTCTATTGACATTTTGCAGAACAGAACAGATTAGACCTATCTTCTTTCAGTTTTTTTTTTAATTTTATTTTTTTATTTTTTTTCAAAGTCTATTTTTTTTCCATTTATTTTTATTAGTCTAATTACTTTACAATATTGTAGTGGTTTTTGCCATACATTGACATGAATCAGCAGAATTTACTTTTTTAAGGCTGTTTCCTTTTTTCATAATCTTTTGTTTGTATGTACCATACTTTGCTTATCCATTCATTTATCAGTGGACACAGGTTGCTTCAGTGTTTTAGCTCTTACGATTTATAGTCTATTTTGTCTGATACTTCTATTAAATAGCTACCCTTGCTCTCTTTTGGTTATTATTTACAGGAAATATCCTTTTCTATCCTTTCATTTTCACTGTGTGTCTTTGTATGTAAAATTAGTCTCACATAGACAGCATATGTTTTGGCCTTTTTATTAAAACCCATTTTGCCCATCTGTCTTTTGATGGGGAGTTTGATCCTTTTAAATTTAAAGTAATTACCGATAAGAAAGGATGTCTGTCATTTTGCTGTTTGTTTTCTATACGTCTTATATTTTGTCCTTCATTTCCTGTATTACTGTCACCTTTTATGTTTAGTTGATTTTTTTGTAGTGAAGCATTTAAATTCTTCTCATTTCCTTTTGTGTATATTTATAGCTATTTTCTTTGGGGTTACCGTGGGGTTACATGATGCTGTGAGCAGAAGCAGCAAACAGAGATCAGAGCACAGATCCCCAATATTTGGAGGGAGAGGTCCTTTTTGCCTACCCTGGTTCCTGCAAGCTACTCTTGAAATGTGTGCATAGCCATCTGACATGGGGCTGGGGTAGAAGATGGGTAACTACTACTGTGCTAAGAGCTGAGATTTCCCAATTTGTCCTCCAAGCATTCCCCTGGAAATTACAAGCATTCGATAGACTCCAGAATTCCAAATGGTTCTGCCAGTGTAAATGTTGTCTTTATGGGAAGGCAGATTCTTGCTTCCTACTCCACCAGCTTTCCAGAATCCCATGGAATCTTTTTTATTTATTTAACTATTTTTTAATTTTGGCCATGCTTGATCTTCATTGCTGCGTGGGTCTTCTCCAGTTGCAGTGAGCAGGGGCTACGCTTCATTTGCAATCGCAGTGCACAGGCCTCTCATTGCAGTGGCTTCTCTTGTGGAGCAAAGGCTCTAGGCCTGTGGGCTTCAGTAGTTTCAGCATATGGGCTCAGTAGTTGTGGTGCATGGGCTTAGTTGCTCCTCAGCATGTGGGATCTTCCCAGACCAGGGATCGAACTGGTGTCCTCTGCATTGGCAGGCGGATTCTTAACCACTAGACCACCAAGGAAGCCCCTGTAATCTTTTTTAAAAAGTAGATTTTAAATAAAACTTTAATAGAAAGCAATAAATAATTCTTCATCTGTGACTTCAGGAAAGAATATAAACATAGAGGTCGGTACATTGGTAGGTCAGAGGGGGGAATAAGAGTTTACAAGAAAGTTCATTTAATCTTCTCTGTGTAGTCAGAATCTAATACGAGCAAGGCGGAGTTAAGGAAGAATTTCTCTTAAGGAAAGGTCTACAAAATCTTTGTGGAGTTATCTGGGGAGTCGAGATTTTTTTAAAAAAATACTAAATTTGTAATATTTCAAGTATGTATGCACAGCTGTACATTAAGTTGTAATCCTGAATTGTAGAATTAACCAGAAATTTTTCACTAGAAATTGCCAGTTTTTCAAAGTAAAATTCAGATTTGCTGCACATCATACTGTTTGACCCTGGGTCTGCTGTTGTTCATTTAAGAAGAGACAGGGCAAGAGCCATAATTGGGGCATAGCCTCTACTAACAGCTGTGTCATAGAAGGCTGAAGGGGACTTTGTTACCTATTGCTGCTGTAACTGCTATGATCAGCATTTGGATAAAGAAGAACCATATAGACATGTTTTAAGTTACTGTTTGATTGATTTGTAATAGGTAGGGTGCAGTATTTGATCCTCTGACTTTGAACTTGGTCCTGAATTGTTTACGTGTAGTGATCTGACAGCTGAATAACTCCCCAACTACTTATCTGCAGTGTAGTCTTCTGTCGTTGTCTCTAATGTCATTTTCCCTCACTGTGATTCTAAAATGTGGAGAACACAGCATTTTTTAGGACCATCTTAACCTTTTCAACCAAAGTGACTATTCAACATTATGAACTTTGTCATTTTGACACGTAATTTACAAAGGCAGTAGATTCCTGTCCTAGTTGCTTGAAGTGTAGATGTTCAAACCTATGCTGAATATTCTAAATGGCTGGTTTCCGTTAAGTGGGAGCATCTTAAAGATTACAAAATTATTCAACAAATTCTTAACATTGACATGCTTCTTTCTTTTTCTTTCAGGTTGACAGTAAATGCCCTTGCCCAGAAGCTCAATGCTTATTGGAAGGAAAAGACCTCCCAAGAGAATTTGGAGACCTCAGCCATAGTCAGTCCAATACCGTGAGTAGTAAATTTAGAAAATAAAAGTGTCAGGGGTAACATCTTACAAGGCAAATGAAAGGAATAGGAAAGATGATGCTTTTCACATGAGGAAGTTTAATTAACTGAAAAACAGGAAATCATAGGTACTAATTTCATCGTTCTCTAAACCTCTTCATTCTGGTTTAACACTTGTGTGGTTTGGATCATAAATATGACGAGTTTAGTATTGTCAGTTTATCCTGTCATCAGTGTAATGTAATGGAAGATGATGACCATTTGAATCAGCTACTCCTTGGTTGAAAATTTAGATCTACTTCTTCTTTTTTTAAATTTTACTGTATATTATCTAATGTATTAAAATTGTTTTCAGGTCATAAGATCTATAAATGTTATGAATATTACTTCAAAATCTAAAAAAATGACTGTTGTATTCTCTCTTTCCGAATAATTAGGCAAAAGTCATGAAATTAAATCATGGATAAAAGTCTACTAGTTTTTGGTTTGTTTTTAGATTTTATTGAAGTATAATTGATTTACAATGTTATATTAATTTCTTCTGTACAGCAAAGTGACAGAGTTACACATATGTATATTCTTTTTCATATTCTTTTCCATTATGGTTGAAACAGGATATTGAATATAGTTCCTGTGCTATACAGTAGGACCTTGTTGTTTATCCGTCCTATGTATAATAATTTGCCTCTGATAATCCCAAACTCTCATTCCTTCCCTCCTCTACCCACCCCCCCACCCCCACCTTGGCAACCACAAGTCTGTTCTCTATTAAATCTGATTCTTAATAGTTGAATGAGCTTAGGTAAGTAAGTCACTTCATCTCTCTGAGTATATTAACTCATTATTGACCAGAGACGTATTAATATGTCTTTTGTTACCTGAATGTTATTTTTTTTAATTTTTTAATTGGAGGATAATTATTTTACATTTGACTGGAGACATATCAGTATTCGCTTACACAACAAATCACCAGCCACAGGTGTTAATTTCTGCAAAAATCCCCAGCCAGTAATGTGTTAAGTTAGATGGCCTAACACAGTACCTGGCATATAGTAGGCATTCAGAAATATTAGCAAACTTCCCTTCTTTTTATTCTAGTGAACATTGTTGGAACCATATCAAGAAATTTGAGAATAGAAATAGAGAACCCAACATATCAAGAAAAAATGTAGAATTTACTGACTCTAAGACACAAAATTACATACAGAATGGTGGATCAGGCTGAAATGCTTCAGGAGGCCAGGAAAGAAGCATAATACAGAGGGCAGAATGTGTGACAACATGTACACAGTCAATTATACCATCAAAACAAAGATTAGAGTGTTGAAAGTTCATTTGGGGGTAGGCACTGTGTTCCTTTTAAATGGAAATCATCAAATGTTTGATACAAAATTTTGTTTTCCCAGGTTCGATGCATAAGACAGGGTGCTCAGGGCTGGTGCACTAGGATGACCCTGAGGGATGGGATGGGGAGGGAGGTGGGAAGGGGGTTCAGGATGGGGAACACATGTACACCCATGGCTGATTCATGTCAATGTATGGCAAAACCAATACAATATTGTAAAGTAATGAGCCTCCAATTAAAATAAATTAATTTAAAACTTAAAAAGAAAAATAAAATTTTGTTTTCAATGCCACATAGTTGCTGTATGACTATCACTGTATCCGATTCTAAAGATCTCTATTCCTGTCCAACATCCATGGTTTTCAAAGAAATGCAAATTAAGATGAGATAATCTTTTTGCCTTTTAAATAAACAGCGATTAATGCAATGGAACAGATGTTCATATATTGCTGGAGTGTGTGTATATATGTTATACAGCCTTTTCTGGAAGTTTAATGATGATTATTTAGTACTTACCTGTCAGACACTGGTTTAAGGTCTTTACATGTATATTTAACCATCACAACAATCCTGTGAGATAGGCAGATGATATTATTACTTCTTTACAAATGTAGACACTTACGCACTGAGAGCTTAAGTAACTTGTTCAAAATTAGATAAATAGAAAGTGGTAGATCCAGTTTTCAAATAAAAGCAGTCTGGCCCCCAAACCCAAATTCTTAACCACGACACTCTTCTGGAAGGATGCAATGAGAAAAATATAGCATAGCCCCTTCAGCTGCCTATTTAGGCTTACACACAAAAAGCCTCTTCTGTCTGCCTGGTTGGGAGGATCTACCATGGTCTGCATGTAACCTGAGGTAGAGAATTACTGTCTCTAATGCATGTTCCCGAGAGAGTAATATTGACGTGCTTCTGCAAGAGACTCTTGTGTGTGTGCATGTAAAACCAAAGCTAATATGACCTTTTCTGTCCCCTTGCACTACTGCTGAAACTGCTTTCTCTGGCTCTAAATAAAACAGTGTGTTAGTTGTTCAGTCATGCCCAACTCGTTGTGAGTCCATAGACTGCAGCCCACCAGGCTCCTCTGTCTATGGGATTTTCCAGGCAAGGATACTGGAGTGGGTTGCCATTTCCTTCTCCAGGAGATCTTCCTGACCCAGGGATAGAACCCCGGTCTCCTGCACTGCAAGCAGATTCTTTACCAACTGAGCTATGAGGGAAGCCTCAAATAAAACAGTGGCTGTACAGAAATATATAGACACCAGAGGTCAGGCCTGAGCTTGGAGTTGAGAGTTGCAAGGCTGGAGCAGCCTATAGCTAGGAGATAAGAAGCTGTGTGTCCAAGAATGTGTATGGATTCTCTTCATTAAAACAGTTTTAAACAAGAAGACATTGTATTTGAGTAGAAGACTTACTGGTACATTTTATTTTTCTTTCTGTATTTTATAGTTTTTTAACATGGATGGGCTTATATTGCTTTTATAACTAGAAAAAAAGCACCATTTAAAAAGATACAAAAATATTGAACTAAGACATAAAAGAATCAAACCACTATTGAAATGTCTAGCATAAGAGCAGTATAAATGTAACATACGCAGAATCTGTCCTAGGCTAAATTACATGTTTTTCAAATTGGCCCTAGGTGCCCCTCTACCTCTCTCTTTTCTCTAGCCTTCTCCCTTCCCAGTCTGGTCTGCCTTTCACATGTTAGATGCACACTACTTCTCTTATATATGGATCATTTCCTCTTACAGGGAAACAAATTTACCCCAAGGTGTATGTGACTGGGTTACACTTCCTGAAGGAGATGGGAATAAGTATGTGTTTTAAGAGTAGAGCTCTGGGGACTTCCCTGGCAGTCCAGTGGTTAAGACTTTTGTCTTCCAATGCAGGGCACACAGGTTCAATTCCTGGTCAGGGAATTAAGAATTGACATGATGCAGGGTGCAGCCAAAAATTTTTTAAAAGAGTAGAATTCTGGAAGAATTCTCTGTTAATAACCCAGTTGTTGGACTGGAGCCACTTTTTCTAGTGACAAAATTTAATCAAATTTATGCTACTTTTTAAGATTAACTTTGGGAATATCTATCTAATAAAATTTTTATTTAAGTATAAACAAAGACTTTTTGAAAGGGGAAAAAAGGACTAGGGAGCCTGTGCGGAAATAGAGGAGACATTGTAATGACATTGCTTCAACAACTCTCACAGATGCATTTCAAATCTATCATGGGTTTGGATAGAAGCAAATAAAATGATTCTGTGGGTTTTATTTTTTAGTAATATTATAATATATATAAAATTTTTGCTGATTAATAAATTTTAGAGTTAAAGTTATCCTTTTGTTAAACTCAAGAAATAAGGTTCCAGGATAAGTACTGTTGAGCTCTATAATTTGGTGGCTTACCACATTAATACTTATTACTGTTTTCATATCCATATCTGGTCTAGTTCTATCATTGTTTTATTTGTGATAATACATTTTAGACACCTGGACTATAACATTTCTAACACATTTCATGTTTAATTCTTTTCTTTCTTTCAGTTCTTTCAATTTTAGGGTATGCCTTTTAATGTAAGAGTATAGAGCTAGACTATAGACAGTCATATTTTTGTTTTCTTCCATTCAGGAAGATTCCTGACCAGACATGGGTACAGTGTGATGAGTGTCTGAAATGGAGGAGGCTTCCTGGCAAGGTTGATCCATCCACATTACCTGCAAGATGGTTTTGCTACTATAATTCCCACCCAAAGTACAGGTAAGGTTAAGACTCAGTATTATGCCAGAGATAAGTCCTGATTTGTCTCTGTTCTAAAACACTTTTCATCTCAAGTCCACACTCTTCAGCCTGGCATTCAAGCCCCTGTGCTAACTGGTCTTTACCTATTCATTGTATGTTAACACAGGCCTTCTGCTTTAGCAGGCCTGTGGCTTCACTCTTCCCTACACATGCTACATGTATTCCCTTCTCCATGACTTGATACTGTCATTCCACTTGCTTAGAGTGACTTTCTATATTCCATCTGATCATATCATCTGGGAAGCAGAAGTATTTTGTGTGATACTTCTCCTGTAGACAGTAGTTTACAATAATTTTACTCTGGCTGTCTGTAGTATTTAATTCTTCACATTTGTTCACATACTGTTTGAATTTGGGGGATGTTTTTCATATGTATACATTTGGGCTCTTCAAGAGATTGTAAGCTATTTGAGAACAAGGGATTTATATTTCAGGTTGAATTGACAGTTTTCTTCATATGCTTCCTATACTTGAATCTGTACATTCAATTTAGCTTGTTTACATGTCTGTCTTTCTAATAGTCCATCACTCAGATGGTAAAGAATCCACCTGCAATGCAAGAGACCTGGGTTTGATCCCTGCTTTGGGAGAATCCCCTAGAGAAGGAAATGGCAACCCACTCCAGTATTCTTGTCTGGAGACTTCCATGCACAGAGGAGCCTGGTGGGCTACAGTCCATAGGATCAAAAAGAATTGGACACGACTGAGTGATTAACACCTTCACTTTCATCTGTTCCTTGAAACAGCTAACATCTAGATTTGTTGTTGTTCAGTTGTTCAGTCATGTCTGATTCTTTGTGACCCCATGGACTGCAGCATGCCAGGCTTCTCTGTCCTTCATCATCTCCCGGAACTTGCTCAAACTCATGTACATTGAGTTGGTGATGCCATCCAACCGTCTTGTCTTCTGATGTCCCCTTCTTCTCCTGCCTTCTATCTTTTCCAGCATCAAGGTCTTTTTCCAATGAGTTGCCTCCTCGCATCAGGTGACCAAAGTATTGGACTTTCCGCTTCAGCATCAGTCCTCCCAATGAATAGTCAGAGTTGATTTCCTTTAGGATTGACTGGTTTGATCTCCTTGCAGTCCAAGGGACTCTCAAGAGTTTTTTCTTACACCACAGTTCAAAAGCATCAATTCTTTGGCGCTCAGTCTTCTTTATTGTCCAAACTTTCACATCGTGGACACCATTTCAATTTAACAAATATTTGTATATGACTCGGTAACATAGGTTCATAATAATAATTCAGTTTGTTTCAATTCACCTGTGACTCTCTTAACTTTTTTCTGTGGTATAAATGCTAATAGAGAAAAAGGTACTAAACCAGAGTATGCTTTTTAAGGGAAAAAAACATTGAAAATGGAGGAAATAAAAAGCAATGAAGTCCAGTTCTGTAATAAGCAAGGATTCCCCCATAGACTAAAGATGTGCCTAAGTACCTCTTAGGGTGGTGTGATTAAAATGTGAGATTGAGTACTTAGAAGTCTCATTTTCGAATTCTCTATATGCTGTCAGTTTATATTTAGTCCAGAAGACATAACCTTCCAGGACACTTTGTCCCCTAATAAAATGGATATAACATAGGACTTCCAGTTATTATCAGTTTCTGTTTATTTCTAGGATTGCCTTTGTCCACTGAATACATTTTCTAGTACTTCTTTCAGCTTATACTCCTAAAATTCTCTTCTTTATGCTTTACATATAGCAAACATCTTTTGATTTATAGAATCCTCTTTTTCTCTTCTTTGCTAGCCTCTGTTCTGTCTCTTTTACAATGTCAGCTCCTCATCCCTTCGTGCTGCTCTCTATCATAGCTTCTGATTTTCCTCTTCAGGGATCATCACAGTCTGTGGATGCTCCTGCTTATCCTGGACCTTGGGGATTTCTTTCTTAGTACATGAGAGGCAGGAGACCTAGGTTCTAGTCTGTGATATTCTCCTTCTATAGAAGCCCAAGCAGGTCTCTCTTGTGCTTGAATTTCACTGTGTAAAAATAGAGATTATGCTTCATGCTCTCTACCATCATACGAATTTTATAGCTGTCAAGTACTTTGAGTATCTTGGGAGAAGGATGATATACACACCAAAAATAATGATATGGTATGCATTGAAAAAAGAATTGCTACCTAGTAACCTGCCCACACATTTTGTAATGTGGGTGGGATCTGAACTCTATAATGTTAGATGGTGGTTAATCTGCCTTGTCATACTTGTGAGGAAAATGAAGGGTGAAAGTCAAGGGCACATTTTCTTTCCTTTTTTTTTTTTTCCCCAGTGCAAAAGCAGAATGAATGCTTCAATTTTATTTATTTATTTTTTTCATTTATTTTTATTAGTTGGAGGCTAATTACTTTACAATATTGTAGTGGTTTTTGCCGTACATTGACATGAATCAGCCATGGATTTACATGTGTTCCCCATCCCGATCTCCCCTCCCGCCTCCCTCTCCATCCCATCCCTCTGGGTTTTCCCAGTGCACCAGCCCTGAGCACTTGTCTCATGCATCCCACCTGGGCTGGTGATCTGTTTCACCCTTGATAGTATACTTGTTTCAGTGCTATTCTCTCAGAACATCCCACCCTTGCCTTCTCCCACAGAGTCCCAAAGTCCATTCTGTATATCTGTGTCTCTTTTTCTGTTTTATTGTTACCATCTTTTTAAATTCCATATATATGCATTAGTATACTGTATTGGTCTTTATCTTTCTGGCTTACTTCAGGCTCTACTACAAAGCCACAGTCATCAAGACAGTATGGTACTGGCACAAAGACATTTTCTTTCCAAAAGATAACTTCTTCTATGTACTGCAGGAGGTGCTCTGTTCCAGAGGAACAAGAACTCATTGCTGAAGACCTGTACTTGAGCAGAGCTAAGAAACAGTTGAGTATACCTTACCCGAGATGGCAGTCTATATCCTTTGATAGAGGAGCCTGACCCTTCCAAATGGGATGGGAATTTTGAGAAGAGAGATGATTTTTTAATGATTTTCCTATTCACCTCTCTGCTCTTGGAGTTCTTTATTCTTTCTAATCATCTCCTGAATGTCTCAACTAGAGATTGGCTCTAGTTTCTCTCCCTCTCTCCCACCCCAACCCTCTTTTGATAAGGCATTTGAAATCTCTCTTTAGTAGCACAGTCCAGGAACGAACTCTTAACTACTCAGCAAGGCTCACACTGTTTCTAGTTTAGAAGGAACGTTATAACCTAAATCTACAGTTCATGAGTGAACTAAATAGCACTTTTATATTCTCCTAGAGATCAAACTGTTGAGAAGAAGAAGGTACCAACAGAAAACGAGAGCCACCAGGTGAGAGATGGTCTACCCTCTTCCTTTCCTCACACAGAATTTCCCCCAACAGAAGACATAGGTTGAAGAAAGCAGTGCTCTTGAAAGCTGCATAGAAATAACAAGCCATTTGTTCTGGTGGTCTTTTTTTTTTTTTTTACTGGATCTTTTAATTTTTGCTTTGATCTGCTGTTACTGATGTTCAGATCACCATAAAAATAGAAGAGCCAAATCATGTATTGCCCAGATTTGGATTCAGTACTGATTCTGGGTAGTGTGAATGTCACATTCGGTGTCACAGAGTATTCAGGGTTACGTTGCATCCTCATACAGGCTGCTCCTGTTGAGTATCTGGTTTTCCTCAGTCTCCTTCCTTCCAGGATTCACGGGTGACTCCTTTCTGCTTTCCTCTTGGGAAGAAGGGATGGTTCTTTTGTGCCCCCCCCCCCCCCCCCCACGCTTTCAGGATGGTGGCTTTATAAGATTGCTTGTTTGAAATTTTAGGCAAGCCTGTCTCTCGACATGGTTTGCCCAGCTCCTGGACGACTGAAGGGTGCAATAGAGGTTGGCCGTCCTTTCAGGGACACTCTTTCTGAAGCCATAGCACCCATTTATTCCCCACAACCTTGTCCTTTTGCAGGCATGGGATCTTCTTTTCTTTCTTTTGGAAAACCGTTTCTCTTTTCCCGGCAGATATTGCTAGCAGATGTTAGACTTCACCTTCCACCATCAGTCGGGTAGGTCAGGTGGGTGAGCAGATAGGGAATTTAACATAAACTAATTTCTTCTTATATGACACCTTCTTACCAGACCAGGTGTATTTAATTACAGTTGCAAACCCTCCTATCTTGGACTTTATAGTCTAATCTAGAGATTGGGAAATTTACCCTGGGACTGCCTTGTCCTCATTCAGTTTAATCCCGTTTATATTCCTTCACCTCATAATTCTGTATTCTTCATAAGATGGTCTCCCAGAAGATCCCCAGTGCACTGTTTCTGTGTTGTGCGTATATGTTAGTTCTTCGATTGATTTTCAAGCGCACGATTTGCTGCAAGTGCTTAATTCTCACTCCCCCCCCCCCCCCCCCCCCCCCCCCCCCCCCCCCCCCCTTTCATTTCCTCATCACAGATCTCAGGGAGTGAACCAGTTTATGGTCCAAGAGAGAATAGAGTGTTTGGGAGCTGGGTTTTGTGTTGTTGATGGTGATTCAGAGGACAATAGTAGTTGGGGAGGTCTGTGGTATCCAGTGATAAGGGTTATAATGAAATGCCTGGGGTCAGTTGTTCTAGTGTTTACTTTGCGCGCTGTTTGTTTTGTGTAGGAAACAGTTTATTTTTATTTGGCCAAGTGTTTTTTCCTAGCATCAGAAGGATTGACTCATCCTTTGGTATTTGGTTTGAAATTAGGATTTTTATGAATTCTTTCTTTCTTTGCTAGGTATTCACTAATCCGCTGAAGATCCCTTCTATTCAAGATATGGATGACTTGAATAATAAGATGACTGGGTATGAGGGAATTGATAGCCCCAGCCAGCTTTCATCTGTTGGAGAAGAAAGCAGAACATCTTCTCTTCAACTTAAGCCTCTGGATTCCAGCATTTTTCAGTTCTCCAGGTGTGTTAAAAAAATATAGACTGTCTTCAGTAATGAGCCTCAGGGTTTGCTTTCCTGTAAACTAAATTGGTATGGTTATCGTGTTTGCATTTCTCCTAAAGCCTAGAATGGAATTCAGGAGAAATACTATTTGGGGATTGATAGACTTGCATGTTACATGTACCTCCCATTTTTCAACATTGTAACTGTCATGTCAAGTCTATCTATCTTTTTGGTTTTACTTTTTTGAGGTGATCATCCAACGAATGTTCTTTTATGGATTATGTATTCCCATTATGTTGGAAATTGTGTAAGTGAAGTAATGGACATGAAAACTCTTTGCAAAGCATAATGTACTATGCAAATGTAAGGTAATGTTACCTGGATAAGCATTGTTTCTTTCTATAAGCTTAGGAATATTGAAATCCTGCAGGGCCCCATAGGCCTAACACATGTTGGCCACATATAAAAATAAGTGTTAGAAGTTTGTGCCATTAAGTAAGCTTTGTAGATTTTTCATGTAAGTTTAGGCTTAGAATTTACTTGTTTGTTGTCTAGCACCACAGCAATATTATTTTGTTATTCCCTGGTGGCTTAGACCCGCCACCAGTGGTAAAGAATCCGCCTGTAATGTGGGAGACCTGGGTTTGATCCCTGAATTGGGAAGATCCCCTGGAGAAGGGCATGGCAACCCACTCCAGTATTCTTGCCTGGAAGATCCATCCCCATGGACAGAGGAGCCTGGCAGGCTACAGTCCATAGGGTCGCAAAGAGTTGGATAGGACTGAGCAACTAAGCACACACAGCAATCTTTATTACAGAAATTTTCTTAAATATCAGGAATATTTGAAGCACTAAAAGGTACGACTGCCTGTGTGCTGTCTTGAGACTAGAACTCAGGACTGCTAATTATGACTTGCTTTCTCCTTGCTACTGTGTTTCTCACTTCTGGCAGGGCCAAGCCATAGTGAAGGTACAGAGTTGCTCTCTAGTGGTTGAAACTTCTAGAGTCCACAATAATATGACTGTTACATAGTAGATTGTGAAGTTTTTATGAACCGTTTTCAGTTTGGATATCTTCTTAACATACTGTAGGAAAAAAGCAATGGGATATATAATAGGGGGAAATTACTCCTGCCCCCGCCTCCACCAGTGTTATTGATTTCTTTCCCTCTTTGTTGCTTCTTTTTTTTTTCTTTGTTGCTTCTTAAGTGGGTCTTGTCAGCTTTCACCCAGACAAACATCTCTTTATGTGTGCAAGTCCCTTAGTCTTCCACAATTAAGCCCCCTAGATATTGAAAGAACCTCACATCCCCCTGAGCATGAACAGAGTCTCAAGAGGAAGTAGACTATTAGGAGAAAAAGTAATAGAACTCTAAAGGAAGTAAATGAGAATCTATACAAATGCATCAAGAATAGTTGGAAGAGAATAGCTATGCAGAAACTGATAGTTGAATTCAGTCATATTGAAGGAGCTATTTCTAAGATAGAACCATGCAGCAAGGGATTAAGGAATATAGCCTAGTTGGTCTCAGGGATTTGGTCTAATTCATCCACAGTTATCCAACTCCCATTTTAGGTTGGGAGGGGTATAGAGAAAAGTGTTGTGCACGTTGTTAGCTCTCTACGTTGATCTCCTTGAGATGGTCATGCATCAGAATTGCCAGTGGAGTATCAAGATGTCACTGCTCTTGAAAGCTGTCCTTTCTCTGCTGTGACCACCTTTGCTTTCTCTTCAGTGTTTCTATTGATACTGTCCAGTGGATTTTGGTAACCTGAAGGAGATAACAAATACTAACCTCTGTATGTGTGTATTTTATGAGTGCAGTATGACAGTACATCCATTGGGTGGCATACTTCATCAGTCTTAATTAGGATTTCTGTATGAGTCATTGTGGAACTGCGCTATCCAGAGTTGGGTTTTAGCTCTAGAGTTCAGGTAAAATACTTTTTTGACTATTTATGTGTAATTATAATTTGAGAATAATATTCCTTCAAGATATATGTGATAATTGATACTGCCAATGTCATGTTTTATGTAAGGTCAGTAAATGATGATCCTGTCATTTTAAGCTACACGTATAGGGGGATTCAGATTGATTGGAAATGGCCTGCCTTTTTATAGAGGAAAATTAAATGCTTGAGAGTTTAATAGACTATGCAACGTTTTCTTATAAGGAATAATAAGTTAAAGGAATAATAGGTTTGGTCAAGAGTAAAGATCTCCCTTGCTATCAAAACCTGAAACTGATAAGGGTCCTTGGGTCATGTAGTACAGCTCTTTAATTCTAGATAAAATAAAGCCTACACTATCCAAGAGTGTTTTTTTTTCCCTTTATTTATTTATTTATTTTTTCAGTGGGTTTTGTCATACATTGATGTGTATCAGCCATAGATTTACACGTATTCCCCATCCCGATCCCCCCTCCCACCTCCCTCTCCACCCGATTCCTCTGGGTCTTCCCAGTGTACCAGGCCCGAGCACTTGTCTCATGCATCCCACCTGGGCTGGTGATCTGTTTCACCATAGATAGTATACATGCTGTTCTTTCGAAACATCCCACCCTCACCTTCTCCCACAGAGTTCAAAAGTCTGTTCTGTACTTCTGTGTCTCTTTTTCTGTTTTGCATATAGGGTTGTCGTTACCATCTTTCTAAATTCCATATATATGTGTTAGTATGCTGTAATGTTCTTTATCTTTCTGGCTTACTTCACTCTGTATAATGGGCTTCAGTTTCATCCATCTCATTAGAACTGGTTCAAATGAATTCTTTTTAACGGCTGAGTAATATTCCATGGTATATATGTACCA
>NC_057419.1:140928887-140977507 GCF_019320065.1 Cervus canadensis | reverse complement strand
TCTATTTCCAGTTTTTTAAGAAATCTCCACACTGTTTTCCATAGCGGCTGTACTAGTTTGCATTCCCACCAACAGTGTAAGAGGGTTCCCTTTTCTCCACACCCTCTCCAGCATTTATTGCTTGTAGACTTTTGGATAGCAGCCATCCTGACTGGCATGTAATGGTACCTCATTGTGGTTTTGATTTGCATTTCTCTGATAATGAGTGATGTTGAGCATCTTTTCATGTGTTTGTTAGCCATCTGTATGTCTTCTTTGGAGAAATGTCTGTTTAGTTCTTTTGGGCCATTTTTTGATTGGGTCGTTTATTTTTCTGGAATTGAGCTTCAAGAGTTGCTTGTATATTTTTGAGATTAATCCTTTGTCTGTTTCTTCATTTGCTATTATTTTCTCCCAATCTGAGGGCTGTCTTTTCACCTTATTTATAATTCCAAGAGTGTTTTAAAATTTTCTAGTGGAGTAGGTTATAAGACCTACAAGGTGTTCCAGAGGTGTCATTGGAAACAGCTTTGTGAGTCTTCACCAATCTAGCAAAAATAGGGGAAGACCTACAATACAGTAAGTTCAGCTAGGATATAAACAAGCATAACCTTTTAGGGCAAGACAGCTTAAAGGAAATAGTCCCCTTTCTGTTCATTCATTCTACATATATTTGAGTCCTTACTATATGAAAGCAGTATTCTAAGGCAGTGATGGAATCTAAGATGAAGGAGCTTATGGTACTCAAAGTTACATATATAAGCACCCCTGATACATGGTAGGTTTCATATGAGTGGAATAAACTAAAGTAGCCATAAGCATATAGACAAAGGTGAGAATTACAGCCTGTAATTTATTTAGATATTTAGAGAACCTCTGAGTAAGCAATATTGCGTGGTAAGTTGCTTCAGCCGTGTCTGACTCTTTGCAAACCCATAGACTGTAGCCCATCAGACTCCTCTGTCTATGGGATTTTCCAGGCAAGGATACTGGAGTGGGTTGCCATTTCCTTATCCAGGGGATCTTCCTGACCCAGGGATCAAACCCTTATCTCTTATATCTCCTGCATTGGCAGGCAGGTTATTTACCACTAACGCCACCTCGGTTACTCTGAGTAAACTATATATCAAAGGTTAATTATTTCATATATTAAAAGGATAGCCAGAAAAAAACTCAAATTACATTGTAATGGTGAAAAGAGAGGAGGAAAGATATCCTAATATATATAAAGGAATATTTAAAACAACAGACACAAGGTAGAAATAGAAAAACAGTTTGCAAATAAATAAGATTGATTCAAGGGTCAGTATTAACATTTTAAAATACGATCTTTGAGAAAGAGTTCCAGAATGGCAAAATGAGTAGTGTGATGAACTCTTTTACCAACAAGTAACCATTTAACTGGAAAAAATTATTAAACAAAGCAAAGCAATCATTCTTAATTCCTGGAAATTGTCCTGGGGGCATACAGCAAGTACAGAAACATTCATTCAAGAAAATCTATTAAATCTCAGAAAGTACAGCAAAAGTCAGGCATTTAACCTGCTCTCATCTCCCTCTAAGCTTTGTTTTATGATAACTACTCAAGGAGCTCTAATCCAGGTGGGTGTGGTCAAGAAATTGGGGGCTCACTCTCTCCTTAGCTCCTAGTCTAGAGCTATGGTTTCACCTGGGAGGTACAGGCCTCTGACATTTCTTATATCCTCCAGGTCTGTCTTGCTCTCTTCCAAGCAGACTCAAGGGGACTGGGCCTCTTTTCTCCCACCCAGCTTTCTCTTCCTCCATCCACAGGTAGCAGCACTCACCTAGGGACAGCATGCTGACAAGCCTAGATCCTATTGCTCCACCCCCAGCTTACTTATAGGGCAGAGGTTCACGCCAGAAGGAGCAAGCCAAAAATCATCCCAGCACCCATTTGTAAAGAAAAGGTTTCACTCTTAGAGAGTGGGCCACTGTCCCTGCTTTAACCCTGCACAGTGGCACAAAGGTTCTGCTTGGGGAGAAAGGAAGCCCTGACAGATGAAGAACTCCTTAGAACTACCCAAAGGAACTGACTTTGTATGGAACATATAATGGAGAATTCCATTCCTAAGGGCATTGTCAGACAATGGAAATCTTAGTGGAGAACAATTAAGAACAA
This sequence comes from Cervus canadensis, assembly GCF_019320065.1. Taxonomy (NCBI): domain Eukaryota; kingdom Metazoa; phylum Chordata; class Mammalia; order Artiodactyla; family Cervidae; genus Cervus; species Cervus canadensis. The sequence goes on along the minus strand of NC_057419.1, from coordinate 140,975,388 downwards.
TTGTATCATAGCTCCATGGTACAAGTTACAACAAGCGAGATAACTGTGAAATCATAAGTTTGGTAATAGAGAAAAGCAAGCAAAAAGACATTCAGGCACTCCTGGGATCATAGTCAACCCTGGGGGTTAGGAAGGCTGTGCGTAAACATGAGACTACACTCATTCAGGACACAAGGTGAACTTGCAAGCAGTCCCCAAGCCTCACACAGATCAAACAACAGAGCAGAAGTTTCACTGGTACTAGATACTTAAGTACAGCCTCTAATCAAGCAGTGACTGAACAAAAAGCTACTCTGGCCCAGGGGCCACTCCTTGGAAGCCAGGCTTAAAAGTAAAATCACAAATATCCCTGTTAGTCTGGGAAACTGTACATGCTGAAGGCTGTGCTTCCTCAGAAATTATTGGAGAGGGACAATCTAAGCTGCTACTACCTGGCTGAATGGGGAGGAAACGTAAATTCTTTGATCAGTGATAGTAGCCTTCAAGCCACATATACATTCAGTGGTAAAGAGTAAAACACAAACTGGCTAAGGGGGCATAATTACACTGACTCAGGGTAACTTCTAGATTGTTAGGTAAAAGATAAAAATCAAGTAGAAATCTGAGCAAAAATATTAGAGGTTGTATATTACAGGGGAAACAATTTTCATGGAGTCACTTCAGCCAAATAACTGGAAAAAAAAATAACCCAACAAACAATAGCAACAACCATTCAGGGAGGTGGAAATTGCTTGCTATACTATATTATCTAAAATATCGATTGTCAACAAAAAAATTATGACACATGCAAAGAAAAAAAATGTGACCTGTACATGAGATGGGAGGAAAGCAGGTAATAGAAACTGCCCCTAAATAGATCCAGATGTTGAATTTAGCAAACAGAGACTTCAAAGCATCTGTTATAAACATGTTCAAAGAACTAAAGGAGACCATGTTTCATCAACTGCAGAATATTAGTAAAGGGACAGAAATTATGTTTAAAAAGAACCAAATGGAAATTCTTGAGGTAAAATGGACAGTAACTAATGTGAATATTTCACTAAAGGGACTTAACAGTACATTACAATTGGCAGGAGAATCAGCAAACTTGAAAATATACCAATGACAGATTTTACAGATTATGCTTTCTGAAGAACAGAGAGAAAAAAGAATGAAGGAAAATGCCTCAGAGCCTCAGAGAAATGTAGAACACCATTAAGTGTACCAACATATACAAAGTTGGAGAACATGAAAGAGAGGAGAGGGAGGAAAAGAGGTAGAAAAAATACTCAAAGAAATAATGGCTAACAACTTTCCAAGTTTGATGAAAAACATTAATTTATACATTTAAGAAGCTCAGGTAACTAAAAAGAGGATAAATGCAAAGAGGTTTACAGCCATGCAGTGAAAATTTTGAAAGCCAAAGGTAAAGAGAATTATCTTAAAAGCAGGAAGAGAAAAATATTTGTCATGTAAAAGAGAACCCCAATAAGATTAATATCTGGCTTCTCATCAAAAACAGTGGAAACCAGGAGCAGTGGGATGACATAGCCATAGTACTTAAAGAAACACTTTCAACCAGAAGTCATAAATCCAATAAAACTATTTTTAGAAAATGAAGGTAAAATAAGTACATTCTTATATAAATTAAAGCTGATGGAATGTTTTTAGAAAAACTGCCATATAAGAAATGCTAAAGAGAGTTCTTCAGCTTGGAAGCAAGTGACACCAAATAGTAATTCAAATTCAGTCACTCAGTCATGTTTGACTCTTTGCAACCCCATGGACTGCAGCATGCAAGGTCTCCCTGTCCATCACCAACTCCCAGAGTTGACTCAAACTCATGTCCACTGAGTCAGTGATGCCATCCAACCACCTCATCCTCTGTCGTCCCCTTCTCCTCCCGTCTTCAATCTTTCCCAGCATCAGGGTCTTTTCAAATGAGTCAGTTCTTCCCATCAGGTGGACAAAGTACTGGAGTTTCAGCTTCAGCATCAGTCCTTCCAATGAATATTCAGGACTGATTTCCTTTAGGATTGACTGGTTAGATCTCCTTGTAGTACAAGGGACTCTCAAGAGTCTTCTCCAACACCACTGTTCAAAAGCATCAATTCTTTGGTGTTCAGCTTTCCTTATAGTTCAACTCTCACATCCAAATACAGCGGCATGTTTCTTCCTCTTTCTGTTCTTAACTGATTAAAAGAATAATTGCATAAACTATATATATATATTTGTATATAATTTCATAGATATATATAATTTTATTGTTGGGATCATCTACAGATGTAAAATATTTGCCAATAACAGCATAAAAGGAGTGGGTGGGAGCAAAGCTGTATTGGAGTGAGGAAATATTGCCAGATGGTAACTCACATCCATAGTAAGAAATTAAAATTTAAAATGGAAAGATTAGGTTAATTTAACAAACTATAAAATGTCCTTGCTCTACTTTCTTCTCTTAGCTTCCTCAAAAGACATAACATTACATAAAGTAATAATTATAGTAATGTACTGTTAGATTTGTAAATGTTAAACTAGAAAATACCCACATAACACGAAAAGAGGAGAACAGTAAAGGAAGAAGGAAACCATGACATATAGAGAGCAGAAAACCAAATAATGGACATCAATTCTAACATATCAATAACATTAAATGTGATAAGATTAAACAATCCAATCAAAAGCTGGAGATTATCCAATTGGATTTTTTCACATATACAAATATAATGTCTATATGTTCTATGTTCAGAGATACAAATAGGTTGAAAGTTAAAAGATGAAAAGAGACATACCGTGTAAACAGCAACTATAGAGAACAAGAATGTCTATACTAATATCAGACAAACTAATAGACTTTAAACAGAAAATGTTACCAGATATAAAGAGGGACATTTCATATTGATAAAGTCCATTAGGAAGATAACAAAAATTATACCCATATACAGACCTAACAACAGAGCCCCAAAAATGCATGAAGCAAAAGTAGATAGAATTGAAGGGAGAAATAGGCAGTTTAACAATAACAGTTGGAAACTTCAGTATGCCACTTTTAATAATGGGTAAAAGATCAAAATAGAAGGGTTGAAGAATGCTATAAGCCAACTGGACCTGACAGATACATGCAGAACAATTCACCCCCAAACAGCATAGTAAATATTATTCTCAAGTGCCCATGGAATATTCTCCAGAATAGACCAGATATTAGACCATAAAACAAGCCTCAACAAGTTTAAAAGGGTTGACATCATATAAAGGATATTCTCCAACCATAGCAATTAAATTAGAAATCAGCAACAGAAGGAAATTTGGGAAATTCACAAATATGTAGAAATTAAATTCCATGCTCCAAAATTTTAAAAATGAGTAAAAGAAGTCACAAGGAAAATTAGAAATACCTTAATATAAAAATAAAATATACAAAAAATTACAACTTGAAGCTGAAGAGGTATTCGGAGGGGAAATTATATTTGTAAATGCTTATATTAAAATTGAAGAAGTATCTTAAATTGTTAACCTAAACTTCCACCTTGAGAAACTAAAAATATGAGAGTAAGCTTACCCCAAATCAAGCAGAAAGAAGGAAGTATCAGAATGAAAATGAAATGGAGAATAGAAAAACAATAGAAAAACAGTGAAACCAAAGGTTGTATCGTTGAGAGGAACAGCAAAAATTAAGAAAAAACATTTAATAAACCAGTTCCATTTATAGTTCAGTTTATTCACTCAGTTGTGTCCAACTCTTTGAGACCCCATGGACTACAACATGCCAGGCTTCCCTGTCCATCACCAATTCCCAGAGCTTACTCAAACTCATATCCATCGAGTCGGTGATACCATCCAACCATCTCATCCTCTGTCGTCCCCTTCTCCTCCTGCCTTCAATCTCTCCCAGCAGGAGGAGAAGATTGATACTAGCTTCATTTATAGTAGCTTCAAAAATAGAGGATTAACAAATTTAACAGTATAAGCTAGACTTGTATACTGAAAACTACAAAATATTGTTAAATGAGAATTAAGTTCTGTTCAGTCGCTCAGTTGTGTCCGACTCTTTGTGACCCCATGGACTGCAGCATGCCAGGCCTCCCTGTCCATCACCAACTCCTGGAGTTTACCCAAACTCGTGTCCATTGAGTCAGTGATGCCATCCAACCATCTCATCCTCTGTAGTCCCCTTCTCCTCCCGCCTTCAGTCTTTCCCAGCATCAGGGTCTTTTCAAATGAGTCAGTTCTTTGCATCAGGTGGCCAAAATATTGGAGTTGCAGTTTCAACATCAGTCCTTCCAATGAACACTCAGGACTGATCTCCTTTAGGATGGAATGGTTTGACCTCCTTGCAGTCTGAGGGACTCTCCAGAGTCTTCTCCAACACCACTGTTCAAAAGCATCAATTCTTCGGCGCTCAGCTTTCTTTATAGTCCAATTCACACATCCATGCATGACTACTGGAAAAACCATAGCTTTGACTAGACGAACCTTTGTTGGCAAAGTAATGTCTCTGCTTTTTAATAAGCTGTCTAGGTTTGTCATAACTTTCTTTCCAAGGAGTAAGTGTCTTTTACATGAGAATAAGAAAGCCTAAAATGAAAACAAATTTCATATTTGTGGGTCAGCAGATTTAATGTTGTTAAGATAGCAGTACTCCCCAAACTGAGCTACAGATTCAGTGCAGTCCCTATCAAAATATCAGCTGGCTTCTCTGCGGGCAGCCAATGAAGAAATATGACAGAAAAAAATGAGAAGAAACTATGTAGTTGGAAAATAATTCCTGGTGTTTAAACCCTGAGTTAATCTTTACTAAATCAGTGAATTCAGATCTAGAATAAGACTTGATTCCTAGTGGGGAGAATTAGAAGTATTTACAGAGCCAATAAATAAAACCCATTCACTGTCTCTCATTAACATCATAGTTCCTTTTGGATTGCCTCTTATTTGCAACGTTTTGTTCCCTCATCCCCATGTAGCACAGTTAGTTAAGCTACCTTCTGTTAAGGAGTTTATACTTTAGTGGGAAACCTGGAATACACATACACAGTAGGAAGCAATATATATTTATTATATTATATTTATTATACTGAGAGTGCTAAAGTGCTGTGGGAATTCAAAAGTGGCATTTGAATTGTCTTGTGTTGAGAAGTGTGTTCCAATCAAAAGAAGCAGTCTGAGAAATCGTGGGGCATTCTGTTTGGCTGGTGTCTTTGAAGGGAAGTAGTGAGAAAGAAAGCTAGGGCCAAATTAAGTCCCAGTTCTGTCACTTAGTAGCTACATGACTTTCAGAAAGTTACTTAACCTCTCTAGGCCTGAGCATTGTCTTTTTAAAATGAAGATAAGTATCCCCTCATACACATTGACTCACCAAAGTGACACAAGAGTAAGTGCTCAGTAAATGTTCCCTGTGTTTTGGAATGGAAAAGCTTGAATACCAAGCTAAGACATTTGAACTTTTATGTTGTGGGGAATAATACCTAAAGATTGCAATTAGGGAGGTGACATGATTAGATTAGATTCGTCTTTGGAAGATTAACTTGGCAGTGGGTGATCTGGAGGTGTGACAAGGGGAGACTGGAGAAAGCCATTGCAATAGCCCAGGAAAGGTAATGAGAGCTTGAACTTGAGTGTTGATAGCGGTAGAACCATATAAAATTACTGAGAGTTTGCTGATGTTGTAACACAAATAGGAAACTTAGTAGAGGGAGCAGGTTTGAAGGTGAAAGTGAGAGGTCAGTTTTATACATACTGAGTGAGATACCAGTGAGACCTCCAGAAATAAAAAAAGTGTGTAACAGGCAGGTAGAAATTCAGTACTGGAGATTCTGGACTGGGAACGTCACTTGGAAGTTATCTTCCAGAAGTTAGAGCTAAAAGATTGTATGAGATTACCAAAGAAAAGAAGTGTAGGGAGAAAAGAGGATACCCAAAGACAGAACTTTTAGAAGTGGGAAAATGAAAAGAATAATTTGACATTAATTGCCTTGCATAAAACTTTGTGGTTGCTATCTGGTATATATATGCTTCCTTCATACCTGCAAACTTCTTGTTCTACTATCGTCCTCAGTACTGCCGCTAAATGGACCATCTACAGTGGCGCATGTTTAAAGATGAATGCATTTGTTCTTACATAGTCCCTAAAGCCTTTTGTTTTCCCCTTAAGGTTGATACAACAAGATCTTATTAAGATGATTAGCCCACCAGGCTCTTATGTCCATGGAGTTCTCCAGTCAAGAATACTGAAGTGTGTAGCCATTCCTTTCTCCAGGGGATCTTCCCAACCCAGGGATTGAACCCGGGTCTTCTGCACTGCAGGTGGATTCTTTACCATCTGAGCCACCAGGGAAGCCCTATTGAGATGACAGACCAGTTTTATTTCTGGGCAGACACAAGTTTTGAAGAACATTCAGGGCATTCTAAGAAGCTAAGGTTTGAGATGTTTTACAGATGTTCTCTGAAATTGGCAGAGAAACATGGGCAGCCTTGAGCTATGGTGGCCAATAACATGCCTGTCCTTCTCATTGAAAACTTGAAAGTTAATTTTTACCTTGAAATTTCTTGGTTTTCTGGAGAGAGAGAAGAATAGTTATAAGGATAAAAATTGGGGTCCCATCCTCCTGCTTGATATAAAATTGCCTATAGATTTTGCTGGCATCTGTCTTTGTTGTTGTTGTTGTTGTTAGTTCTTTCAACCATTATTGTATATAGCAACCAGAAATGGAAGGTGGTTTGAGTCACTGTCCTAAACTTCCCTGAAGAATTGAGGGAGTGCCTGTTTACCCGGACAGAGGGGAATTCTTTAGCCCTAAGTGGGGAATGACTTGAACTAGCTGATTCGGTTTCTTTGTTTCTGACTAGGGTCCTGTATTTTAATTAACTTTTACAAGTGGTTGATGGGCAATAGCCACAATCCAGTTGGCTGGCAAAGGCACTGTGTGGTGTCCCATTGCAATATAAAAACATGCATAAGTCTTTGATACTGGAAGGTTTTTGTGACACTTTAAAATTAACAAGCTGGCTCGGTCTCCTCCACTGACTCCACTAGGCTTTTTATGACCTTTTTTCCATTCTCTTGTTAGGGGATTTTGCATGTGTACTTTTTTGTTTTTCTTCCTTCACTTGCCTTTTGGAAACTTCTAATTCAGGCTGGTTTCAATCCTATTTTCAGAAATCTTACCAAGGTCAGCCTAGTCCTACTATTATCCAGATGCTGACTTTCTTCATACCTCTCAATTTCTCCGCTCTCTTAAGACACATCACTCTCTCAGCAAATTGCATGAATGAAGAGGTTGGGGTTTGGGGGTAAAAATGTATTCCTAACACGAAATGACCTGTGAATAACAGCTAGAGTCAGTTGTAATATGGGAAATTTGAAGATGGATAAGAATATCTGTCTCCATAGGATAGGATATATCATATACTCCATAGAATAAGAATATACTTAGTCTGTATTGTGATGGCTTAAAATTGAATTTCCTCTTCTTCTTGCAGCAAGTACAAGTGGATCCTAGGTGAGGAACCTGTGGAGAAACGAAGAAGGCTCCAGAATGAGATGACAACACCTCCTCTAGATCATTCCATGCCTGGCCCTTACAGGAGGGTGGAGGCAGCAGTTGCCTACCCAGAAGGGGAGAACAGCCATGAGAAGTCCAGTTCTGAGAGAAGCACACCACCTTACCTTTCCCCAGAATACCCAGAAGCAATCAAGAGTACCAGTCAGAGTAGAGAGGTCTCAGTCCTGTATTCAGGGGCCCAGGACCAACACCAGGGTTCCTTGCTCCCTGAAGAGTTAGATCAAATGCCACGATTGGTGGCAGAAGAGTCTAACAGAGGCAACACACGTGTAAACAAGGAAGAAGTGAGCAAGGGACCTTTTGTAGCTGTTGTCGGTGTTGCAAAAAGTATTAGAGATTCAGGAGCTCCCATTCAGCTGATCCCTTTTAACAGAGAGGAGCTTGCTGAGAGAAGAAAAGCAGCTGAATCCTTGAATCCGGTGCCTTATTCTTCTGTGGCCTCTGCTCCAACTCCTGCTGCAGCTGTTGCAGAGAAAGGAAGAGGCTACAAGGAGAACGGCAGTCGTAATATACCAAAGATGAAGAACCAAAGAGAGCTAGAAGAACTGAAGAGAACCGCGGAAAAATTGGAACGTGTTTTGGCAGAAAGGAATATGTTCCAGCAAAAGGTTAGGGTAACATCTTACCACTGGGAATGAGAGGCCATTGTAACCAAGGGACCAGAGAGATGGAACTGATGATCTCATGTTTAAACACAATAAGCCATTGAATGATTCTGTGGTACATCTCAGATCAAGTGAACCCTAATGGGCTTCCCTCCCATATTTGGGATTTGAAAAGGTCCATAAACAGAAGAATACATTTAGGGGAATCACAGGGTGAATACATTCAGGAAAACGGGGGGCACTCTTTCTTTTAGTGTTCAGTGAAATGTGGGGTCATTGAATTTCTGTTTCTTGGACTGCAGGTGGAAGAGCTGGAACAGGAGAGGAATCATTGGCATTCCAAATTCAAGAAAGTCCAACATGAATTGGTGACCTATAGTACCCAGGAGACGGAAGGCTTGTATTGGAGCAAGAAACACATGGGCTATCGCCAAGCTGAATTCCAGATTCTGAAAGCTGAGCTGGAGAGAACCAAAGAGGAGAAGCAGGAACTAAAAGAGAAACTGAAAGAAATAGAGAGACACCTGGAAGTGCTGCAGAAGACTCAGGTCTCCTACCGGACCCCAGAGGGAGATGACCTAGAAAGGTTAATTACTAGGGTTTAGTTATCAGCTTGTGAGTGCTAATGGGAAGCCTCTCTTAGGACCCCCAGTTACTGATCATAGATAAGAGAAGAAGCCTTAATTAATTTCTAGGCCACCAAGGATTGAGGAGTCACTTAGAGAGCTGCAGTCAGTCTCCCGGTGCTTGGTGGCATTGTGCTTTCTTCTTCCTTTCTAGCTAATGGAAACGTAATTGTTGAGAAATGTAGGCCCATTTTGAAGGAGCTTCATTTTGTTCTGTTGGCTAATGACCTCATGTCATCTCTTCTGTCCCTCACTCCATCATACAGGGCTTTGGCAAAGCTTACGCGACTGCGTATCCACGTCAGCTATCTCCTTACTTCTGTCCTCCCTCACTTGGAGCTTCGCGAGATCGGGTTTGACTCAGAACAAGTGGATGGGATCCTGTATACAGTGCTGGAGGCAAATCACATACTGGATTGAGCACCAGATACTCTATATCCCCTTCTCTACCCTCTCCTTTCCTCCCTCCCTCTCACACACTTCTCTCCCTCCCTCCCTCTCTTGCTCGCTCTCTCTCTCTCTCATCTTATCCCTTACAAGGAGAATCTTGGAGTAATCCTGGTTCTTAATCAGTCTGCTTTTTACACAGTCTTGGTGTAGAAAAAGAGGCTTAATAGACTTGAAGAGTTCCAGGAACAGAAAAGCAGTCGTCACCAAACCAGGTGACCAGAGAGCTTTAACTTTAATGACTCAGATACTTGGCCTGTTTCATATTCTTTCTGATATGATTTGTATTCATTTAACTTAAATCAGTCAGCAAATATTGGGTCCAATGTACCAGGTGTTTGGGGATGAGTGAAGAAGTATAACTCATAGTTTCAGCCTTCAAGGACCTAACATTCTAGTTGGAAACACAAGACCCACACCAAGTTAACTGACTTGTACAAATGAGTGGAACAAACATGATAGAGAAGTTCCTGAGAAGGAAGGGCAAGGAAGGCATCATGTCAGAAATGGGACCTTAGCTAAGGTTTGTTTAAAGAATAGGCATGACAGCAGTGTTAACAGTGGTTGGTCTTTACATGGTAGGACTATGGTTGACATTTTTTTCTTCTTCCTGTCTTCCTACCTCTTTCAAATTTTCTATTATAAACCTGTTATTCTTCTTAAATTGGAAAAAAATAAATCATTTTTAAATGAATAGGCTTGGATTTAGATATCAAGTGAGAGACTGTGTGAAAATTTAAGGTAATTTTTATACTTATAATTTATGTTGTATTTAGCATTACCTCTGGAAGAAAAACATGAAAGCATGGAAAAAGCTGGAATGTAAAAAATGTGTCTTGTAGGAGTGATGGGTTAATATAAGGGAAATAAGGTTAAATCCCTTGTGGCTCAGCTGGTAAAGAATCGTCTGCAATGCGGGAGACCTGGGTTTGACCCCTGGGTTGGACAGATCCCCTGGAGAAGGGAAAGGCTACCCACTCCAGTATTCTGGCCTGGAGAATCCCACGGACTGTATAGTCTATGGGGTTGCAAAGAGTCGGACACGACTGAGCGACTTTCAAGGTTAAATCATGACCCATCTACCCACCCTCCTCTGTGGCGTTTGCATTTTAATAAGGAATTCTTGAAAAAGAAATCTTCAAGGCTCAAATATTTAAAATGCGTATCACCACGACTGTGGGCTCTAAGGTTAAGTGGGGAGGTATTTTAGAGCAGTAACGTCTATTTGATATCCCTCAGAATACACCTCCTACCTACTCTTCAGGCTAGCGCTGGGTGAAGGATAGATCTCATATTAGCAGAAATAGTGAAACACATACTCCTGTAAAGTGGACATTTTATTTATTCTTTTCTTTATTGTATTGGTATAATGCTTACTCTCCAAAGAGTTGAAGGTCGTCTTCAAAAGACATTGACCAATGAACACATAAAAATACACAAACCGTGAAAAATAGGAAGTAATGAAATTATAGAGAGAGGTGGGATCAAGCATTGCAAAGGATTAGCTAGTCCTGAAGGATGTTTTGGATGTTCATTTTATTTCTCCTCTGCAGTTACTTCAGAAGACTCTCCCAAACTTATTTTTAACTTTTTTGAAATTCACGAGAGCCATAATGGATACTCCAGTGGGACTGCAAGGAAGTAAGGGGAGGCTAGAGGTGCACTTCACCCATAGAATGGGTGCTTAAAAAACAAAGAATGGGTGTTTAATGATAGCCCTGCCCTCTTCCCTCACCTCACTACTGCTCTTGCTGCCAAATGATGAATTCTCGTGTCAGACTATGATATGAAAGGCCCCGGTTGTCTAATGTACTGAGGGAAGGCAGGTGGTACTTTGAACCACTCTCTCAGGGATACTTGCTTTTCAAATGAGGCCTGTGAAACAGTGGGACTTTGCACAGAGAGGGACAGTATGAGGGGAGAGTGATATAGGGGAAGATTCAGAGCATTGAAGATTCAGCCTGAGAGAATGTGGCGTGCATGCGTGTGTGTGTATGTGTGTTGGGTCAGCAGTGGGGCAGAGTATGAAAAAGTACAGGCAATTGGGCTTTAGGATGAAAAGGGTGGAAACATTAAACTGTACTTGTGCTTACTTTCAGACCGTCTCCTAATCTGTGGTCTCAACCCCAAACTGCTCCTTCCAACAACAGTTAGCTCTGTGAGTCCAGTCTCTACAATACTGGAGCTACCCCTCTGTTACCCATTTACAATGAAACCATACCAGCACAAAGTCCCTTTAACCAAAGTTAAATGAGGCAATGGAGATCTTGAAAAGTGTCATCCAGCCTTACCAGAGATTATGATGTACTGTGGAGGCAAAAAAAAAAAGTGGTTGCCTTCTCCTGGCTATCCTGTTAGGTTAGTATAATTCTTTCAAAAATCTTTCACATTTGCCCTTTAATTTTTCATTTCCACAGTCAACAATTAGGTCCTTACTACCTCATGCCTTCCTAATTGAACTAGATTCATATCTGACCTCCCTTGTCACCTCTTCTCATTCATTCACACCAGTCTACTCCCTGTCACTAAATTGCTTTTAATGCCCTCATCAAGTTAGGCCTCTGCTCAACAACTGGTTGAGTGAGTGCTTTCAGCTGCGCACCGAGTGCAATACAAATTCCCTTGACTTCAACCATGCTCAATAGATTCTTCTTACATTCCAAACAAAAACCATGTTCCATCCAAGCTGAACTCTTTCAGTTTCTGAATCTGCCTTGAAATTTTTCTTTTCCATCTTTGCCATTCTATTCCTTTTACCTGGATTATTTTCCTTCATCATCTTTCTTTTGGCTCTAATATCACCTTCTTTCCTGGAAATTCCTCTGATTAACCTAGCCAGATAAGAATTTCCTTTGAACATATAAGTTTGTTGTCACTTAGGCTCTTATCACAAGTGACCTTGTCCTAGGTTTCCCGTTAGAAAGCTCCACATTCAATAAATTCAACTGCCTACTTGACATTTGCACTTCCAGGTCTCACAGACATTTTAAATACAACCTGTTAAACAGTAACACACACGCTCTGGGACTGTTCCTTCCCCCAATTTTGCTCATTTTAGAAAATGGCACCTCTACCCAATCAGTTGCTTAAGCTAGAAACCTGGAAGTTATGCTTAATTTTCCTCCTCTAGTCCCACACATCCAGTCTGCAGAAAGTCTGTCAATTCTGTCTTCAAAGTATATCTTGACTCCACTCATATTTACTACATCTACCTTAGTCCAAACTACTATCATCTTCCATGTGCTATTCTGCTTAGTCACTTCAGTCGTGTCCGACTCTGCAATCCTATGGACTATAGCCCACCAGGCTCCTCTGTCCATGGCATTCTCTAAGCAAGTGGGTTGCCATGCCCTCCTCCAGGGGATCTTCCCGACCCAGGGATCGAACCCATGTCTCTTAACATTTCCTGCATTAGCAGGCAGGTTCTTTACCACTAGCGCCTGCAACTCCTAACTGGTTCCTTGCTTCCATTTTTGTTCCCACAATTGTCTTACACTGCAACCAGAATGATTAAAAAATACAAGTCAGAGTACATGGCTCCCCGTTTAAAGCCCTTCCTCATTGCACTTAGAGTAAAATCCTCACTCCTTACAATGTCCTATGAAGACCCCTGCCTGCTGCTTTTACTTAGTCTCTTCCAACTCTTCATCCTATCTCACTTTTCCTCTTGCTTACGGTGGTCTTCCCCCAGAAATAGTTCAGGCTGTTGCTTCAGTAGAGCCTTTCCCCAGACTGTTTCCTCTCGGAATGCTCGTATCTCCAGTCTTGGCATGACTGACTATTTCTCATCCTTCAGGCCTTAATATAAATGTCAGCTTTCTCAGACAGGCTTTCCCCTGCAGCCATTTTTCTCTGTCTACCCAGTTCTATCATGTGTCTGGTTTTGTTTAATCCATAACTTTATACTTCTTCAATTTGCTGTTATAGATTTGGCTGTTTAATTTCATTTATTTAACAAATATTTATTGGGTACTACCCAATAATGCGTGATATGTGATATACAGTGGAGAACACAACACAGTTTCTGTCTGAAGTGAAGTCACTCAGTCGTGTCCGACTCTTTGCAACCCCGTGGACTGTAGCCGACAAGGCTCCTCTGTCCATGGTATTTTCCAGGTAAGAGTACTGGAGTGGGTTGCCATTTCCTTCTCCAGTTTCTGTCTGCCTCTCACTAATAAATTCCACGAGGGGAGGGACCATGCCTGTTTTTGCCAATCATTGTATACCAGAGCTTAATCATGGTACCTGCTATAGAGTAGATAACCAATAGTTGTTCATGAATGAGTTAATGATGGAATGTGTGTTTTGCTCCTATCTCCATCTCCTTCAAGAACCTGAAACTGCCTTGTTTATAGGAGGGGGTAGAAAAATACAATATGGGTGAGGTAGATAATCCTGGGCCTTAAACTCTGAAAATGAAAGACTTAAGTAACTTCTGCAGGTTATGGGAGGCAAACACTGTGAGCTGGAGTGGCCTAGTGTTTCTCTTTAGCTGATCTTAGAATAATTAGAAAGGCTACCAAGGAGAAAGGGAATACGGGTGTTCTTAAGAATATTGTCACAAGGAGGCTCCCTAGATTACGATTTTAAAATACTGAGACTTATAGAATATAATCACAAGAAGTTTATAGAGACCAGATCTTGAGAATGAGAATTCAAAAGGAAAAAAAAATTCTGAGAACTTTTCTCACTTTTTCCAAGAGCAGTGATAGTTTATTTCAAGGGAAGAGGAGCTATCCTTTTTCAAAGAACAGACAACACACCTCAAGGAAATGCAGCCATACCTCATTTTATTGCGTCCTGCAGATATTGTGTGGGTTTTTTGTTTGTGTTTTGGTTTGTTCTGTTCTGGGTTTTTTTTGTTTTTTTTTTTAACAAATTGAAGGTTTGTGGCAATCCTGTGTGGAGTAAGTCTATCAGTGTCTTCTTCCAACAGCGTTTGCTCACATCATGTCTCTGTTTTACATTTTTGCAATTCTCATGATATTTCCAACTTTTTCACTATTATATTTGTTATGGTGATCTGTAATCAGTAATCTTTGCTGTTACTGAAGGCTCAGATGATGGTTAGCATTTCTTATCAATAAAGTATTTTTAATTAAGGCATGTACATGGTTTTGTTAGACATAATGCTATTGTACATAAATATGCTACAATATAGTGTGAACATAACTTCAACATGCCCTTGGAAACCAAAAAATCCCTGTGACTCTCTTTATTGAGATATTTGCTTTATTGTAGTGATCTAGAATCGAGCATAAAATATCTCTGAGGTATGCTGGTAAGTTTCCAGAACATGTTAGAAAGTCAGTGCAAGTACAATTGGCCAACCAAATCCTGAGTTCTGCATCCACAAATTCAACCAACCACAGATGGAAAAAGAAACTTTTTTAATCCAGCAAGTTCCAAAAAGCAAAACTTCAATCTGCCTCATTTAGGTATATAGTATTTACATTGTATTTACAACTGTTTGCATAGCATTTACATTGAATTAGGTATAAGTAACCTAGAGATGATTTAAAATGTAGGGGAGCCTGTGTATAGTTTTTATGCAAATTAAACACCATTTTATATAAGGAACTTGAGCATCCTCAGATTTTGGTGTCTGATGGGGATCCTGGAACCAATCCCCAACAGATACAAAGAGACAATTGTGTGTACATGCTTGTTGGATGAACAAATGGGGACCTTCCAGAGGACCAGGTCAGAGACTTTGTGGCTCCAGGGAGGAAGATTTTGCTTGCCCAAGTCCGCTGATTGCAAATAATCTGGGGTAACAATTTAGAGACAGAGGCTTAATTGGTAGGCTCCTGCTTCCTACAGGTAATCTCCAGGTAGAATATGTTTCAGAGTTCTGTACTATGTATTAAAACTTCTTTCTGTAGTACTGTGTTATGAGTGAGGCATGGCAGTATGCTCAGGAAAGCTAGGGGTGAGCTCAAGCTAAATCAAGTGTAATTTCCCCAAAAGAGTAACTTGTATATTGATGACAAAGTATTAGTCGTTCACTCGTGTCCAACTCTTTGTGGTACTGTAGCCCACCAGGTTCCTCTCTCCGTGGGATTTCCTAGTCAAGAATACTGGAGTGGGTAGTCATTCCCTTCTCCAGGGGATCTTTCTGACCCAGGGATTGAACCCGCATCTCCTTGCACTGCAGACAGATTCTTTACTGTCTGAACCACCAGGGAAGCCCACTAGGTGACAAGGATATCCCTGACTCATAAGTTATCTTAGAGAGGAAATTCAGGAACCATACTTTCTGATTCCAAAGTCAGGGTACGTGGTTGGATAATAAACTGCATAATTGGAATGGAGTTAGATACTCTTGGTTATGTTACAGCTTTAGTCATTAAATGAGACATAAATAGCATTCATTTTCTAATGGAAAATAAAATCTGTAAGAGACATGTGTTTTGTTACTTGCCTCTATACCTATACCCAGAGTTTTGATATGAATCATCAGAAATCCCTAACCCACTTTTAGATAATTCTTCAAATGTTTGGGTGCCAAACACATTCCATACATTTGGCCATTGAGTCCTCAGGGACAGGCAAGATGTCTTTAGGCAGAGGCTCAGGAAAGTGTTCCCAAAGGCCTGATTTTCCAGATGGGATGTGGAAACCTGTGAGGATTGGGACAGTGGAGGTGTGTAGGGAGGGTTTTCCAAGTGTAGGGAATGGTATAAGCAAAATCACAAGACCGGATGTGGGGTAAGTTAGGGAACACACAAGAGGGTTTGAGGAATATTGAATTATCAGTTTGGGGCATAAGGAACAGAATGGACCAAGGGCTTGAAATGCCAACAAGAAGGGGGCTATGCTAAATTTCTTTAACAATGGAGCCTTCGTCTGATATGAATTAGGAAAGTGGCTAACGAAGTCTCCCCAATTGTCATTGAGCTTGGGAAATTCCCTTGGACTAAGCTTTTCTCTAACAATGGGACCTGATAGATCATGATTCTGTTCGAGCTCACATTTTCTTAAATCTGGATGAAGGTCAAAGAGCTATCACCACCTCTTTCTTCTCCAGCTTCTCAAGTCTGTTTTGCTCCTGGCTTCTGTTAATGGAATCTGATGTGCCTGTGTGCCAAGTTGCTTTAGTCGTGTCTGACTCTTTGCGACCCCATGGACTGTAGCCTGCCAGGCTCCTCTGTCCGTGGACTTCTCCAGGCAAAAATACTGGAGTTGATTGCCATGCCATCCTTCAGGGGATCTTCCCAACCCAGGGATCGAACCCACAATCTCTTATGTCTCCTGCATTGGCAGGCATGTTCTTTACCACTAGCGCCATCTAGGAAGCCCAGAATTTGATGAGTAGATGCCTATTCAAAGTCTTCAAGGTATTAATTCAGACTTTTGGGAAGAATCTTGAGAAGTTTTGGCCTGGAAAAAGAATATCCCCCTGTTAATGTAGATTCTGATCTGTGGTAGAAAATGTACTTTGTCTGTTTCCATTCCCCAAAGACACATGACACATTTTAGTGAACTTTGGCATGACTTTTTTAGGTCACCAATATGCTTAGAATTGATGCTTTTGAACTGTGGTATTGGAGAAGACTTTTGAGAGTCCCTTGGACTGCAAGGAGACCCAACCAGTCCATCCTAAAGGAAATAAGTCCTGAATATTCATTGGAAGGACTAATGTTAAAGCTGAAATTCCAATACTTTGGCCACATGATGTGAAGAGCTGACTCATTTGAAAAGACCCTGATTCTGGGAAAGATTGAAGGTGGGAGGAGAAGGGGATGACAGAGGATGAGATGGTTAGATGGCATCACCAACTCAATGGACATGAGTTTGAGTCAACTCCAGGAATTGGTGATGGACAGGGAGGCCTGGCGTGCTGCAGTCCATGGGGTCACAAAGAGTCGGACACGACTGAGTGACTGAACTGAACTGAACTGACGATTAGAATACAGTTAACCACTTACTGAGGTCTTACTATATGCCATGACCACACTGAGGCAGATATAATCCCCATTTTACAGATGAGGAAACTAAAGTGCAAAGAATTCAAAGTGACTGGTGGCTCTGCCTACAATGCAGGAGAACTACGTTCAAGCCCTGGGTTGGGAAGATCCCTTGGAGAAGGGAATGGCAACCCACTCCAGTATTGTTGCCTGGAAAATTCCATGGGCAGAGGAACCTGGCAGTCTACCATCCATGAGGTCACAAAGTCAGACAGGACTGATTGACTTTCACTCACTCCCCAAGGCTACACAGCTAAGAGTGCAGCTGAAGAGCTCCCAAAGTCCAGGCTATTTTCCCACTATCCCCTACTATCTAGAAAACTATTGGTCTCGTCTTCTTCCTCTTGATAAGAAAATGCTACCGCCAGCCCACACTAATAGTAATGTCCAAGGAAGAAAGTTCCGTAATCCCACACAATGTTTAACTGCCCTCATGATCAGGAAATCGTTCACTTATGTAACGAATATGCCTCCAAACAATGTGGAGATTCATTTCCTCTTGACTGGCTTTTTACTCGGGGCCATTCCTTGGCAGCTTTCCTGATACCAAAACAGCCACCAAGATCCTATTCTTAACACTCCAGGAGGTCTTGGAATTGTTGGCCTCTGCTTTTGAGTGTTCCCACTGGCTCCTTTGCACCACCCCCTCTAGACAGTGCTGAGTTGAGCAAGTCTCTTGGGGAGTGAGAAAGTGACACTTGAGAACATATTGGTTTATTATTACACACAGAAGAGTAAAATTAACCACACGAGGTGTATCTGGAATTGCTGAGGGGAAGATGGCTCTGCCTTTCTCATCTTGTCTCTTTTTTTTAATTCCTATCTCATCTCCACTTTTAAAGCTGTTGAATCATTTAGTTGAAGGGTGTGTGTGTGTTACCCAGAGACGTCCCCTGGCCCCCCAAATTTGTGTCCATAGTCTCTGAATTAATATTTTTTAAACTCATTGGCCTCATCTCATTTTGGCTCTTTTAAGGGTTAAACTGAGAAACTAGTGCAAATTATGGTGTTAATGGTTAATCTATGACTGAATGTATGTTTCTTCCCAGAAAAAACACTTGCTTTTAATCCTGGCCTTCAATGCCTTTAAAACCAGGGGAGCAGAGTCCTCACAATATCCTCAGATATCCTTTGTGGGGTTGCTGATACATCCTTTTGCATCCCATTGTATAATTCCAGAAATCAAGTCAAGAGCATCTCTTCTTTGTACTTTTGATGTGACTGGCCTTTCTCCTGAGCAACCCACACAGAATTCTGTCAAATATCACAGACTCTGAAAGCACTGGACTTCCCTGGTGGCTCAGTGGTAAGAATACACCTGCCAATGCGGGCGATGCAGGTTCAATCCCTGGGTCAGGAAGATCCCTGGAGAAGGAAATGGCAACCCTCTCCAGGATTCTGGCCTGGGAAATCCCATGGAGAGAGGAGCCTGGCCGGCTACAGTCCAGAGGATAGCAAAAGAGTCGGACATGACTTAACGACTAAACAACAACAACTGAAAGCACTGTTGGAGAAAAGGAATTAACCACTGAAATGCTGGGTTGCCTGCCACACTACTCACACTCATTTGGCATCTAATTTCACATCCAAATTTCACTCCCTAATGTCTTTTTGAAAGCCCGTGAGTTTTCTCAAGGTTTTCTCCACAAGGCCTTATGAAGAGAAAGTTCTTCAAGGCCTTCCTAAGAAGTGACTTATAAGGTGGTGAGGGTGCTGTAGTGGAGGAATGGGATTTCAGGATGACAGGAAAGCAGCACCTCCTGGTTTGCCCTTGTATGGTGACTTCCTGCTTTGTCAAGCCCTAAGAACCTCCTGCTTGTCTTGCAGAGAAATGAGGCCTAGAGCAGGGAATTGTAGGCAAGTTTTAACTAGGAATTCCTGAGCTGCAATTCTCAGGAAGGTGGTGGGTCGTATGAGGTGGAGGGGGTGGTCAGATTATAGTTTTTGTATAGCTGTTCCTGGTAACAGCCTGTTAATATTTTTTTCCATTTATTTTTATTAGTTGGAGGCTAATTACTTTACAATATTGTAGTGGTTTTTGTCATACATTGACATGAATCAGCCATGGATTTACATGTATTCCCCATCCCGATCCCCCCTCCCACCTCCCTCTCCACCCGATTGTTAATATTCTATCAGTGATCGCATCACAGCATGTAGGGAGCCACGTTTTAGGGCAAGAGAGAGAGATAACCTGCTAGACTTCCTGTTTGAAGTTCGCCCCCCACCTTCCCATTGAGATAACAGAAATTCTCATCAAAGCTGAGAGCCGCTCGCTGGGGCCACGAGACCAGACTTGGCAAAGGCTGGTCTTCAGCCCGCTGAAGAGAAGCACATGGACTTTCCAGCCTGGGGTCTGCATGTCCCAGAGCGGGCAGCTGCAGGCATGAAAGAATCCCACATCCATGAGCGTAGGGCTGAGTGGTTGACCCTGCAAGGCCTCATTTGGCTTCCTTTAGCACTGGGGCCCTCCTCTCTCCCTTCTCTCATGTACAGACGTGTTTCTCCTCTGGTCGAGAGCCCAAAGGCCTCAGGTTACCTGAATGGACACTGCCTCTGCTGCTTCCAGCAGTTTCCGGAGCCCTGCCCAGGAGAAGGAGATGAGGGGGACGAGGTTGAGCCCCAGTGTCTCTCTCTCCATTACAGCCGCTTAGGGTTCTGTGAGGCAAACTCAAGGAGCTCGCAGGTTAGCTGTGTGGCATATCCCTGTTTCTTCCTTAGTATAGCCCTCTCCCCTACTTCTCTATCCCTGTGGTCCTTCAGCTGGAGGAAGCAGTTTTCTTTGTTTGATCATCCTTCCCCCAGAAGCTGAAGTAGTGCCAGACCCTCCTTTCCTATGGATTGGGATTTAGAAGATTTTCAAACCATTTTTAACTAGCCCCTGATATACCCCTATCTTGTGGCACTTTTCCTTATCTCTCACAAGACAGACCATTTTATATCTTGTAGCACAGGTGGGTGTGCATGTCTTATCTCCCATAGATCAAGTATCACCTGCTACTAGGCACAGACGTTACCTTGTTCACCCTTGTTACCGTCAAAGGCTTCAGCACATTGCCTACCACCAGGTAAGAGGGCAGTTGGTAGCTCGCCAGCTGGAGAGCTGGCTGGACGGCTGTTTGACTGGCTGAATGAAGGTCTTTCAGAAAGTTGGAGTTCATCTTTCCACCAAGAAGCCAGTTTTGGCCTCCTCCTCCCCTGTTAATAATCACATAGCCATGGGTCAGTAGGGCCTCCAGGGGGAAAAACATGAGTCACACCATTATCAGAGGAATGAGGGAAGGCAGAAACATCTCTCCTTGTGCAAGGGTCAGAACTGTGAGGCCAAGGAATAGACGCAATGGCCTTCACTGTTCCCTGGGTCTGCGGCTAATCTAAATTACTTTATGACGGAAGGCAATGGGGTGACCTGAAAGCTGTTCAACTTGGACCCAAACTCAAAGAGAGTTCTGGGAAAGTAGCTAGAGCAAGGCTTTTCTTGCTCAACTACCCAAAAGGATCACTTGCTCTTTATCACACCTGTCCCAGTTTTTCTAGTTGGCGATGAATGTCTAACTCCTTCCATAGAATCTTCCCAAATTAAAAGACAAGCCTCAATCTAACATGACGGGAAGCTCTGTGCCCTATTTTCCTCAAAAGCCCTTATACTGTAGTGAAAGACAGGAGCAGGAAGGTGGCAGGAATCTGAAGAGTCACAGGCTGCCCCCCCTTCCCGACTTACACCTTCTGAGACAGAATCCCAGACCCACGTTTGGTGTGGGATGGGTTTCCAAGCTTATGTTCTTATTCTGACACTGTGACTTTAAGGAATTTACTCACCTCTCTGGGCCTCCCTTTTGTCTCCTGTAAAAGACCTGCTTCATTGGGGGTATTTTGAGGAGGCAGTGAAATCATGGATCTGAAAGGGCTTTGGCTACCAGGTGGTGGGTCATCAGAGCCCATATCAGGTTGCAACCCACTGGCTCAGACAGTAAAGAATCCACCTACAATGCAGGAGATGAGGCAGGAGCCACAGGTTCGACCCCTAGGCCAAAAAGATCCCCTGGAGGAGGAAATGGCAACCCATTCCGGTATTCTTGCCTGGGAAATCCCATGGGCAGAGGAGCCTGGCAGGCTACAGTCCAGGGGTCACAAAGAGTTGGACACGACTGAGTGACTAAGCACACACAGCCCAGCAGAGTCAGCAAGGCTAATCCATTTACCAAATTCCAGCGGCCCCCAGTCAAGGGCTCTGGGGTTCTTGGTACCAGGCCAGAGATAGGACCTTTTATTACACATGTGTTCAGAGAGCCCTCTCCCCACTGCCCTTACTCCTGCCTGCCACTATTCCCTCTAAATGGGATTGGGTGGTAGGGTCCTACTATCTCTGCCACAAAGAAGGCTCACCTCAGGAATGCAAGGGTAGTGTGTCTTATAACAGGCTCCTGTGTGCTGAGGCCCACCAGGTCTAGGGACTGGGGAGGCTGAGTCTTGTAGGGCTCCATTCTTGTCAGGGTTGCCGCACTCAACATGTTTACACATCAGACTTGGTTAATTCCCACTGAGGTTAGAACAGTGCTAAATCATTGGCCTTCCAAACTCCCACGCCTCCAGAGGTAGAGGAATTGGAGTTGAGGTGTCATGTCTTATTTAAATGTAAGCTTGGCATTCCCCCTAATGGGCCAGTTAGCTGGACCCAGGCTGGCCAACTGGCCAGCATGGCAGGACAGGCAGTTCCAAGTGGTTCACTCAGTGAATTGATCCTGCTTACCCAGATTTCTCTCATGGGAGACCAGCAGACCCTATATGTCCCCAGTGTTACCTTACTGGCCACGCATTGTTTTCCTCAGACAACTTGCAACCTCTGGCAGGCTTTCGGTACTGGCTGTTAATATTGTTTTATTGGCAGAGTCCTATTTTGGGAGTCAGGAAACTCAGGCACCTATACAAGCTGTGTTGCCCTGCAAAAATCTCTTTACTGATATGTGCCTTAGTTTCTCCATCTGCCAAATGGAGATTTGTTGATCTATTTCACCTTCCTCATAATGGTGGTTCAGAGATGAGTGGAATAAATATGTAAGCATTTAGCAAAAAACTTAAAGGAAATAACTTGTAAGAAGGGAGGGTCCCTGGACATTATGAAAAGGTTAATGTTTCCCTAAGAAGGGGCAAGAGCATCCTGCTTTCTTAATGTCTCCAGTAAGGTCTAGAATTTTCTATTCACTTGGAGGAGAGAAAGACCAATTTTCATTCTACCCTCCCCTTCGCCCAGTTCCCTCAGTCACACCTGCCCTGTCTGAATTAATTAGAATTAATAAAACAGTTGTTCAATCAACAAGTGTTTATTGATCACCTACTATGTGCTCAGCACTCTTACAGATAGTCTGAAAAATATACACATGGCTAAGATATGGACCCTACCCTTCAAGAGTTTACAATGTACTTGTGAAATTGGTTACATACACATGGAAAGATAATTATCCATCAAAAATTGTGAATAATAAGCATCAAAGAGTGATTTTTTACATTGAGGGTTGGAGGATGGAGGGGTAAAAGAGGGACGGAGTGGTCAGAGGAGGCTCAGTGAAGGAGGCTGTACCAAGCGACTTCTTCAAGCATGAGGAAGACTTGGCTAAGGGGAGAGGGCCTTCCCGCTTAGGAGAGGAGCTTAAATACAAGCAAGAACTGTGAAAGACATGTTATAGACAATGACTGGACCCCTCCTGCTGGCGCTGAGGTGTGGGGCAGTGTATTGGAGTTTGTCAGAAGTTAGTCATGCTCAAGCCTTTGGTTTGTTTGTGACTGTCACCCCCACCTCCACCCCCAGGGGAAAGGGGGCATTTTGAAATCTTGGAGCCGAGCTGAAACTGTCTGCCTAGGAATCCTCTACTCGTCCATCTCAACCAAAATCCCAGGCGGCAATTCAGCTATCACTCAGGTGAGGGCCATGGCACCTGGGTCAGGATGACTCCATGCTGGAGCCCTTCGATGCCTTCTAGCAATTCCACCATGTCTGGTAAAGGATGGTCGGGGGAACATGAAGGTGACTGACAGGGGGCCCATCTGGGGCTGTGGTCTTTCAGAGGTGCTACTCTGCTCTGTGGGCAGACCCTGGGGGCCTGATCTCAGCCTTCAGGCTGGTTCTCCATTAAGCCTGAAGACTCCTGGGGGCTGCCTCTCTCTGGCCCAATAAAAACACTCATTGTAGTTCCCACCCGTGTCCACCCATGCTCCCATGCTGTCACCCCCAGCCAAGGACCATCTCGAAACCAAACCAGTTTCCTTTTCCTACAGAAACCATTGTGCAGGCCCTTTCGCCTGTTGCTAGCAGGACGCCAGGTCAGAGGGAGACAGGGGCTTCAGTGCAAGTTGGAGCTGTAGCTTTTGAGGGAGCTCCTTGGTACAGTCAAGAGTCTACTGCCCCCTTGAGTGCTCTGTCATATGTTCTTTCCTTGTGCTTTCCTCTCTCTGGAAGCTAGGTCCCTGGACCACGATTCTGGCCTTTTTTTTTTTTGGTCCTCAGCTTTGGTCCTTGCCCTCTCATCCTCCACCCCATTGCTGTCTGTTCCCTCAGTACAGTGGGGTGGCTTTATTTCAGTTCATACACGTTCAGTTAGACACATTCAGTCTAGACATGTGGAGTCATAAGAGTGGGATGGAGGAGGCTCCAGGGCCCATTACTGGCCAGTCAGTTTGTTTGGAGGGAGGCTTGCAAAGGAGATTGGTGCCATGCCCATAGGAGCCACCACCCCTTCACACCCACCCCCACCCCCCAGCAATGAGCTAAGAGCCAACCTCAGCAAGAGGAAGGGTCTTTGATCACAGAGAGGGTCAATCAGTGGGACACACTTAGTGGGCTTTTGGATGGACTCCCAGGTAAATCAAAGGGTAAAGGGGAGATGCTGGGGCCTGGCTTCTGGTAGGGGGTGGTTGGAGTTGAGGGTTGTGTATTCCAGGGCTAGGGGGGTGGAAGGTGCCAAAATGAAGGAAACAGAAAGTCTGGCTTAGCAAGAGTCTTGATAGTTTAACCTGCATGCTGTCACACCAGCTCCTGTTTCTGCCTTTGTTTGATCCAGTGGCCAAAGTCAGTCTATCTTCAGCAGCACCTTCTGACACGATCCAGTGCCAATATCCCTCACCTGTGGGCGTGGGGGGGCACTGTCCACTGGTGTTCACAGACCCAGCCACCACCCCCAGCTCTGGCCCCTGGTTCTTCACACATACCCTGTCAGGCTGTAGGAGTTAAACTCACTCTTGCCTTTGGGCGCTTGACCAGGCCTTGGAGAGCTCCTAGTGGCCAGGGGCTGGGCCTGATAGGCATCGTAGTAGTTGGAGCGATTTCCCTGGGGTGAGCAGGAAAAGCAGAGGAAGATTCCAGCTACCAGGGAGAACAGGGAGGAAATAATGCCCAGGTAAAGAGCCTCTCCGATCTCAAATTTCATGCTGTCAGGCACCAGCGGGGAGTAGAAGTCTCGCAAGATCCCGTGAAGATTCCAGGCAACAGGGATGAAGCCCAGGAGGCCTCCAAGGATGAAGAAGACTCCGCCCACCACCGCCACTCTGTCTTTGGCTCGAGACTCCTGGAAGAAGACTGTGCATCTCATGCCCACCACAGAGACAATGCAGGCCAAGGAGGACATGGCGCTGGATGTAACCATCATGGCCTGGGCAGCTTGGATGTCAGCAGGCAGGCCTAGCATGGTGCTGTAGATGTCACACTGGGTGATGCCTGTGCTGTGTGTTGCACACTCCATCCAGAGGCCCTTGGAGAAGCCAACCGCAGTCACAATGCTGGCACCAACATAGGAGCTTGTTCGCCAGCTGGGGAGCAGCATGGCAATCAGGGTGCCCAACAGCCCCAGAAGGCCCAGGATGTAGCCCACAAGCTGGAGGCCAATAGAGGCCATGGCAGACCTCTCAGCACACGCGACTTCACGGCAGGCTCCCTTGTCTGCTGGCTGTAGCTTTGGCTCCTTGGATCCCGGCCTCTAATCCCTCATTTCACAGTGTCTCTGCCAGGCCGACTTCTCTCCTCCTTACAAGTGTCTGTGGGTGGCCACAAGCAGGCTCAAGAAGGCATCTAGAAGACCTTAAAAAAATCCATAAACCAGATTAAATATTGACCAGAAGCTTATGAGAAACCAGAAAATGCTGGATGCCTTTTGACCTTTGTTATCTTTAGAAAAAACACATGAGAAAGAAAGGAAAAAAAAAAACTTTGAAAGTGGAGCCAAAATGTCATCAGCTCCTGCGTAGGCACATGCTTTATATTGGCAGCCAGACAAAACCAGGAGCCAGACAGGTGGCTGCTTTCTGAGAAGGTGGCAATGGCAGGGTCAGTTGTGGTGACTATGTTAACTCCAGGTCACACTGTCAGTTGGCTCTGTCTCCAAGCCCTGCTGTTTAATGCATTGCCCAGCAGCGGTGCCACAGGGCCCCTCAATTGCACCTTGGGGCCAAATTCCAAGGCACAGGAGCAGGAGGAACAGACCCTAAGATATAACCTTGGACTCTAGGTTCTCAGAGGCCTCTTGACTCTACAGCAGCCTAGAGATCAGTGGTTATAGCCCTGGGTCACCCTGTCCAAGGTGAAAGTCGACTCCAGGGCAGGTTGGGGCAGACAACGGGGCATCTGTCCACACTCTCAGAGTTCAAGTCCTCCCAGCCCTGCCCCAATCCTCCTCCACAGACTAACCTGAGGCCTCCCGCATGTATCACACACCCAGACGTTTCCTGTCTGCTCTCCTAATGGTTGCGTCACCATCCCCTAGGCCTCTCAGGAGATGTGGGAGGATTCAAGAGTGAAGGTTGTTCCAGGGCCTGGAGGGAGCCCTGACATTCCTGGGCTATCTGTTAGGGGCACTAAGGTATACAGAGGAAAAGGCAGCTGCTCCAGAATGGAGGACTTTGTAAGAGGCAGTTATCCAAGTCAATCCTTTAGAATCACAGCGCTGCTCAGGGTTTTCAAGTGTTCAAGGAGCATCCCACACAGGTGCCCCCGACTCTTACCAAGGTTCAAGACACTAAGGGTCAAGGGCACATCCTTGCTTCCATCCACCTCAAGACCCTCTGACCCACTTGTTTTTGAACCTACCAAAATCTGGCTGTTCAATTTTAGCCTTATTCAAGACTGCTCTTTCTGTAATCATCTCTTAAATGTGAGTATTCCTTGAAAGTCCATCCTTTCCTCAATCAACTCTCTGTCCCTGAGCAAATGTATCCACCCCCATGATGTAACCTCCTACCCATCCCCTGGCACTCCCAAATCTGTGTTTCCAGCATAGACCTTTCTCCTGAGCTTCAAGACTTCCAGACCAATCACCATCCACTTGGAAATCTCATGGGCAGCTCAAGTTTGACACGTTCAAAAGAGGCCTCATCACAAACACCCCCACTGCATCCTTCCCCAAACAGTTCTTCCATGGGTTCACTGAATGATACCTATGATATCTATCTCCTTGCACCAGAACCAAATCCTAGAAGTGATTCTTGACACTTCTCTCACACATACCTGTCACTTTCTACTGTCACAGTCTCACCAATTCTTGTTGTTGTTGCTCAGTCACTAAGTCCTGTTTGACTCTTTGTGATACTATGGACTGCAGCATGCCAGGCTTCCCTGTCCTTCATTATCACCCAGAGTTTGCTCCAATTCATGTCCATTGAGTCAGTGATGCTATCTAACCATCTCATCCTCTGATATCCCTTTTTGTCTTCAGTCTTTCTGAGCATCAGGGTCTTTTCCAATGAGTTGGCTCTTCACATCACGTGGCCAAAGTATTGGAGCTTCAGCTTCAGCAACAGTCCCTCCAATGAATAGGTGGGGTTGATTTCTTGTAGGATTGACTGGTTTGATCTCCTTGAAGTCCAAGGGATGCTCAAGAGTCTTCTCCAGCACCACAGTTTGAAAGCATCAATATTTCAGTGCTCAGTCTTCAACTTTCACATCCATACATAGCTACTGGAAAAATCATAGCTTTGACTACACAGACCTTTGTCAGAAAAGTAATATATATTTTTTTAAATATGCTATCTAGGTTTGTCATGGGCTTCCCTTGTGGCTCAGCTGGTAAAGAATCCGCCTACAATGTGGGAGACCTGGGTTCGATCCCTGGGTTGGGAAGATCCCCTGGAGAAGAGAAAGACTACCCACTCCAGTATTCTGGCCTAGATAATTCCATGGACTGAACAGTCCATGGGATCACAAAGAGTTGGACACAACTGAGCGACTTTCACTTTCACTTTCAGGTTTGTCATAGTTTTCCTTCCAAGGAACAAGTGTCTTTTAATTTCATGGCTATAGTCACCGTCCACAGTGATTCCATAGCACCCTTCTCTCCATCCCCACTGCTACTTCCACAGTCCAGGGCTTCATCATTCTCTCTCCCCTGGACTATAGCAATGACTTCCTAACTGGTCTTACTTCCAATCTTGCCTCCTCCAATTCATTCTCCATGCCATTGCTAAGATGATCTTTCAACATTAATCTGATCAAGTCTCTACTCTCCATACAACATTCCAGTGTCTCCCCATCAACTAAAGGATAAAGTTCAAACATGTTTGGACTCTATGACTTGTCAGACTTCATCTCTTGCCATTGCCCTTCTCATGTTCTATGCTCTTGCTGAAATAAACTACTTTATATTCCTCAGTCATGTCCTGTCTTTTGCTTCCAAGCCTGAGCTCAGGCTGTTCCTACAATGCAGAATGCCTGGCATTCTTTCTCGCTGGTTAGCACCTTCTCATCCTTTAAGGCTCAATTCAGACAACTTTAGTCAAGGTCAAGTTCCCCCTCTCTGTGTTCTTATGGTATCTTGTGTTTACTTACTTCCATCATAGTACAACTACTACTAATAATAATGATGGTAAAATAGCAGCACTCATATCCCATGCAACCATTATAAACAGTTTATGCATCTTAATTCACAACCATGTCTTGTGGTAGGTACTAATCCCTATTGTATACTTAAGGAAATATAGAAAGTACTCATTTCACTATATTGCAATCTCTTGTTTAAATCCTTATTCTTTCCCACTAGTCTGTGAGCTCCTTGAGGGCAAGGACCATGTCTTACTCATTTCTGTATCTCTAATGCCTTGCACCATGCATTACCCATCCATTTCACACTCAAAGCAGATGTTCAAAAATATCCTCTCAATGAATAGACAAAAGTGGTAAGGAGGTTTGAGGGACTATAAGATACAGACTTTTTTTTTCCTATGAGGAGTTGTGTTTATTGATTTTTTTTAATTTAAATTATTTACTTATTTTACTTTACAACAGACTTTCTAAATGAACCAATGACACTTATGTAAGGGATCAGAGCTGCTCAATGTTGGGAAAGAGGATTGAGAGAAAGAATCAGAGGAAGAATAAGGGAATGAAGAGGAGGTGGGGAACACAGGAGAGAGAGAGAGAGTTTCACCATTTGATTTTGTCATTCTTCAGTCACTAAGTTGTGCCCGACTCTCCGTGACCCCATGGACTGCAGCACGCCAGACTTCCCTGTCGTTCACTATCTCCCAAAGTTTGCTCTAACTCATATCCATTGAGCCAATGATGCCGTCCAACCATCTCATCTTCTGTCGCCCCCTTCTCCTCCTGCCCTCAGTCTTCCCCAAGCATCAGGGTCTTTCCAATGAGTCGGCTCTTTGCATCAAAGTATTGAAGCTTCAGCTTCAGCATCAGTCCTTCTGATGATTATTCAGGACTGATTCCCTTTAGGATTGACTGGTTTGATCTCTTTGCAGTCCAAGGGAATCTCGAGAGTTTTCTCCAACACCACAGTTCAAAAGCATCAGTTCTTCAGCACTCAGTCTTCTTTATGTTTCACCTCTCACATCTGTATATGGCTACTGGAAAAACCATAGCTTTGACTATATGGACCTTTTGTGGCAAACTGATGTCTCTGCTTTTTAATATACTGTCTAGGTTTTTCATAGCTGTCCTTCCAAGGAGCAAGTGTCTTTTAATTTCACAGCTGCAGTCACCATCCACAGTGATTTTAGAGCCCAAGAAAATAAAATCTGTCATTGCTTCCACTTTTTCCCCCTTCTATTTGCCATGAAGTGATGGGACCAGATGCCATGATTTTAGTTTTTTGAATGTTGAATTTTAACCAAGCTTCTTCATTCTCCTCTTTCACCCTCATCAAAAAGCTCTTTATTTCCTGTTCACTTTCTGCTATTAGAGTGGTATCATCTGCATATCTGAGGTTATTGATATTTCTCCTGTCATCATGATTCCAGCTTGTGATTCATCCAGCCTGGCATTTCACATGATGTACTCTGCATGTTATTTAAATAAGCAAGATGACAATATACAGCCTTGTCATACTCCTTTCCCAATTTTGAACCAATCTGTTGTTCCATATCTGGTCCTAACTGTTACTTCTTGTCCTGCATACAGGTTTCTCAAGAGGCAGGTAAGGTTCTCTGGTATTCCCATCTCTTGAAGAATTTTCCACAGTTTGTTGTGATCCACAGTCAAAGGTTTTAGTGTAGTCAATGAAGCAGAAGTAGATGTTTTTCTGGAATTCCCTTGCTTTCTCTATGATCCAGTGAATATTGTCAACTTGATCTCTGATTCCTCTGCATTTTCCAAACCCAGGTTGTACTTCTCAGTTCACATACTGTTGAAGCCTGGTTTGAAGGATTTTGAGCATAACCTTACTAACATGTGAAATGAGCGCAATTGTACAGTAGTTTAAACATTCTTTGGCATTGGCTTTCTTTGGGATTGGAATAAAAACTGACCTTTTCCAGTCCTGTGGCCACTGCTGTGTTTTCCAAATGGGCTGACATATTGAGTGCAACACTTTCACAGCATCATCTTTTAGGATTTGAAATAGCTCAGCTGGAGTTCCATCACCTCCACCAGCTTTGTTTGTAGTAATGCTTCCTAAGGCCCACTTGACTTCATACTCCAGGATGTCTGGCTCTAGGTGAGTGACCACACCATCATGGTTATCTGGGTCATTAAGACTTTTTTTTTTGTATAGTTCCTCTGTGTATTCTTGCCACTTCTTCTTAATCTCTTCTGCTTTCATTAGGTCCTTTCTTGTCTGTCCTTTACTGTGCCCTTCCTTGCATGAAAGCTGCAATTGATAGCTCCAATTTTCTTGAAGAGATTTCTCGTCACCATTTTATAAATACATGCATTTGTTGACTATCTTGTCTCCTCAAACCAAATTCTAAACCATATATGAAACCTCTATTGTGCCTCTGCAGCATTGGACCCATGGTTGATAATCAATACTATTCATCAGTGATGGATATGACGATGCCAATGTGGATGCAAAGCACTGCAGAGCAGGGGCCAGAAAACATTCAATGGGAGGTGCAGAGGGAAATCTACTTTAATCTTGGCTCTGTCACCTTATCAGCAGAGATGCTGTGCAAGTAACTCTTTTTCAGCCATTGGTTTTCTTATTGCTAAAATGGGCGTAATTTTATCTGATCATGATTCTGTATTTCAGTGGTATCTTTAGAGCTGTTTGGAAGTCCTTCTACTTGTCCCTGGTGAACATCTCCTGGTGACCACTTCAAATACTTACCACTTTCTGAGCTTTATACTCTACCTCTTTCCTACACAGCTATTACCCTCTCCTCATCATTTTCTTTGCAGCCAAAATTCTTAAATAAGCCATTTAATACCGATGTCTCTACTTCTTCCCCCTCCCACTCACTGCTCAACTTTTGAAGGCTGGCCTCTGCCATTAGTCCTCCACTGAAAATGTTCTCACCAAGGTTACCAAACTTGTCCCCAAATCCCTCATATCTCTGTCATCTCACCTTGTCCTCCTCCTTCATAAAATTATCTACTCATTTGTTTTCTGTAGCATCGCTCCCAGTTTTCCTTGCTCCTCAGAATGATTCTCCTAGGTCTCCTTTATAACTTCCTCCTCTTCTACCCACTCTATAAATCTGACTATTCCCCCACCCCCAGGGTTTCAGATAGACTTCTTTTTCTTTACATTCTCCATGAGTGACATCATCCACTCCATCTCTATGCCAGTGACTCCTAAATCCATATATCTGGCACAGATCTCTCTCTCTCTCTCTTGAACTCAAGATTTTTATATGCAACTTCATTTGGAATGACCCCATCTGGATGTTTTAATGGCACCTCAGACTCAACATTTTGCAAAGTTGAAATCATATTCACTATTCTCTTTCCACTGCCAAACTATTCTTCACACAGTGTTCCCTAGCTCAGTGAGACTATCATTCATTCAGCAACCCAAGTCAGTCATCCTTGGTTCCTCACCTCTTCTTGACATATAAGCAGTTATGAAGTCCTATGAGATCTATCAAAATATATCCTAAATGCATCCACTTTGTTCCATCTGCACTACCTAGACTTTAGTTCAAACCTGATATTATCTCTTGTCCAGTTGCAAACCTCTCAGGGGTCTCAAATTGGTCCCTCTAATTCCACTTCTGCCCTGTCCCTGTATCAATTATCTATCCAGTAGCTAAGGCTCTTTCTGAAATGGAAATCAAACAATTAGTATCACCTCATCTCTTGGCCACACTTAAAAAACTTCAGGACTTCTTTGTTGCTTTCATGATGAAGTTAAAACTCTCTAGCCCAGGAAGCCAGGAAACCCCTCCAATGTCTGACTCCTGCTCTTCATCCCAGGTTCATCTCTCAGCAATAACCTACAACTTCATGCTTTATGTTCCTGTGTGCATGTGCACGTGCATGCACACACACACACACACACACACACACACACTCTAATGCTACCTGAACATGTATGTGTACTTCTCTGAAGTTGCCTTTCTATGTGTCTCCAAACCCTTAAGCATGCTGTTCAACCACCCAACGTTTGCCTGGGTAATTTCTAGTTATCTAGGACTCATCCTCTCCTTGAAACCTTCCTTGTACCACTCTTCCCCCAAGTTGGCTTTAACACTTTCCCCTTTGTACTTCCTATCCATATCTGAGCTTTCGGTTGGGATTGGTGAGCTATCTTGAGGATTCATGGGGAGAAGACTTCCTGCCTCCCAGAGGAGCAGCTACTGCTTCAGCTTTCCTGGGATGGTGGCAGAAGAGCCTGGTTTAAGTTTCCTATGAAAGTCAATAGTGTCCCCAAGAGGACAGCCTCTCCCCAGAGCCAGTCCTGACTCAGTAGAAGTAAGTGAGAAGTGGTTTGGGGAAAGCGTAGGCAGAATTTATATATGTATTTTAATTAGAGGATAATTACTTTGCAATATTGTGTTGGTTTATGCCATACATCAACATGAATTGGCCATAGGTATACATATATTCCCTCCCTCTTGAATCCACCTCCTTCCTCATCCCACCCCTCTAGGTTGTCACAGATCTCTGGCTTTGGGTTCCCTGTGTCATATATTGAACTACCACTGGCTATTTATTTTACATACAGTAATGTATGTGTCTCAATGCTATTCTCTCATATCATCCCACCCTTTCCATGCCCCACTGTGTCCAAAATGTCTGTGTCTCCTTTGCCCCAACATTCAAATCATAGGTGTCCCAGAAGAAGACAAAAAAAAAGGGCATGAGAAAATATTCGAGGAGATTATAGTCAAAAACTTCCCTAAAATGGGGAAGGAAACAGCCATCCAAGTCCAGGAAGCCCAGAGTCCCATACAGTATAAATCCAAGAAGAAATATGCCAAGACACTTATGAATCAGACTAACAAAAATTGAACACAAAGAATAAATAGTAAAAGCAGCAAGGAAAAAGCAACAAGAATTTTTTAAATGCCATCACTGAGGCTTGGAATCTCTAAAGAATCTGATATGGCAGAGCTGATCAGGAGGAAGAGCAAGTTGTTGGAGCTTATTCAACTAGAAGAAATGGCCCGATGGGGTCAATTTTTAGCCAGGCTCAGGAAGGCATAGGGTGGACAAAATAGCAAGTGGTTGAACAGTGAGCCAGTCTAGATTCTGCTCTGGTTTGTGTGATAAGCAGTAGAGGGTTTAGAGAACCAGTCCTAGCCTGAGAATCAAGACTAACTTCTCGTCTCGGTTCTGCTGGGAATCTGTTGAGGAAGTTCCCTCACTTCTCCAGGCCCTAGTTTGATGAAAAGTTTTGAGTCTCAACTAAGGCCATGGGGACAGGAAGCCACTGGGACAAACAGAGAAAGCTGAACAGCTGTCACTAGAAGCAGAAAACTGAACTGAACAGAAAACTAGAAAACTGAACAGCTGTCCCTTGAACGCAGCTCCTCTCTCTGAAGGGTCCTCCTAGAAGCCAAGCCCTGGTGGCTTTGGAGGGACAGAGAACTGGCCAGCTGAACTTGTCTTCTGGGCATGAGGCCAACACACTTCATTGTCCAGGGGCTGCGCAAGAAGGCTTCATTTAGGATTCTTACTTAATCTTCCTTAGGGGAGGGACTGGAACTGCAGGAGAGGATTAAGAGAGTCAAGACGGACAGCAGCTTCTGAATTAACCCTTTCTTGCCTAGGTCCTTGCCCTGCCATTCCCCACTTCTTGCTCTAAGAGTCTTGTGAGTGGTACCCTTTCTTTGAGGGTACTTTCATGAGACTCTGTGGGATAGGTGGAATCCGCAGGTGCAAGGAAGGATGTGGAGGAGATGGAGGCCACCACAGCGCTCTTCTCTCAGCCAGTCTCATTTCTCCAGCCCTTGATCTCACAGTCCCTCCCAGAAATCTGAGACAGTTTTTCCACTCCACACCTCACCCCCAGCTCCCAAGCATTCTGGTAAGTGGCAAAGCCATTCTTTTGAAGCCCGATTTTCTGGAAAGCTTGTCCTTGGAGCAGTTCACAGCGAACTACAACTGGATGGAGGGATTTTCTAATTGCTTTAAAGAGAAGTTGCCCCTGGGGAAGGAAATGGCAACCCACTCCAATATTCTTGTCTGAGAAATCCCATGGACAGAGGAACCTGGCGGGCTACAGTCCATGGGGTCGCAAAAAAGTCAGACACGACTTAGCAACTCAACAGCAACAACAAAATACTACAGTATACAGAATTGTGGGAAAGTAAATGAAAAGTGTCAGGAGAAAAACAATGTTTGAAGCATGATATTCCTTTACAACTCTCTCTGCACATGGATACACCCCTCTGTGTGTGCCCTCAGTGACATATATATTCAGATACAAGTTTTTGTTTGTTTGTTTCATAAAAGTAAAGTTATACTTTGTATACAAAAAAAAAGAAGTTGCTTTTTGTCCTGATCATCAAAGTAAAGCACTCTCATGTTAAAATGCTGGAAAACACAGAAAGACAGAATTTTAAAAAACAGAGATCACCTATAACCTCCCCAGCTGTAAGTGCTGTTAATGTTTCCAGTTCCATTTTTTAAAGAGGCCACTTGGAGAGAATAATGTCTCAGTCCAAAAAAGGAATTTCATTTTTATTGAGATATAATGTGTCGAGAAGATCCCCTGAAGGAGGGCATGGCAACCCACTCCAGTATTCTTGCCTGGGAAATCCCATGGACAGAGCAGCCTGGTGAGCTACAGTACATGGGGTCACAAAAGTGTCATTAGTTATTCATTCTAGGTGTACAGCATAATCATTTGATATATTCATATATTGCAAACTGATGGCCACAATAAGTTTGGTTACCATCCATCACCAGAGTTACACACTTTTTTTCTTTTTCTTCTGATGAGAGCTTCTATCATCTTCTCTCTTAGCAACTTTCAAATCTATAGCACGGTATTAACTATAGTTCCCATGCTGTACATTACATCCTCAGGATTTATTTATTTTATAACTGGAAGCTTGTACCTTTTGACCCACCTCACCCATTTCACCCACCCATCCCCACCCCAACTTCTGATAACCATCCATCTGTTCTCTGTATCTATGTGCTCATTTTTTGTTTTCATGTTTTAGATTCCACATTAAGTGAGATCATACAGTATTTGTCTTTGTCTGACTTATTTCACTCAGCATAATGCCCTCAAGATCCATCCACGTTGTCACAAATAACAGGATTTTCTTCAAAGAAGGACTTTCTAACGAGACACTTGGAGACCAGTGGGAGAGAGTTATTTAAGGGCTTAAAGAGGAGACTTTAGGACTTCACTCAGAAATCCATCTTCTGCCTACTCCATGAGCCTTCATGGCAAGAAAGGCACTGGAACTGGTCATGAGGAAGCACCCTTCCAGTCCTCTTCAGTGCCTCACACCCACAGTTAAGCAGAAGGGTAAACTGTACCTCCTTTACTCCCATCCCTTGATCGCAGTCCTTTTGCCCTCAAAAACTCCATCCAGAAATTATCATCTGACTTGGAGAGTGCTTCTTCTGGCCCCGCAGTTTCAAAGACTGGAAACTTTGTGGTAGCCTTGAGGAAACAAATACTACAAGTCCAGGTGCCTCCTGAATTTTCCCTCCCATGCCCTCCCATCAGAAACCCGGCTTTACCACAGGCCAAACTGCTAACAACTAGAAATTTAAAAGGTAGCAAAAAAATCAGAATTGAGACACTTACGAAGCAGTTCTTTTGCAGAGCCTTGGACGAGATGTATAGCCCTGGAGAGGAAGGAAGGGATCCTGAGGGAGGATAGGAAGGTGCAAGGGGCCCCAGGCTGAGATGATAAAGGATTTCTAATTGTTAGCCGCAGCTTTGCAAAATCCATCTGCAAATCTCAACCTTGAGTCAGAGACTTATTACAGATCAGAATTAAACCCCTGGAGGCTGTGAAAGATTGAGGTACTTAAAAAAAAACTTTGGTGAGTTTTATGTTTTTCCTGTCAAAAACTCCAGCTGGGCTTTTGTGTGGTGACCTCTGTAAGCCCAGGAAAGATCTTGGGGGGAGAGGGGTTTGGCCCAAGAAGGAATTTGGAACATTTCAGCTTTGGGATGGGGAGAGGAGGGGGCTCTGCTAACCCCCATTAGGTGTTCCTGGCTAGTGGCCCTGAGGGC
The DNA here is from genome assembly GCF_019320065.1 of Cervus canadensis. NCBI lineage: Eukaryota > Metazoa > Chordata > Mammalia > Artiodactyla > Cervidae > Cervus > Cervus canadensis. Next base: position 140,939,345 of record NC_057419.1, on the reverse strand, counting down.
CAGCAGGAAGTAAGCCTCATAAACATGGCCCTGGTGAGCTAGTACCTCAGCAACCCTGCACTGCCCACAACCCCACAGACTCGTCCACCCAGCTTCTGCTCCAGCAAACCCCAGCCCTACCCCACCCCTAAAACTGACTCCAAGGGCAGACATGTGAACTGTAGGGTCAGACTCTGGTGACTTCAAAGAGGAGGTCCTGGTCCCTACAAGGTGGGAGTGAGGCGGCCATGATCATGGTGGGCCTCCCCTTTGTACCACACTCTATGTCACTTCAGTCTCTCCAAAGTTCTGTGGAGTGGAGTACAGCCATGGGTTTCCTCTCCAAATGGAAAATGAAAAGCTTTCCTATTATTTTTTTCTGATTAGAAACATGCTAGATGTGATTGCAAAGAATTTTTAAAAAGTATAAAGAGAAAAATAAAGGTCTCTGTAATACCACAAGCAAGAAACATAGTTTTAATCACTGATAACACTTTGGTATACTATAAAAGACATCAAAATAATTTTTTTACACAACTGAATCACTTTATTCTATACAATTCTGTAATCTGCTATCATTTCTAAATAATATAATAAGATGACATTGACAAGATCCATTGACATGGCCCTATTTTCATGTCAATTGAAAATCAGACCTGCTTCATTCTCTTATGCTACAGTCTATCATATAGGAATATAATTAAACCGTTAACTATTAGACATTTTTTAATTTACATTTTTTACTATTATAACCTAGCATCTTTGCATGTAATACTAACAATTTCCTAGGAATAGAATTGCTAGGTCAAAGATTATGAATGCTTTAAAGGCTTATATAGCATATTACAGAAGTAGGGCAGCTATTAATATTTCCAGAGGAGAAAACCTGGGCCCACTGAAATGAAATGAATGACTCACCCAGCAACTCAAGCTGAGCAGTAATAGTTAGACCTGGAATCTAGGGCTCTCTATGTCTGGTTCAGTAAACTTGCCAGTGCATCACACTGACTCCCTACCAAGAATTCCTCAGTAAAAATGATAAGGCCAATGGCCACTATTCACTGAACACTTTCAAGGTGTCAGGCACTGTGCTCAGGGTTTCATGTACATCATCTGACTGAGCTACTGCAGAGCAGAACCACGTATGGGCATTAAGAGTCCACCCTGGAGCCTGACTCTTAATCATCACTCTCGACTCCATTTTGGAAGCAATATCAAAGCAAAGAGATTTGCTGCCTAGTGTGAATTCAACAAAGCAAATCAGAAACCATCTTTCTTCCAAAGGTGGCCTATAACTGTCTTCCAGGTGCAGATGTGGTACTGCCCCCCAGACAATGTTCCTAAGCCAGGGTGTCTCCAGGGGGCTACCCCATGGCAGGCTGGGTCAAGCTAAAAGGGCAGCCATGCCTGAGCACAAGCCTGAGGAGGCCTGTGGGCATGAAAGCAAGCAAGACCAAAGCGGTAGGAGGGAGAACATTCTAATCCTCTACCCAGCTGTGTGACCTGGGGCAAGTCTTCTTATCTTTCTCCTGCTGACTTCTTAAGTCTGCTTGAGAAGCTTACTTAGAGGAAGACATTTTGATATGTAGAAAATGCTGGTTGAATCACGATAGAATTTGTAGTAGGGCACCTTATCAGCTCACAATGATTCTATGCAACTGAGGAGAGGAAAAGGCAGAACCTCAGGGGCAAGTGCCAGGGCGGATGAGGGCAGGATGTGGTTAGCAGATTGGCAACCGCTCAAGGACTAAGTTCTAATGCTGCATTTCCTCCAGGTCAGCACTGTCAGATCCTGATGGAAGCGTGCCATGCTCTGATTTGTCAGTGTTAAGACTAGGAGGCTGTATCTGCTAGGACACCTGCTGAGATCCAGGGAGCCTAGATAGTAAGGGAACAGAGATGAGTCTGAAAGGAAAAAGAGCAGTCTGAGAAAAGCAGTATCTGTTGAAGGAGAGGAGTCCATGGTGAGAGAATAAAGGGAGGAAAATTAGTTCTGGGAAGAGATGGCTTAGGGAAGAGAGCAGGAGAAGAGGCAGGAGTGCGGACTTTGAGAAAGAAAATCTAAGAGAGATCTGTATAAAGTGAGGTCTTGAGGGAGAGGGAGGAGATGGTGCTATAAAAAAGAGGAGTCTAGAAGGAGAAAAACAATGACAAACCTAGACAGTGTATTAAAAAGTAGGCACATTGCTTTGCCAACAAAGGTCTGTCTAGTTAAAGCTATGGTTTTTCCAGTAGTCATGTATGGATGTGACGGTTGGACCATACAGAAGGCTGAGTGCCAAAGAATTGATGCTTTCGAACTGTGGTGTTGGAAAAGACTCTTGAGAGTCCCTTGGATAGCAAGAAGATCAAACCAGTCAATCCTAAAGGAAATCAGTCCTGAATATTCATTAGAAGGACTGGTGCTGAAACTGAAGCTCTAATACTTGGGCCATGTGAGGCAAAGAGCCGACTCACTGGAAAAGACCCTGTTGCTGGGAAAGATTGAAAGCAGGAGAAGTGGGTGGCTGAGGATGAAATGGTTGGATTCAATGGACATGAGTTTAAGCAAACTCTGGTAGACAGCAAAAGATAGAGAAGACTGGCGTGCTCCAGTCCATGGGATCACAAATAATCAGACACAATTTAGCAGCTGAACAACAAGGAGAAATAAAAAAAGATTCTAGGGGGACTTTCCTGGTAGCCCAGTGCTTAACAATCCACCTTCCAGTGCAGGGGACTCGGGCTCAATCTCTTGTCAGGGAACTAAGATCCCACATGCCACAACTAAGACCCAGCCAAATAAATAAATACTTAAAAAAAAAATAGAGGTTCTAGGGACAAAGAGGGGAGGCATGAAAAGACCATGGGAGGAATCAGGGCTGATGGCAGAGAGGGTCAGAAACATGCCAAACCAAGAAATTCTCATCAAGTCCATGAATGACCCCTAAAGTCATCAAATCCAAAGGCTACATCTCAATTCTTAACTTCTTGACTTCCATGCAGAATTCAATGTCCCCAATAACTTTGCCCTTCTTGAAATGTTTTCTTCCTCTGGTCTCTGTAATATAACTTTCCCCTGATACTCCTCTTATCTCTCTGGCTACTTCTTCATTGATTCCTCCTCCCTTTTATATGTGTTTCTTAGGAGCCTGACCTAGGACTTCTTCCCCTCTCACTCTGCATCTCCACTCTTGGAAGTCTCATTTATCTCTTATGGTTTCAGTGACCCTCTATAGTCTCATGACTTCCAATCATCACTTTCAGCCCAGACTTCTCTGAAATCCAGACCCCTATATACTGATGTGCATCTGTGTTTGTGTGCTAAGTTGCTTCAGTAGTGTCTGACTCTGCAATTTCATGAACTGTAGCCTGCCAGGCTCCTCAGTCCATGGGGATTCTCCAGGCAACAATACTGAAGTGGGTAGCCATTCTCTTCTCCAGGGTATCTTCCCCACCCAGGGATCAAACCCAGGTCTCTTGTGTCTCCAGCATTGGCAGGTGGGTTCTTTACCACTAACACCAACTGGGAAGCCCATGCCACCTGGAAACATCTCCATTTAAATACCTCAAAAGCATCTCAAAATCAGCATGTTCAAAATTGTATCCTGGATTGCCTTTGAACTAAAACCAATCCTCCCTCAGTTTTTTTCCTTTGGAAAAAGCTAGCTGTTTAAGCCAGAAACCTCAGAGTTAATCTCACTCTTTTCTCTCTCTCTGACCCTCCACACCCCGTTGCATCTGATCTTTAAATCCTTCCAACCCTATCCCCTCTGAAATCCAGACCCTTATATACTGATGTGCATGTGTGTGTGTGTGCTAAGTCGCTTTAGTCGTGTCTGACTCTCTGTGATCCCATGAACTGTAGCCTGCCAGGCTCCTCTGTCCATGGGGATTCTCCAGGCAAGAATACTGGAGTGGGTAGCCATTCCCTTCTCCAGGGGATCTTCCCGACCCAGGGATCTGCCTGCAATGCAGGAGACCCAGGTTTGATTCCTGGGTCACGAAGATCCGCTGGAGAAGGAAATGGCAACCCACTCCAGTATTCTTGCTTAGAGAATCCCATGGACAGTGGAGCCTGGCAGGTTATAGTCCATGGTATCACAAACAGCTGGACATGACTGAGCAACTAAGCACATACACACATATCCAGACCAAACTCCCTAACTATCCCTTCCCCCATCCTTCCCTCTGGCATCCGTAAGTCTGTTCTCCTTAGATAATCCATTTATGTTTTGTAAGTAAATTCCTTTGCATCATTTCTTTTTAGATTCCACATATAAGACCACTTTAAACTTTTAAAAACTATTTAGGAAACAACTCAATGTCTTTCAGCTACTGAATGGATAAATAAACTATGGCACATCTGTACAATGGAATAAATACTCTGTGTATGTGTCTGTATTCTTAGTCGAGTCTGATTCTTTGTGACTGCCCCCCTCCAACTGTAGCATGCCAGGCTCCTCTGTCCATGGAATTTTCCAGGCAAGAATACTGGAGAGAGTTGCCATTTCTTCCTCCAGGGGATCTTCCCAACCCAGGGATTGAACCTGCGTCTCCAGCATCTCCTGCATTGGCAGGCAGATTCTTTACCATTGTGCCACCTGGGAACTCCACAACGGAATACTACTCAGCAATAAAAAGGATGTATTAATAATACTGATACGGGCAACCACATGCATGAAGCTCATATGTATTATGCTGAGTGAAAGAAGCCAGATTCAAAAGGCCTCTTACTGTGTGATTCCCGTTATATGACATTCTTCAAATGACAAGGCTACTGGAATGCAGAACAGATTAGTGGCTGCCTGGGACTGGGAGTAGGGACAGCAGTTGACTACAATGATGTGGCACAGGGAATTGTTTTGGATGTTGTAACTGTAAAGATTGTTGTATAAGTCTACAATTCATGGAACTGTACACCCAAAAGAATGAATTTTAAGTATCTTTTCACATTCGGTCACACAATATAGAATGACATGTATGTCAATTTAACAATAAATAAATAAAAAGTACTAGCTAAAAAACTATTAAAAAAAAAACTATTAAAGATTCCATGTTACATCCCAGCCTAAATGGGAGAGGAGTTTGAGGGAGAATGGATACATGTATATGTATGGCTGAGTACCTTTTCTGTTCACCCGAAACTACCACAATATTGTTAATCAGCTATACCCCAATACAAAATAAAAAGTTTAAAGTTTGAAAAAAATTATTAAAGACTCCAAAAAAGCTTTACTATTAATGGGTTATATCATTTGATATTTAACATAATAGAAATTAAAATCGATAAAATTTAAAACTCTTTTTAATTCAAAATCACAATAATAAAGCTGTTGCATATTAACATATATTTAATAAATCAGGAAAGGAGTACGTCAAGGCTGTATATTGTCACCCTGATTATTTAACTTATATGCAGAGTACATCATGAGAAATGCTGGGCTGGAAGAAGCACAAGCTGGAATCAAGATTGCCGGGAGAAATATCAATAACCTCAGATATGCAGATGACACCACCCAGATGGCAGAAAGCGAAGAAGAATGAAAGAGCCTCTTGATGAAAGTGAAAGAGGAGAGTGAAAAAGTTGGCTTAAAACTCAACATTCAGAAAACTAAGATCATGGCATCCGGCCCCATCACTTCATGGCAAATAGATGGAGAAGCAATGGAAATAGTGAGACTTTATTTTTGGGGGCTCGAAAATCATTGCAGATGATGATTGCAACCACGAAATTAAAAGACACTCCTTGGAAGAAAAGTTATGACCAACCTAGATAGCATATTAACAAAGCAGAGACATTACTTTGCTAACAAAGGTCCGTCTAGTCAAAGCTGTGGTTTTTCCAGTAGTCATGTATGGATGTGAGAGTTGGACTATAAAGAAAGCTGAGCACCAAAGAATTGCTGCTTTTGAACTGTGGTGTTGGGAGAAGACTCTTGAGAGTCCCTTGGACTGCAAGGAGACCCAACCAGTCCATCCTAAAGGAAATCAGTCCTGAATATTCATTGGAAGGACTGATGTTGAAGCTGAAACTCCAATACTTTGGTCACCTGATGAGAAGAACTGACTCATTGGAAAAAACCCTGATCCTGGGAAAGATTGAAGGCAGGAGGAGAAGGGGATGACAGAGGATGAGATGATTGGATGGCATCACCGACTCAGTGGACATGAGTTTGAGTCAACTCTGGGAGTTGGTGATGGACAGGGAGGCCTGGTGTGCTGCAGTCCATGGGGTCGAAAAGAGTCGGACACAACTGAGTGACTAAACTGAACTGATTTAATGAAAAATTACTATTTTCCAAAACAAAAAATATTAGCAAGAAAACTGGCATTGTACTACATTTTTACAAATCTCTTTAATATCCGATGGTATAAAAAAACAGCTGGATTCTCATACCTGCTTCTGCATTCAGTCTGTTGCAATATGTTGTTTTGGTTAAAGTATATGAGGAGAATATAGCCTCACAAAGATATGTAGTTAGAGAAGGGAGTTATTTAATAGCTTTTAGGTAGAATTCTAAGAATGATTCCCAAAATGACCCTCACCTGTGAATAAATGTCCTCTCCTTTGAGAGTGGGTGTTAACGATGTTTATCACTCCCATGGTTATGTTAGTTATTTGGCAAAGAGAGAGTCTCAGTGGGACTCATCTAATCATATAAATCCTTTAAAAGCAGATTGCTTTCTCTGGCTAGGGGCAGAGAAGGAAAAGAGATTGGAAGCATGACAATATGCCATTGATGGTTTGAACATGGAAGGGGCCACATGAGAGGAAATGTGGGCAGCCTCTGGGAGCAGAGAGTGGCTTTTAGATGATAAGCCAGCAAGGCAACAAGGATCTCAAACCTACAACCTGAAGGAACTAAGCTTTTCTAATGTTCTGAGTGAGCTTGGGAGCAGAAAATTTCCCCCGAGAGCTTCTAGGTAACAATCCAGCCCAGCTGACAACTTGGCTAAGCAGAGAACTCAGGTGAAACCCCCTGGACTTCTGACCTACAGAAGTGTGAAATAATAAATGGTTATCATATTAAGTTGTTAAGTTTGTGGTATCTTGTTATGGCAGCAATATAAAACTAATACACTGTGAATATTCTTCTTTGATGCTACACTTAAACTTCACAAGTGGTAATTTCTTAACGTTTATTGGCAATGTTGAATCTGAAACCATATCAATGAACCTTTTGTACTCTGTTACATTAAAATCCGTTGGTCTAGCTTGCACTTTGAATGGATCTATTATCCATGATTTTGTAACATTATACGTTAGTCATTTGGAAAATGACTCACCCAATTATACAGATCTTCCAATTGTTGACTCATTTTGTGATAATACAATATAAACACTCACATTCATTAATATAACTATTAATCTTATCAAAAATGTCTTTATGGTATTGAGAAATTCTCAAGCTTACAGTAACAGTTATAGGTTTTCCAAAATTTGACTTCTTACTTGAAAGATTAGAGTTTATCATTGACAACAGATATTATCAGTTATTTCCCTTGAGATGACAGGATCACTTGATTCATTTTCAAGAAAATGTTGGCCAAATACTGAAGTCTAAATAACCATAGTTTTCGTGTCAATTGTTCTTTCAAGTTAAAAAAAAAAAAATGTTCCATGAAAAACTGGATGGTTTAGCTTGCAATTCAATCAAACAAGTGCTTTTCCTCAAGCCAACATCATACTACAATACAAGGTAGAAGTGTCTTAGATATCCTTCCTATTTGTCATGCAAACTGTTAAAAACAAAATATACTCAAAGGGTTGAGATTTATTATATTAAAATGAAATTTCACTGTTCAATCAAAGCTTTTTTTTTTTTTTTACCTTTTTGATCAGACCTTGTGGCATTCAGGATCTTAGGTCCCTATCCTGGGATCAAACTCAACCCCTGCATTGGAAGGCAGAGTCTTAACCACTGGACTGCCAGGGAAGTCCCCCAGAACATTCTCCCCCTCCCCCTCCCAGAACATTCTTAAGTGAAACTCACATTTCTTTTACCAGGAATATATTGATGATGAAAAACATGAATGCAGTTTAGTGCCGCTGCCTTGATCCATGCTTAGGTACTTTGACCCACTATTGCTTTTGTTCCATCAGTGCAAATGTCAACACAATGAAAATGGCAAATAATGTCTCCATATTACCAAGCAAGTAGCTTTGACTGAACCCCCTGATAGAATTTTCAGTTCAGTTCAGTTCAGTTGCTCAGTCATGTCCGACTCTTTGCGAACCCATGAATTGCAGCATGCCAGGCCTCCCTGTCCATCACCAACTCCCAGAGTCTGCCCAAACCTATGCCCATCGAGTCAGTGATGCCATCCAGCCATCCCATCCTCTGTCGTCCCCTTCTCCTCCTGCCCCCAATCCCTCCCAGCACCAGGGTCTTTTCCAATGAGTCAACTCTTCGCATGAGGTGGCCAAAGTATTGGAGTTTCAGCTTCAGCATCAGTCCTTCCAATGAACACCCAGGACTGATCTCCTCTAGGATGGACTGGTTGGATCTCCTTGCAGTCCAAGGGACTCTCAAGAGTCTTCTCCAACACCATAGCTCAAAGCATCAATTTTTCGGCGCTCAGCTTTCTTCACAGTCCAACTCTCACATCCATACATGACCACTGGAAAAACCATAGCCTTTGGCCAGACAGACTTTTGTTGGCAAAGTAATGTCTCTGCTTTTTAATACGCTATCTAGGTTGGTCATAACTTTCCTTTCAAGGAGTAAGCATCTTTTAATTTCATGGCTGCAGTCACCATCTGCAGTGATTTTGGAGCCCCCAAAACTAAAGTCTGACACTGTTTCCACTGTTTCCCCATCTATTTCCCATGAAGTGATGGGACCAGATGCCATGATCTTAGTTTTGTGAATGTAAGCTTTGAGCCAACTTTTTCACTCTCCTCTTTCACTTTCATCAAGAGGCTTTTTAGTTCCTCTACACTCTCTGCCATAAGGGTGGTGTCATCTGCATATCTGAGGTTATTGATATTTCTCCTGGCAATCTTGATTCCAGCTTGTGCTTCATCCAGTCCAGCATTTCTCATGATGTACTGTGCATGTAAGTTAAATAAGCAGGGTGACAATATACAGCCTTGATGTACTCCTTTTCCTATTTGGAAACAGTCTGCTGAGCCATGTCCAGTTCTAACTGTTGCTTCCTGACCTGCATACAGGTTTCTCAAGAGGCAGGTCAGGTGGTCTGGTATTCCCATCTCTTTCAGAAGTTTCCAGTTTATTGTGATCCACACAGTCGAAGGCTTTGGCGTTGTCAATAAAGCAGAAATAGATGTTTTTCTGGAACTCTCTTGCTTTTTAGATGATCCAGCAGATATTGGCAATTTGACCTCTGGTTCCTCTGCCTTTTCTAAAACCAGCTTGAACATATGGAAGTTCGCGGTTCACGTATTGCTGAAGCCTGGCTTGGAGAATTTTGAGCATTACTTTACTAGCATGTGAGATGAGTGCAATTGTGCGGTAGTTTGAGCATTCTTTGGGATTGCCTTTCTTAGGGATTAGAATGAAAACTGACCCTTTCCAGTCCTGTGGCCCCTGCTGAGTTTTCCAAATTTGCTGGTATATTGAGTGCAGCACTTTCACAGCATCATCTTTTAGGATTTGAAATAGCTCAATTTTAATTCCATCACATCCACTAGCTTTGTTCGTAGTAATGCTTCCTAAGGCCCACTTGACTTCACATTCCAGGATGTCTGGCTCTAGGTGAGTGATCACACCATTGTGATTATCTGGGTCGTGAAGATGTTTTTTGTACAATTCTTCTGTGTATTCTTGCCACCTCTTCTTAATATCTTCTGCTTCTGTTAGGTCCATATCATTTCTGTCCTTTATCGAACCCATCTTTGCGTGAAATGTTCTCTTGGTATCTTTAATTTTCTTGAAGAGATCTCTAGTCTTTCCCATTCTGTTGTTTTCCTCTATTTCTTTGCATTGATTGCTGAGGAAGGCTTTCTTGTCTCTCTCTGCTATTCTTTGGAACTTTGCATTCAAATGGGAATATCTTTCCTTTTCTCCTTGCTTTTCGCTTCTCTTCTTTTCACAGCTATTTGTAAGGCCTCCTCAGACAACCATTTTGCCTTTTTGCATTTCTTTTCCATGGGAATGGTCTTGATCCCTGTCTCCTGTACAATGTCACGAACCTCCGTCCATAGTTCATCAGGCTCTCTATCAGATCTAGTCCCTTAAATCTATTTCTCACTTCCACTGTATATTCATAAGGGATTTGATTTAGGTCATACCTGAATGGTCTAGTGGTTTTCTCCACTTTCTTCAGTTTAAGTCTGAATTTGGCAATAAGGAGTTCATGATCTGAGCCACAGTCAGCTCCTAGTCTTCTTTTTGCTGACTGTATGGAGCTTCTCCATTTTTGGCTGCAAAGAATATAATCAATCTGATTTGGGTGTTGACCATCTGGTGATGTCCATGTGTAGAGTCTTCTCTTGTGTTGTTGGAAGAGGGTGTTTGCTATGATCAGTGCATT